>NC_072376.2:71604107-71913214 GCF_028885625.2 Pongo pygmaeus
GTGATGAGTGCGTTCCACTCACAGACTTGAACGTCCCTCTTGAGAGAACAGTTTGGAAACACTCCTTTTGTAGAATCTGCAAGTGTTTATTTGGAGCGCTTTGAGGCCTATGTTGGAAAAGGAAATATCTTCACATAGAAACTAGACAGAAGCATTCTTAGAAACTTCTTTGCGATGAGTGCATTCAACGCACAGACTTGAAGCTTCCTTTGGAAAGAGCAGTTTTGAAACACTCTTTTTGTAGAATCTGCAAGTGGATATGTGGAGCGCTTTGAGGCCTCTGCTGGAAAAGGAAATATCTTCACAGAGAAACTAGACAGAAGCATTCTCAGAAACGTCTTGGTCATGTGTGCATTGAACTCACAGAGTAGAACCTTCCTTTTGATAGAGAAGCTTGGAAACACTCTTTTAGTAGAATCTTCAGGTGGATGTATGGAGTGCTTTGAGGCCTATGCTGGAAAAGGAAATGTCTTCACGTAGAAACGAGACAAAGGCATTCTCGGAAAGTTCCCTGTGCTTTGTGCATTCAACTCACAGAGTTCAGCCTTCTTTTTGCTAGAGCAGTTTGGAAACACTCTTTTTGTAGAGTCTGCAAGTGGATAATTGGAGCGCTTTGAGGCCTACGCTGCAAAAGGAAATAACATTGCATAAAAACTAGATGGAAGCATTCTCACAAACTTCTTTGTGGTGAGTGCATTCAACTCACAGAGTTGAACCTTCGTTTTGATAGACCAGTTTTGAAACACTGTTTTTGTAGTATTCGCAAGTGGATATTTGGAGCGCGTTGAGGCTGGAGATGGAAAAGGAAATATCTTCACATACAAACTAGACGGAAGCATTCTCCGAAGCTTCTTTGTCACGTGGGGATTGAACTCACAGTGTTGAACATTCCTTTTCGTAGAGCGGTTCTGCATGACTCTTTTTGTGGAAACTGCAAGTGGATATTTGGTGCGATTGCGGCATCTAGTGGAAAGGAACATACATTACGATGAAAACTAGATTGAACTCTTCTCAGAAACTTCTTTGCGATGAGTGCCTTCTACTCACAGAGTCGAACCTTCCTTTCGAGAGAAGAGTTTTGAGACACTCTTTTTGTGGAATCTGCAAGGGGATCACTAGGGCGCTTTGATGCCTATGCTGGAAAAGGAAATATCTTCACACGAAAACTAGACAGAAGCATTCTCAGAAACCTTTTCTGATGTGCGCATTCAACTCACCGAGTTGAACCTTCCTTTTGATAGAGCAGTTTTGAAACACTCTTTTTGTAGAATCTGCAAGTGGAGATTTGGAGTGCTTTGAGTCCTACCCTGGAAAAGGAAATAACTTCACTTAGAACCTAGACGGAAGCATTCTCAGAGACTTCCCTGTGCTTTCTGCATTCAACTCACAGAGTTGAACCTTCCTTCTGATAGAACAGCTTTGAAACGCTCTTTTTGTAGAATCTGCAAGTCCATACTTGGAACGCTTTGAGGCCTATGCTGGAAAAGGAAATAGCTTCACATAAAAACTAGAGAGAAGCATTCTCAGAAACTTCTTTGTGATCTGCGCATTCAACCCACAGAGTTGAAGCTTCCCTTTGCTATAGCAGTTTTGAAACTCTCTTTGAGTAGAATCTTCAAGGGGATATTCGGTGTGCCGAGAGGCCAACACTGGAAAAGGAAATATCTTCACTTAAAAACTGGACGGAAGCGTTCTCAGAAACTACCCTGAGCTTTACGCATTCAAATCACAGAGAGGACTCTTCCTTTGGAGAGCGCAGTTTTGAAACACTCTTTTTGCAGAATTTGCTAGGGGATGTTTGGAGCTTTTGGAGGCCTATGCTGGAAGAGGAAATATCTTCACATACCAAGTAGACAGAAGCATTCTCACAAACTTCTTTGTGATGAGTGACTTCAACTCACAGACTTGAACCTTCCTTTTGAAAGAGCAGTCTTGAAACACCCCTTTTGTAGAATCTGCAAGTGGATATTTGGAGCGTTTTGAGGCCTTTGCTGGGAAATGAAATATCTTCACCTAAAAACTAGACAGAAGCATTCTCAGAAACATCTTTGCGATGTGTGCATTCAACTCACAGGGTTGAACCTTCCTTTTGATAGAGCAGTTTTGAAACGCACTTTGTGTAGAATCTGCAAGTGGATATTTGGAGGGCTTTGAGGCCTATGCTGGAAAAGGGAATATCTTCACATAAACACTAGACAGAAGCATTCTCAGAAACTTCTTTGTGATGTGTGCATTCAACTCACAGAGTTGAACCGGCCTTCTGATAGAGCCGTTTGGAAACAGCCTTTTTGTAACATCTGCAAGTGGATATTTGGAGCGATTTGAGGCCTATGATGGAAAGGGAAATATCTTCCCATAGAAACTAGACAGAAGCCTTCTCAGAAACTTCTGTGTGATGAGTGCATTCAACTCACAGACTTGAACCTTCCTTTTGATAGAAAAGTTTTGAAACACTCTTTTAGAGGCATCTGAATGAGGATCTTGGGAGCGCTTCGAGGCCAATGCTGGGAAACGAAATATCATCACATAGAAACTAGACAGATGGATTCTCAGAAACTTCTTTGTGATGAGTGCGTTCCACTCACAGACTTGAACGTCCCTCTTGAGAGAACAGTTTGGAAACACTCCTTTTGTAGAATCTGCAAGTGTTTATTTGGAGCGCTTTGAGGCCTATGTTGGAAAAGGAAATATCTTCACATAGAAACTAGACAGAAGCATTCTCAGAAACTTCTTTGCGATGAGTGCATTCAACGCACAGACTTGAAGCTTCCTTTGGAAAGAGCAGTTTTGAAACACTCTTTTTGTAGAATCTGCAAGTGGATATGTGGAGCGCTTTGAGGCCTCTGCTGGAAAAGGAAATATCTTCACAGAAAAACTAGACAGAAGCATTCTCAGAAACGTCTTGGTCATGTGTGCATTGAACTCACAGAGTAGAGCCTTCCTTTTGATAGAGAAGCTTGGAAACACTCTTTTAGTAGAATCTTCAGGTGGATGTATGGAGTGCTTTGAGGCCTATGCTGGAAAAGGAAATGTCTTCACGTAGAAACGAGACAAAGGCATTCTCGGAAAGTTCCCCGTGCTTTGTGCATTGAACTCACAGAGTTCAGCCTTGTTTTTGCTAGAGCAGTTTGGAAACACTCTTTTTGTAGAGTCTGCAAGTGGATAATTGGAGCGCTTTGAGGCCTACGCTGCAAAAGGAAATAACATTGCATAAAAACTAGACGGAAGCATTCTCACAAACTTCTTTGTGGTGAGTGCATTCAACTCACAGAGTTGAACCTTCGTTTTGATAGACCAGTTTTGAAACACTGTTTTTATAGTATTCGCAAGTGGATATTTGGAGCGCGTTGAGGCTGGAGTTGGAAAAGGAAATATCTTCACATACAAACTAGACGGAAGCATCCTCCCAAGCTTCTTTGTCACGTGGGGATTGAACTCACAGTGTTGAACATTCCTTTTCGTAGAGCGGTTCTGCATGACTCTTTTTGTGGAAACTGCAAGTGGATATTTGGTGCGATTGCGGCATCTAGTGGAAAGGAACATACATTACGATGAAAACTAGATTGAACTCTTCTCAGAAACTTCTTTGCGATGAGTGCCTTCTACTCACAGAGTCGAACCTTCCTTTCGAGAGAAGAGTTTTGAGACACTCTTTTTGTGGAATCTGCAAGGGGATCACTAGGGCGCTTTGATGCCTATGCTGGAAAAGGAAATATCTTCACACGAAAACTAGACAGAAGCATTCTCAGAAACCTTTTCTGATGTGCGCATTCAACTCACCGAGTTGAACCTTCCTTTTGATAGAGCAGTTTTGAAACACTCTTTTTGTAGAATCTGCAAGTGGAGATTTGGAGTGCTTTGAGTCGTACCCTGGAAAAGGAAATAACTTCACTTGGAACCTAGACGGAAGCATTCTCAGAGACTTCCCTGTGCTTTCTGCATTCAACTCACAGAGTTGAACCTTCCTTTTGATAGAACAGCTTTGAAACGCTCTTTTTGTAGAATCTGCAAGTCGATACTTGGAACGCTTTGAGGCCTATGCTGGAAAAGGAAATAGCTTCACATAAAAACTAGAGAGAAGCGTTCTCAGAAACTTCTTTGTGATCTGCGCATTCAACCCAGAGAGTTGAAGCTTCCCTTTGCTATAGCAGTTTTGAAACTCTCTTTGAGTAGAATCTTCAAGGGGATATTCGGTGTGCCGGAAGGCCAACACTGGAAAAGGAAATATCTTCACTTAAAAACTTGACGGAAGCGTTCTCAGAAACTACCCTGAGCTTTATGCATTCAACTCACAGAGAGGACTCTTCCTTTGGAGAGCGCAGTTTTGAAACACTCTTTTTGCAGAATTTGCTAGGGGATGTTTGGAGCTTTTGGAGGCCTATGCTGGAAGAGGAACTATCTTCACATACCAAGTAGACAGAAGCATTCTCACAAGCTTCTTTGTGATGAGTGCCTTCAACTCACAGACTTGAACCTTCCTTTTGAAAGAGCAGTCTTGAAACACTCCTTTTGTAGAATCTGCAAGTGGATATTTGGAGCGTTTTGAGGCCTTTGCTGGGAAATGAAATATCTTCACCTAAAAACTAGACAGAAGCATTCTCAGAAACATCTTTGCGATGTGTGCATTCAACTCACAGGGTTGAACCTTCCTTTTGATAGAGCAGTTTTGAAACGCACTTTGTGTAGAATCTGCAAGTGGATATTTGGAGGGCTTTCAGGCCTATGCTGGAAAAGGGAATATCTTCACATAAACACTAGACAGAAGCATTCTCAGAAACTTCTTTGTGATGTGTGCATTCAACTCACAGAGTTGAACCGGCCTTCTGATAGAGCCGTTTGGAAACAGCCTTTTTGTAACATCTGCAAGTGGATATTTGGAGCGATTTGAGGCCTATGATGGAAAGGGAAATATCTTCACATAGAAACTAGACAGAAGCCTTCTCAGAAACTTCTGTGTGATGAGTGCATTCAACTCACAGACTTGAACCTTCCTTTTGATAGAGAAGTTTTGAAACACTCTTTTAGAGGCATCTGAATGAGGATCTTGGGAGCGCTTCGAGGCCAATGCTGGGAAACGAAATATCATCACATAGAAACTAGACAGATGGATTCTCAGAAACTTCTTTGTGATGAGTGCGTTCCACTCACAGACTTGAACGTCCCTCTTGAGAGAACAGTTTGGAAACACTCCTTTTGTAGAATCTGCAAGTGTTTATTTGGAGCGCTTTGAGGCCTATGTTGGAAAAGGAAATATCTTCACATATAAACTAGACAGAAGCATTCTCAGAAACTTCTTTGCGATGAGTGCATTCAACGCACAGACTTGAAGCTTCCTTTGGAAAGAGCAGTTTTGAAACACTCTTTTTGTAGAATCTGCAAGTGGATATGTGGAGCGCTTTGAGGCCTCTGCTGGAAAAGAAAATATCTTCACAGAAAAACTAGACAGAAGCATTCTCAGAAACGTCTTGGTCATGTGTGCATTGAACTCACAGAGTAGAACCTTCCTTTTGATAGAGAAGCTTGGAAACACTCTTTTAGTAGAATCTTCAGGTGGATGTATGGAGTGCTTTGAGGCCTGTGCTGGAAAAGGAAATGTCTTCACGTAGAAACGAGACAAAGGCATTCTCAGAAAGTTCCCCGAGCTTTGTGCATTCAAGTCACAGAGTTCAGCCTTCTTTTTGCTAGAGCAGTTTGGAAACACTCTTTTTGTAGAGTCTGCAAGTGGATAATTGGAGCGCTTTGAGGCCTACGCTGCAAAAGGAAATAACATTGCATAAAAACTAGATGGAAGCATTCTCACAAACTTCTTTGTGGTGAGTGCATTCAACTCACAGAGTTGAACCTTCGTTTTGATAGACCAGTTTTGAAACACTGTTTTTGTAGTATTCGCAAGTGGATATTTGGAGCGCCTTGAGGCTGGAGTTGGAAAAGGAAATATCTTCACATACAAACTAGACGGAAGCATTCTCCGAAGCTTCTTTGTCACGTGGGGATTGAACTCACAGTGTTGAACATTCCTTTTCGTAGAGCGGTTCTGCATGACTCTTTTTGTGGAAACTGCAAGTGGATATTTGGTGCGATTGCGGCATCTAGTGGAAAGGAACATACATTACGATGAAAACTAGATTGAACTCTTCTCAGAAACTTCTTTGCGATGAGTGCCTTCTACTCACAGAGTCGAACCTTCCTTTCGAGAGAAGAGTTTTGAGACACTCTTTTTGTGGAATCTGCAAGGGGATCACTAGGGCGCTTTGATGCCTATGCTGGAAAAGGAAATATCTTCACACGAAAACTAGACAGAAGCATTCTCAGAAACCTTTTCTGATGTGCGCATTCAACTCACCGAGTTGAACCTTCCTTTTGATAGAGCAGTTTTGAAACACTCTTTTTGTAGAATCTGCAAGTGGAGATTTGGAGTGCTTTGAGTCCTACCCTGGAAAAGGAAATAACTTCACTTAGAACCTAGACGGAAGCATTCTCAGAGACTTCCCTGTGCTTTCTGCATTCAACTCACAGAGTTGAACCTTCCTTTTGATAGAACAGCTTTGAAACGCTCTTTTTGTAGAATCTGCAAGTCGATACTTGGAACGCTTTGAGGCCTATGCTGGAAAAGGAAATAGCTTCACTTAAAAACTGGACGGAAGCGTTCTCAGAAACTACCCTGAGCTTTATGCATTCAACTCACAGAGAGGACTCTTCCTTTGGAGAGCGCAGTTTTGAAACACTCTTTTTGCAGAATTTGCTAGGGGATGTTTGGAGCTTTTGGAGGCCTATGCTGGAAGAGGAAATATCTTCACATACCAAGTAGACAGAAGCATTCTCACAAACTTCTTTGTGATGAGTGACTTCAACTCACAGACTTGAACCTTCCTTTTGAAAGAGCAGTCTTCAAACACCCCTTTTGTAGAGTCTGCAAGTGGATATTTGGAGCGTTTTGAGGCCTTTGCTGGGAAATGAAATATCTTCACCTAAAAACTAGACAGAAGCATTCTCAGAAACATCTTTGCGATGTGTGCATTCAACTCACAGGGTTGAACCTTCCTTTTGATAGAGCAGTTTTGAAACGCACTTTGTGTAGAATCTGCAAGTGGATATTTGGAGGGCTTTCAGGCCTATGCTGGAAAAGGGAATATCTTCACATAAACACTAGACAGAAGCATTCTCAGAAACTTCTTTGTGATGTGTGCATTCAACTCACAGAGTTGAACCGGCCTTCTGATAGAGCCGTTTGGAAACAGCCTTTTTGTAACATCTGCAAGTGGATATTTGGAGCGATTTGAGGCCTATGATGGAAAGGGAAATATCTTCACATAGAAACTAGACAGAAGCCTTCTCAGAAACTTCTGTGTGATGAGTGCATTCAACTCACAGACTTGAACCTTCCTTTTGATAGAGAAGTTTTGAAACACTCTTTTAGAGGCATCTGAATGAGGATCTTGGGAGCGCTTCGAGGCCAATGCTGGGAAACGAAATATCATCACATAGAAACTAGACAGATGGATTCTCAGAAACTTCTTTGTGATGAGTGCGTTCCACTCACAGACTTGAACGTCCCTCTTGAGAGAACAGTTTTGAAACACTCCTTTTGTAGAATCTGCAAGTGTTTATTTGGAGCGCTTTGAGGCCTATGTTGGAAAAGGAAATATCTTCACATATAAACTAGACAGAAGCATTCTCAGAAACTTCTTTGTGATGTGTGCATTCAACTCACAGAGTTGATCCTGCCTTCTGATAGAGCCGTTTGGAAACAGCCTTTTTGTAACATCTGCAAGTGGATATTTGGAGCGATTTGAGGCCTATGATGGAAAGGGAAATATCTTCCCATAGAAACTAGACAGAAGCCTTCTCAGAAACTTCTGTGTGATGAGTGCATTCAACTCACAGACTTGAACCTTCCTTTTGATAGAGAAGTTTTGAAACACTCTTTTAGAGGCATCTGAATGAGGATCTTGGGAGCGCTTCGAGGCCAATGCTGGGAAACGAAATATCATCACATAGAAACTAGACAGATGGATTCTCAGAAACTTCTTTGTGATGAGTGCGTTCCACTCACAGACTTGAACGTCCCTCTTGAGAGAACAGTTTGGAAACACTCCTTTTGTAGAATCTGCAAGTGTTTATTTGGAGCGCTTTGAGGCCTATGTTGGAAAAGGAAATATCTTCACATAGAAACTAGACAGAAGCATTCTCAGAAACTTCTTTGCGATGAGTGCATTCAACGCACAGACTTGAAGCTTCCTTTGGAAAGAGCAGTTTTGAAACACTCTTTTTGTAGAATCTGCAAGTGGATATGTGGAGCGCTTTGAGGCCTCTGCTGGAAAAGGAAATATCTTCACAGAAAAACTAGACAGAAGCATTCTCAGAAACGTCTTGGTCATGTGTGCATTGAACTCACAGAGCTGAACCTTCCTTTTGATAGAGAAGCTTGGAAACACTCTTTTAGTAGAATCTTCAGGTGGATGTATGGAGTGCTTTGAGGCCTATGCTGGAAAAGGAAATGTCTTCACGTAGAAACGAGACAAAGGCATTCTCGGAAAGTTCCCCGTGCTTTGTGCATTCAACTCACAGAGTTCAGCCTTCTTTTTGCTAGAGCAGTTTGGAAACACTCTTTTTGTAGAGTCTGCAAGTGGATAATTGGAGCGCTTTGAGGCCTACGCTGCAAAAGGAAATAACATTGCATAAAAACTAGATGGAAGCATTCTCACAAACTTCTTTGTGGTGAGTGCATTCAACTCACAGAGTTGAACCTTCGTTTTGATAGACCAGTTTTGAAACACTGTTTTTGTAGTATTCGCAAGTGGATATTTGGAGCGCGTTGAGGCTGGAGTTGGAAAAGGAAATATCTTCACATGCAAACTAGACGGAAGCATCCTCCCAAGCTTCTTTGTCACGTGGGGATTGAACTCACAGTGTTGAGCATTCCTTTTCGTAGAGCGGTTCTGCATGACTCTTTTTGTGGAAACTGCAAGTGGATATTTGGTGCGATTGCGGCATCTAGTGGAAAGGAACATACATTACGATGAAAACTAGATTGAACTCTTCTCAGAAACTTCTTTGCGATGACTGCCTTCTACTCACAGAGTCGAACCTTCCTTTCGAGAGAAGAGTTTTGAGACACTCTTTTTGTGGAATCTGCAAGGGGATCACTAGGGCGCTTTGATGCCTATGCTGGAAAAGGAAATATCTTCACACGAAAACTAGACAGAAGCATTCTCAGAAACCTTTTCTGATGTGCGCATTCAACTCACCGAGTTGAACCTTCCTTTCGATAGAGCAGTTTTGAAACACTCTTTTTGTAGAATCTGCAAGTGGAGATTTGGAGTGCTTTGAGTCCTACCCTGGAAAAGGAAATAACTTCACTTAGAACCTAGACGGAAGCATTCTCAGAGACTTCCCTGTGCTTTCTGCATTCAACTCACAGAGTTGAACCTTCCTTTTGATAGAACAGCTTTGAAACGCTCTTTTTGTAGAATCTGCAAGTCGATACTTGGAACGCTTTGAGGCCTATGCTGGAAAAGGAAATAGCTTCACATAAAAACTAGAGAGAAGCGTTCTCAGAAACTTCTTTGTGATCTGCGCATTCAACCCAGAGAGTTGAAGCTTCCCTTTGCTATAGCAGTTTTGAAACTCTCTTTGAGTAGAATCTTCAAGGGGATATTCGGTGTGCCGGAAGGCCAACACTGGAAAAGGAAATATCTTCACTTAAAAACTTGACGGAAGCGTTCTCAGAAACTACCCTGAGCTTTATGCATTCAACTCACAGAGAGGACTCTTCCTTTGGAGAGCGCAGTTTTGAAACACTCTTTTTGCAGAATTTGCTAGGGGATGTTTGGAGCTTTTGGAGGCCTATGCTGGAAGAGGAACTATCTTCACATACCAAGTAGACAGAAGCATTCTCACAAGCTTCTTTGTGATGAGTGCCTTCAACTCACAGACTTGAACCTTCCTTTTGAAAGAGCAGTCTTGAAACACTCCTTTTGTAGAATCTGCAAGTGGATATTTGGAGCGTTTTGAGGCCTTTGCTGGGAAATGAAATATCTTCACCTAAAAACTAGACAGAAGCATTCTCAGAAACATCTTTGCGATGTGTGCATTCAACTCACAGGGTTGAACCTTCCTTTTGATAGAGCAGTTTTGAAACGCACTTTGTGTAGAATCTGCAAGTGGATATTTGGAGGGCTTTCAGGCCTATGCTGGAAAAGGGAATATCTTCACATAAACACTAGACAGAAGCATTCTCAGAAACTTCTTTGTGATGTGTGCATTCAACTCACAGAGTTGAACCGGCCTTCTGATAGAGCCGTTTGGAAACAGCCTTTTTGTAACATCTGCAAGTGGATATTTGGAGCGATTTGAGGCCTATGATGGAAAGGGAAATATCTTCACATAGAAACTAGACAGAAGCCTTCTCAGAAACTTCTGTGTGATGAGTGCATTCAACTCACAGACTTGAACCTTCCTTTTGATAGAGAAGTTTTGAAACACTCTTTTAGAGGCATCTGAATGAGGATCTTGGGAGCGCTTCGAGGCCAATGCTGGGAAACGAAATATCATCACATAGAAACTAGACAGATGGATTCTCAGAAACTTCTTTGTGATGAGTGCGTTCCACTCACAGACTTGAACGTCCCTCTTGAGAGAACAGTTTGGAAACACTCCTTTTGTAGAATCTGCAAGTGTTTATTTGGAGCGCTTTGAGGCCTATGTTGGAAAAGGAAATATCTTCACATATAAACTAGACAGAAGCATTCTCAGAAACTTCTTGGCGATGAGTGCATTCAACGCACAGACTTGAAGCTTCCTTTGGAAAGAGCAGTTTTGAAACACTCTTTTTGTAGAATCTGCAAGTGGATATGTGGAGCGCTTTGAGGCCTCTGCTGGAAAAGAAAATATCTTCACAGAAAAACTAGACAGAAGCATTCTCAGAAACGTCTTGGTCATGTGTGCATTGAACTCACAGAGTAGAACCTTCCTTTTGATAGAGAAGCTTGGAAACACTCTTTTAGTAGAATCTTCAGGTGGATGTATGGAGTGCTTTGAGGCCTATGCTGGAAAAGGAAATGTCTTCACGTAGAAACGAGACAAAGGCATTCTCAGAAAGTTCCCCGAGCTTTGTGCATTCAAGTCACAGAGTTCAGCCTTCTTTTTGCTAGAGCAGTTTGGAAACACTCTTTTTGTAGAGTCTGCAAGTGGATAATTGGAGCGCTTTGAGGCCTACGCTGCAAAAGGAAATAACATTGCATAAAAACTAGATGGAAGCATTCTCACAAACTTCTTTGTGGTGAGTGCATTCAACTCACAGAGTTGAACCTTCGTTTTGATAGACCAGTTTTGAAACACTGTTTTTGTAGTATTCGCAAGTGGATATTTGGAGCACCTTGAGGCTGGAGTTGGAAAAGGAAATATCTTCACATACAAACTAGACGGAAGCATTCTCCGAAGCTTCTTTGTCACGTGGGGATTGAACTCACAGTGTTGAACATTCCTTTTCGTAGAGCGGTTCTGCATGACTCTTTTTGTGGAAACTGCAAGTGGATATTTGGTGCCATTGCGGCATCTAGTGGAAAGGAACATACATTACGATGAAAACTAGATTGAACTCTTCTCAGAAACTTCTTTGCGATGAGTGCCTTCTACTCACAGAGTCGAACCTTCCTTTCGAGAGAAGAGTTTTGAGACACTCTTTTTGTGGAATCTGCAAGGGGATCACTAGGGCGCTTTGATGCCTATGCTGGAAAAGGAAATATCTTCACACGAAAACTAGACAGAAGCATTCTCAGAAACCTTTTCTGATGTGCGCATTCAACTCACCGAGTTGAACCTTCCTTTTGATAGAGCAGTTTTGAAACACTCTTTTTGTAGAATCTGCAAGTGGAGATTTGGAGTGCTTTGAGTCCTACCCTGGAAAAGGAAATAACTTCACTTAGAACCTAGACGGAAGCATTCTCAGAGACTTCCCTGTGCTTTCTGCATTCAACTCACAGAGTTGAACCTTCCTTTTGATAGAACAGCTTTGAAACGCTCTTTTTGTAGAATCTGCAAGTCGATACTTGGAACGCTTTGAGGCCTATGCTGGAAAAGGAAATAGCTTCACATAAAAACTAGAGAGAAGCATTCTCAGAAACTTCTTTGTGATCTGCGCATTCAACCCACAGAGTTGAAGCTTCCCTTTGCTATAGCAGTTTTGAAACTCTCTTTGAGTAGAATCTTCAAGGGGATATTCGGTGTGCCGAGAGGCCAACACTGGAAAAGGAAATATCTTCACTTAAAAACTGGACGGAAGCGTTCTCAGAAACTACCCTGAGCTTTATGCATTCAAATCACAGAGAGGACTCTTCCTTTGGAGAGCGCAGTTTTGAAACACTCTTTTTGCAGAATTTGCTAGGGGATGTTTGGAGCTTTTGGAGGCCTATGCTGGAAGAGAAAATATCTTCACATACCAAGTAGACAGAAGCATTCTCACAAACTTCTTTGTGATGAGTGCCTTCAATTCACAGACTTGAACCTTCCTTGTGAAAGAGCAGTCTTGAAACACTCCTTTTGTAGAATCTGCAAGTGGATATTTGGAGCGTTTTGAGGCCTTTGCTGGGAAATGAAATATCTTCACCTAAAAACTAGACAGAAGCATTCTCAGAAACATCTTTGCGATGTGTGCATTCAACTCACAGGGTTGAACCTTCCTTTTGACAGAGCAGTTTTGAAACGCACTTTGT
Organism: Pongo pygmaeus; assembly: GCF_028885625.2. Taxonomy (NCBI): domain Eukaryota; kingdom Metazoa; phylum Chordata; class Mammalia; order Primates; family Hominidae; genus Pongo; species Pongo pygmaeus. The sequence continues at coordinate 71,616,821 of NC_072376.2, forward strand.
GTAGAATCTGCAAGTGGATATTTGGAGGCTTTCAGGCCTATGCTGGAAAAGGGAATATCTTCACATAAACACTAGACAGAAGCATTCTCAGAAACTTCTTTGTGATGTGTGCATTTAGCTCACAGAGTTGAACCGGCCTTCTGATAGAGCCGTTTGGAAACAGCCTGTTTGTAACATCTGCAAGTGGATATTTGGAGCGATTTGAGGCCTATGATGGAAAGGGAAATATCTTCACATGGAAACTAGACAGAAGCCTTCTCAGAAACTTCTGTGTGATGAGTGCATTCAACTCACAGACTTGAACCTTCCTTTTGATAGAGAAGTTTTGAAACACTCTTTTAGAGGCATCTGAATGAGGATCTTGGGAGCGCTTCGAGGCCAATGCTGGGAAACGAAATATCATCAAATAGAAACTAGACAGATGGATTCTCAGAAACTTCTTTGTGATGAGTGCGTTCCACTCACAGACTTGAACGTCCCTCTTGAGAGAACAGTTTGGAAACACTCCTTTTGTAGAATCTGCAAGTGTTTATTTGGAGCGCTTTGAGGCCTATGTTGGAAAAGGAAATATCTTCACATAGAAACTAGACAGAAGCATTCTCAGAAACTTCTTTGCGATGAGTGCATTCAACGCACAGACTTGAAGCTTCCTTTGGAAAGAGCAGTTTTGAAACACTCTTTTTGTAGAATCTGCAAGTGGATATGTGGAGCGCTTTGAGGCCTCTGCTGGAAAAGGAAATATCTTCACAGAAAAACTAGACAGAAGCATTCTCAGAAACGTCTTGGTCATGTGTGCATTGAACTCACAGAGTAGAACCTTCCTTTTGATAGAGAAGCTTGGAAACACTCTTTTAGTAGAATCTTCAGGTGGATGTATGGAGTGCTTTGAGGCCTATGCTGGAAAAGGAAATGTCTTCACGTAGAAACGAGACAAAGGCATTCTCGGAAAGTTCCCGGTGCTTTGTGCATTCAACTCACAGAGTTCAGCCTTCTTTTTGCTAGAGCAGTTTGGAAACACTCTTTTTGTAGAGTCTGCAAGTGGATAATTGGAGCGCTTTGAGGCCTACGCTGCAAAAGGAAATAACATTGCATAAAAACTAGATGGAAGCATTCTCACAAACTTCTTTGTGGTGAGTGCATTCAACTCACAGAGTTGAACCTTCGTTTTGATAGACCAGTTTTGAAACACTGTTTTTGTAGTATTCGCAAGTGGATATTTGGAGCGCGTTGAGGCTGGAGTTGGAAAAGGAAATATCTTCACATACAAACTAGACGGAAGCATTCTCCGAAGCTTCTTTGTCACGTGGGGATTGAACTCACAGTGTTGAACATTCCTTTTCGTAGAGCGGTTCTGCATGACTCTTTTTGTGGAAACTGCAAGTGGATATTTGGTGCGATTGCGGCATCTAGTGGAAAGGAACATACATTACGATGAAAACTAGATTGAACTCTTCTCAGAAACTTCTTTGCGATGAGTGCCTTCTACTCACAGAGTCGAACCTTCCTTTCGAGAGAAGAGTTTTGAGACACTCTTTTTGTGGAATCTGCAAGGGGATCACTAGGGCGCTTTGATGCCTATGCTGGAAAAGGAAATATCTTCACACGAAAACTAGACAGAAGCATTCTCAGAAACCTTTTCTGATGTGCGCATTCAATTCACCGAGTTGAACCTTCCTTTTGATAGAGCAGTTTTGAAACACTCTTTTTGTAGAATCTGCAAGTGGAGATTTGGAGTGCTTTGAGTCCTACCCTGGAAAAGGAAATAACTTCACTTAGAACCTAGACGGAAGCATTCTCAGAGACTTCCCTGTGCTTTCTGCATTCAACTCACAGAGTTGAACCTTCCTTTTGATAGAACAGCTTTGAAACGCTCTTTTTGTAGAATCTGCAAGTCGATACTTGGAACGCTTTGAGGCCTATGCTGGAAAAGGAAATAGCTTCACTTAAAAACTGGACGGAAGCGTTCTCAGAAACTACCCTGAGCTTTATGCATTCAACTCACAGAGAGGACTCTTCCTTTGGAGAGCGCAGTTTTGAAACACTCTTTTTGCAGAATTTGCTAGGGGATGTTTGGAGCTTTTGGAGGCCTATGCTGGAAGAGGAAATATCTTCACATACCAAGTAGACAGAAGCATTCTCACAAACTTCTTTGTGATGAGTGACTTCAACTCACAGACTTGAACCTTCCTTTTGAAAGAGCAGTCTTCAAACACCCCTTTTGTAGAATCTGCAAGTGGATATTTGGAGCGTTTTGAGGCCTTTGCTGGGAAATGAAATATCTTCACCTAAAAACTAGACAGAAGCATTCTCAGAAACATCTTTGCGATGTGTGCATTCAACTCACAGGGTTGAACCTTCCTTTTGATAGAGCAGTTTTGAAACGCACTTTGTGTAGAATCTGCAAGTGGATATTTGGAGGGCTTTCAGGCCTATGCTGGAAAAGGGAATATCTTCACATAAACACTAGACAGAAGCATTCTCAGAAACTTCTTTGTGATGTGTGCATTCAACTCACAGAGTTGAACCGGCCTTCTGATAGAGCCGTTTGGAAACAGCCTTTTTGTAACATCTGCAAGTGGATATTTGGAGCGATTTGAGGCCTATGATGGAAAGGGAAATATCTTCCCATAGAAACTAGACAGAAGCCTTCTCAGAAACTTCTGTGTGATGAGTGCATTCAACTCACAGACTTGAACCTTCCTTTTGATAGAGAAGTTTTGAAACACTCTTTTAGAGGCATCTGAATGAGGATCTTGGGAGCGCTTCGAGGCCAATGCTGGGAAACGAAATATCATCACATAGAAACTAGACAGATGGATTCTCAGAAACTTCTTTGTGATGAGTGCGTTCCACTCACAGACTTGAACGTCCCTCTTGAGAGAACAGTTTGGAAACACTCCTTTTGTAGAATCTGCAAGTGTTTATTTGGAGCGCTTTGAGGCCTATGTTGGAAAAGGAAATATCTTCACATAGAAACTAGACAGAAGCATTCTCAGAAACTTCTTTGCGATGAGTGCATTCAACGCACAGACTTGAAGCTTCCTTTGGAAAGAGCAGTTTTGAAACACTCTTTTTGTAGAATCTGCAAGTGGATATGTGGAGCGCTTTGAGGCCTCTGCTGGAAAAGGAAATATCTTCACAGAAAAACTAGACAGAAGCATTCTCAGAAACGTCTTGGTCATGTGTGCATTGAACTCACAGAGTAGAACCTTCCTTTTGATAGAGAAGCTTGGAAACACTCTTTTAGTAGAATCTTCAGGTGGATGTATGGAGTGCTTTGAGGCCTATGCTGGAAAAGGAAATGTCTTCACGTAGAAACGAGACAAAGGCATTCTCGGAAAGTTCCCCGTGCTTTGTGTATTCAACTCACAGAGTTCAGCCTTCTTTTTGCTAGAGCAGTTTGGAAACACTCTTTTTGTAGAGTCTGCAAGTGGATAATTGGAGCGCTTTGAGGCCTACGCTGCAAAAGGAAATAACATTGCATAAAAACTAGATGGAAGCATTCTCACAAACTTCTTTGTGGTGAGTGCATTCAACTCACAGAGTTGAACCTTCGTTTTGATAGACCAGTTTTGAAACACTGTTTTTGTAGTATTCGCAAGTGGATATTTGGAGCGCGTTGAGGCTGGAGTTGGAAAAGGAAATATCTTCACATACAAACTAGACGTAAGCATCCTCCCAAGCTTCTTTGTCACGTGGGGATTGAACTCACAGTGTTGAACATTCCTTTTCGTAGAGCGGTTCTGCATGACTCTTTTTGTGGAAACTGCAAGTGGATATTTGGTGCGATTGCGGCATCTAGTGGAAAGGAACATACATTACGATGAAAACTAGATTGAACTCTTCTCAGAAACTTCTTTGCGATGAGTGCCTTCTACTCACAGAGTCGAACCTTCCTTTCGAGAGAAGAGTTTTGAGACACTCTTTTTGTGGAATCTGCAAGGGGATCACTAGGGCGCTTTGATGCCTATGCTGGAAAAGGAAATATCTTCACACGAAAACTAGACAGAAGCATTCTCAGAAACCTTTTCTGATGTGCGCATTCAACTCACCGAGTTGAACCTTCCTTTTGATAGAGCAGTTTTGAAACACTCTTTTTGTAGAATCTGCAAGTGGAGATTTGGAGTGCTTTGAGTCCTACCCTGGAAAAGGAAATAACTTCACTTAGAACCTAGACGGAAGCATTCTCAGAGACTTCCCTGTGCTTTCTGCATTCAACTCACAGAGTTGAACCTTCCTTTTGATAGAACAGCTTTGAAACGCTCTTTTTGTAGAATCTGCAAGTCGATACTTGGAACGCTTTGAGGCCTATGCTGGAAAAGGAAATAGCTTCACTTAAAAACTGGACGGAAGCGTTCTCAGAAAGTACCCTGAGCTTTATGCATTCAACTCACAGAGAGGACTCTTCCTTTGGAGAGCGCAGTTTTGAAACACTCTTTTTGCAGAATTTGCTAGGGGATGTTTGGAGCTTTTGGAGGCCTATGCTGGAAGAGGAAATATCTTCACATACCAAGTAGACAGAAGCATTCTCACAAACTTCTTTGTGATGAGTGACTTCAACTCACAGACTTGAACCTTCCTTTTGAAAGAGCAGTCTTCAAACACCCCTTTTGTAGAATCTGCAAGTGGATATTTGGAGCGTTTTGAGGCCTTTGCTGGGAAATGAAATATCTTCACCTAAAAACTAGACAGAAGCATTCTCAGAAACATCTTTGCGATGTGTGCATTCAACTCACAGGGTTGAACCTTCCTTTTGATAGAGCAGTTTTGAAACGCACTTTGTGTAGAATCTGCAAGTGGATATTTGGAGGGCTTTCAGGCCTATGCTGGAAAAGGGAATATCTTCACATAAACACTAGACAGAAGCATTCTCAGAAACTTCTTTGTGATGTGTGCATTCAACTCACAGAGTTGAACCGGCCTTCTGATAGAGCCGTTTGGAAACAGCCTTTTTGTAACATCTGCAAGTGGATATTTGGAGCGATTTGAGGCCTATGATGGAAAGGGAAATATCTTCCCATAGAAACTAGACAGAAGCCTTCTCAGAAACTTCTGTGTGATGAGTGCATTCAACTCACAGACTTGAACCTTCCTTTTGATAGAGAAGTTTTGAAACACTCTTTTAGAGGCATCTGAATGAGGATCTTGGGAGCGCTTCGAGGCCAATGCTGGGAAACGAAATATCATCACATAGAAACTAGACAGATGGATTCTCAGAAACTTCTTTGTGATGAGTGCGTTCCACTCACAGACTTGAACGTCCCTCTTGAGAGAACAGTTTGGAAACACTCCTTTTGTAGAATCTGCAAGTGTTTATTTGGAGCGCTTTGAGGCCTATGTTGGAAAAGGAAATATCTTCACATAGAAACTAGACAGAAGCATTCTCAGAAACTTCTTTGCGATGAGTGCATTCAACGCACAGACTTGAAGCTTCCTTTGGAAAGAGCAGTTTTGAAACACTCTTTTTGTAGAATCTGCAAGTGGATATGTGGAGCGCTTTGAGGCCTCTGCTGGAAAAGGAAATATCTTCACAGAAAAACTAGACAGAAGCATTCTCAGAAACGTCTTGGTCATGTGTGCATTGAACTCACAGAGTAGAACCTTCCTTTTGATAGAGAAGCTTGGAAACACTCTTTTAGTAGAATCTTCAGGTGGATGTATGGAGTGCTTTGAGGCCTATGCTGGAAAAGGAAATGTCTTCACGTAGAAACGAGACAAAGGCATTCTCGGAAAGTTCCCCGTGCTTTGTGCATTCAACTCACAGAGTTCAGCCTTCTTTTTGCTAGAGCAGTTTGGAAACACTCTTTTTGTAGAGTCTGCAAGTGGATAATTGGAGCGCTTTGAGGCCTACGCTGCAAAAGGAAATAACATTGCATAAAAACTAGATGGAAGCATTCTCACAAACTTCTTTGTGGTGAGTGCATTCAACTCACAGAGTTGAACCTTCGTTTTGATAGACCAGTTTTGAAACACTGTTTTCGTAGTATTCGCAAGTGGATATTTGGAGCGCGTTGAGGCTGGAGTTGGAAAAGGAAATATCTTCACATACAAACTAGACGTAAGCATCCTCCCAAGCATCTTTGTCACGTGGGGATTGAACTCACAGTGTTGAACATTCCTTTTCGTAGAGCGGTTCTGCATGACTCTTTTTGTGGAAACTGCAAGTGCATGTTTGGTGCGATTGCGGCATCTAGTGGAAAGGAACATACATTACGATGAAAACTAGATTGAACTCTTCTCAGAAACTTCTTTGCGATGAGTGCCTTCTACTCACAGAGTCGAACCTTCCTTTCGAGAGAAGAGTTTTGAGACACTCTTTTTGTGGAATCTGCAAGGGGATCACTAGGGCGCTTTGATGCCTATGCTGGAAAAGGAAATATCTTCACACGAAAACTAGACAGAAGCATTCTCAGAAACCTTTTCTGATGTGCGCATTCAACTCACCGAGTTGAACCTTCCTTTTGATAGAGCAGTTTTGAAACACTCTTTTTGTAGAATCTGCAAGTGGAGATTTGGAGTGCTTTGAGTCCTACCCTGGAAAAGGAAATAACTTCACTTAGAACCTAGACGGAAGCATTCTCAGAGACTTCCCTGTGCTTTCTGCATTCAACTCACAGAGTTGAACCTTCCTTTTGATAGAACAGCTTTGAAACGCTCTTTTTGTAGAATCTGCAAGTCGATACTTGGAACGCTTTGAGGCCTATGCTGGAAAAGGAAATACCTTCACATAAAAACTAGAGAGAAGCATTCTCAGAAACTTCTTTGTGATCTGCGCATTCAACCCACAGAGTTGAAGCTTCCCTTTGCTATAGCAGTTTTGAAACTCTCTTTGAGTAGAATCTTCAAGGGGATATTCGGTGTGCCGAGAGGCCAACACTGGAAAAGGAAATATCTTCACTTAAAAACTGGACGGAAGCGTTCTCAGAAACTACCTTGAGCTTTATGCATTCAACTCACAGAGAGGACTCTTCCTTTGGAGAGCGCAGTTTTGAAACACTCTTTTTGCAGAATTTGCTAGGGGATGTTTGGAGCTTTTGGAGGCCTATGCTGGAAGAGGAAATATCTTCACATACCAAGCAGACAGAAGCATTCTCACAAACTTGAACCTTCCTTTTGAAAGAGCAGTCTTGAAACACTCCTTTTGTAGAATCTGCAAGTGGATATTTGGAGCGTTTTGAGGCCTTTGCTGGGAAATGAAATATCTTCACCTAAAAACTAGACAGAAGCATTCTCAGAAACATCTTTGCGATGTGTGCATTCAACTCACAGGGTTGAACCTTCCTTTTGATAGAGCAGTTTTGAAACGCACATTGTGTAGAATCTGCAAGTGGATATTTGGAGGGCTTTCAGGCCTATGCTGGAAAAGGGAATATCTTCACATAAACACTAGACAGAAGCATTCTCAGAAACTTCTTTGTGATGTGTGCATTCAACTCACAGAGTTGAACCGGCCTTCTGATAGAGCCGTTTGGAAACAGCCTTTTTGTAACATCTGCAAGTGGATATTTGGAGCGATTTGAGGCCTATGATGGAAAGGGAAATATCTTCCCATAGAAACTAGACAGAAGCCTTCTCAGAAACTTCTGTGTGATGAGTGCATTCAACTCACAGACTTGAACCTTCCTTTTGATAGAGAAGTTTTGAAACACTCTTTTAGAGGCATCTGAATGAGGATCTTGGGAGCGCTTCGAGGCCAATGCTGGGAAACGAAATATCATCACATAGAAACTAGACAGATGGATTCTCAGAAACTTCTTTGTGATGAGTGCGTTCCACTCACAGACTTGAACGTCCCTCTTGAGAGAACAGTTTGGAAACACTCCTTTTGTAGAATCTGCAAGTGTTCATTTGGAGCGCTTTGAGGCCTATGTTGGAAAAGGAAATATCTTCACATATAAACTAGACAGAAGCATTCTCAGAAACTTCTTTGCGATGAGTGCATTCAACGCACAGACTTGAAGCTTCCTTTGGAAAGAGCAGTTTTGAAACACTCTTTTTGTAGAATCTGCAAGTGGATATGTGGAGCGCTTTGAGGCCTCTGCTGGAAAAGGAAATATCTTCACAGAAAAACTAGACAGAAGCATTCTCAGAAACGTCTTGGTCATGTGTGCATTGAACTCACAGAGCAGAACCTTCCTTTTGATAGAGAAGCTTGGAAACACTCTTTTAGTAGAATCTTCAGGTGGATGTATGGAGTGCTTTGAGGCCTATGCTGGAAAAGGAAATGTCTTCACGTAGAAACGAGACAAAGGCATTCTCGGAAAGTTCCCCGTGCTTTGTGCATTCAACTCACAGAGTTCAGCCTTCTTTTTGCTAGAGCAGTTTGGAAACACTCTTTTTGTAGAGTCTGCAAGTGGATAATTGGAGCGCTTTGAGGCCTACGCTGCAAAAGGAAATAACATTGCATAAAAACTAGATGGAAGCATTCTCACAAACTTCTTTGTGGTGAGTGCATTCAACTCACAGAGTTGAACCTTCGTTTTGATAGACCAGTTTTGAAACACTGTTTTTGTAGTATTCGCAAGTGGATATTTGGAGCGCGTTGAGGCTGGAGTTGGAAAAGGAAATATCTTCACATACAAACTAGACGGAAGCATCCTCCGAAGCTTCTTTGTCACGTGGGGATTGAACTCACAGTGTTGAACATTCCTTTTCGTAGAGCGGTTCTGCATGACTCTTTTTGTGGAAACTGCAAGTGGATGTTTGGTGCGATTGCGGCATCTAGTGGAAAGGAACATACATTACGATGAAAACTAGATTGAACTCTTCTCAGAAACTTCTTTGCGATGAGTGCCTTCTACTCACAGAGTCGAACCTTCCTTTCGAGAGAAGAGTTTTGAGACACTCTTTTTGTGGAATCTGCAAGGGGATCACTAGGGCGCTTTGATGCCTATGCTGGAAAAGGAAATATCTTCACACGAAAACTAGACAGAAGCATTCTCAGAAACCTTTTCTGATGTGCGCATTCAACTCACCGAGTTGAACCTTCCTTTTGATAGAGCAGTTTTGAAACACTCTTTTTGTAGAATCTGCAAGTGGAGATTTGGAGTGCTTTGAGTCCTACCCTGGAAAAGGAAATAACTTCACTTAGAACCTAGACGGAAGCATTCTCAGAGACTTCCCTGTGCTTTCTGCATTCAACTCACAGAGTTGAACCTTCCTTTTGATAGAACAGCTTTGAAACGCTCTTTTTGTAGAATCTGCAAGTCGATACTTGGAACGCTTTGAGGCCTATGCTGGAAAAGGAAATACCTTCACATAAAAACTAGAGAGAAGCATTCTCAGAAACTTCTTTGTGATCTGCGCATTCAACCCACAGAGTTGAAGCTTCCCTTTGCTATAGCAGTTTTGAAACTCTCTTTGAGTAGAATCTTCAAGGGGATATTCGGTGTGCCGAGAGGTCAACACTGGAAAAGGAAATATCTTCACTTAAAAACTGGACGGAAGCGTTCTCAGAAACTACCCTGAGCTTTATGCATTCAACTCACAGAGAGGACTCTTCCTTTGGAGAGCGCAGTTTTGAAACACTCTTTTTGCAGAATTTGCTAGGGGATGTTTGGAGCTTTTGGAGGCCTATGCTGGAAGAGGAAATATCTTCACATACCAAGTAGACAGAAGCATTCTCACAAACTTCTTTGTGATGAGTGCCTTCAACTCACAGACTTGAACCTTCCTTTTGAAAGAGCAGTCTTGAAACACTCCTTTTGTAGAATCTGCAAGTGGATATTTGGAGCGTTTTGAGGCCTTTGCTGGGAAATGAAGTATCTTCACCTAAAAACTAGACAGAAGCATTCTCAGAAACATCTTTGCGATGTGTGCATTCAACTCACAGGGTTGAACCTTCCTTTTGATAGAGCAGTTTTGAAACGCACTTTGTGTAGAATCTGCAAGTGGATATTTGGAGGGCTTTCAGGCCTATGCTGGAAAAGGGAATATCTTCACATAAACACTAGACAGAAGCATTCTCAGAAACTTCTTTGTGATGTGTGCATTCAACTCACAGAGTTGAACCGGCCTTCTGATAGAGCCGTTTGGAAACAGCCTTTTCGTAACATCTGCAAGTGGATATTTAGAGCGATTTGAGGCCTATGATGGAAAGGGAAATATCTTCACATAGAAACCAGACAGAAGCCTTCTCAGAAACTTCTGTGTGATGAGTGCATTCAACTCACAGACTTGAACCTTCCTTTTGATAGAGAAGTTTTGAAACACTCTTTTAGAGGCATCTGAATGAGGATCTTGGGAGCGCTTCGAGGCCAATGCTGGGAAACGAAATATCATCACATAGAAACTAGACAGATGGATTCTCAGAAACTTCTTTGTGATGAGTGCGTTCCACTCACAGACTTGAACGTCCCTCTTGAGAGAACAGTTTGGAAACACTCCTTTTGTAGAATCTGCAAGTGTTTATTTGGAGCGCTTTGAGGCCTATGTTGGAAAAGGAAATATCTTCACATAGAAACTAGACAGAAGCATTCTCAGAAACTTCTTTGCGATGAGTGCATTCAACGCACAGACTTGAAGCTTCCTTTGGAAAGAGCAGTTTTGAAACACTCTTTTTGTAGAATCTGCAAGTGGATATGTGGAGCGCTTTGAGGCCTCTGCTGGAAAAGGAAATATCTTCACAGAAAAACTAGACAGAAGCATTCTCAGAAACGTCTTGGTCATGTGTGCATTGAACTCACAGAGCAGAACCTTCCTTTTGATAGAGAAGCTTGGAAACACTCTTTTAGTAGAATCTTCAGGTGGATGTATGGAGTGCTTTGAGGCCTATGCTGGAAAAGGAAATGTCTTCCCGTAGAAACGAGCCAAAGGCATTCTCGGAAAGTTCCCCGTGCTTTGTGCATTCAACTCACAGAGTTCAGCCTTCTTTTTGCTAGAGCAGTTTGGAAACACTCTTTTTGTAGAGTCTGCAAGTGGATAATTGGAGCGCCTTGAGGCCTACGCTGCAAAAGGAAATAACATTGCATAAAAACTAGATGGAAGCATTCTCACAAACTTCTTTGTGGTGAGTGCATTCAACTCACAGAGTTGAACCTTCGTTTTGATAGACCAGTTTTGAAACACTGTTTTTGTAGTATTCGCAAGTGGATATTTGGAGCGCCTTGAGGCTGGAGTTGGAAAAGGAAATATCTTCACATACAAACTAGACGGAAGCATCCTCCGAAGCTTCTTTGTCACGTGGGGATTGAACTCACAGTGTTGAACATTCCTTTTCGTAGAGCGGTTCTGCATGACTCTTTTTGTGGAAACTGCAAGTGGATGTTTGGTGCGATTGCGGCATCTAGTGGAAAGGAACATACATTACGATGAAAACTAGATTGAACTCTTCTCAGAAACTTCTTTGCGATGAGTGCCTTCTACTCACAGAGTCGAACCTTCCTTTCGAGAGAAGAGTTTTGAGACACTCTTTTTGTGGAATCTGCAAGGGGATCACTAGGGCGCTTTGATGCCTATGGTGGAAAAGGAAATATCTTCACACGAAAACTAGACAGAAGCATTCTCAGAAACCTTTTCTGATGTGCGCATTCAACTCACCGAGTTGAACCTTCCTTTTGATAGAGCAGTTTTGAAACACTCTTTTTGTAGAATCTGCAAGTGGAGATTTGGAGTGCTTTGAGTCCTACCCTGGAAAAGGAAATAACTTCACTTAGAACCTAGACGGAAGCATTCTCAGAGACTTCCCTGTGCTTTCTGCATTCAACTCACAGAGTTGAACCTTCCTTTTGATAGAACAGCTTTGAAACGCTCTTTTTGTAGAATCTGCAAGTCGATACTTGGAACGCTTTGAGGCCTATGCTGGAAAAGGAAATAGCTTCACATAAAAACTAGAGAGAAGCATTCTCAGAAACTTCTTTGTGATCTGCGCATTCAACCCACAGAGTTGAAGCTTCCCTTTGCTATAGCAGTTTTGAAACTCTCTTTGAGTAGAATCTTCAAGGGGATATTCGGTGTGCCGAGAGGCCAACACTGGAAAAGGAAATATCTTCACTTAAAAACTGGACGGAAGCGTTCTCAGAAACTACCCTGAGCTTTATGCATTCAACTCACAGAGAGGACTCTTCCTTTGGAGAGCGCAGTTTTGAAACACTCTTTTTGCAGAATTTGCTAGGGGATGTTTGGAGCTTTTGGAGGCCTATGCTGGAAGAGGAAATATCTTCACATACCAAGTAGACAGAAGCATTCTCACAAACTTCTTTGTGATGAGTGCCTTCAACTCACAGACTTGAACCTTCCTTTTGAAAGAGCAGTCTTGAAACACTCCTTTTGTAGAATCTGCAAGTGGATATTTGGAGCGTTTTGAGGCCTTTGCTGGGAAATGAAATATCTTCACCTAAAAACTAGACAGAAGCATTCTCAGAAACATCTTTGCGATGTGTGCATTCAACTCACAGGGTTGAACCTTCCTTTTGATAGAGCAGTTTTGAAACGCACTTTGTGTAGAATCTGCAAGTGGATATTTGGAGGGCTTTCAGGCCTATGCTGGAAAAGGGAATATCTTCACGTAAACACTAGACAGAAGCATTCTCAGAAACTTCTTTGTGATGTGTGCATTCAACTCACAGAGTTGAACCGGCCTTCTGATAGAGCCGTTTGGAAACAGCCTTTTTGTAACATCTGCAAGTGGATATTTGGAGCGATTTGAGGCCTATGATGGAAAGGGAAATATCTTCACATAGAAACTAGACAGAAGCCTTCTCAGAAACTTCTGTGTGATGAGTGCATTCAACTCACAGACTTGAACCTTCCTTTTGATAGAGAAGTTTTGAAACACTCTTTTAGAGGCATCTGAATGAGGATCTTGGGAGCGCTTCGAGGCCAATGCTGGGAAACGAAATATCATCACATAGAAACTAGACAGATGGATTCTCAGAAACTTCTTTGTGATGAGTGCGTTCCACTCACAGACTTGAACGTCCCTCTTGAGAGAACAGTTTGGAAACACTCCTTTTGTAGAATCTGCAAGTGTTTATTTGGAGCGCTTTGAGGCCTATGTTGGAAAAGGAAATATCTTCACATAGAAACTAGACAGAAGCATTCTCAGAAACTTCTTTGCGATGAGTGCATTCAACGCACAGACTTGAAGCTTCCTTTGGAAAGAGCAGTTTTGAAACACTCTTTTTGTAGAATCTGCAAGTGGATATGTGGAGCGCTTTGAGGCCTCTGCTGGAAAAGGAAATATCTTCACAGAAAAACTAGACAGAAGCATTCTCAGAAACGTCTTGGTCATGTGTGCATTGAACTCACAGAGCAGAACCTTCCTTTTGATAGAGAAGCTTGGAAACACTCTTTTAGTAGAATCTTCAGGTGGATGTATGGAGTGCTTTGAGGCCTATGCTGGAAAAGGAAATGTCTTCACGTAGAAACGAGCCAAAGGCATTCTCGGAAAGTTCCCCGTGCTTTGTGCATTCAACTCACAGAGTTCAGCCTTCTTTTTGCTAGAGCAGTTTGGAAACACTCTTTTTGTAGAGTCTGCAAGTGGATAATTGGAGCGCTTTGAGGCCTACGCTGCAAAAGGAAATAACATTGCATAAAAACTAGATGGAAGCATTCTCACAAACTTCTTTGTGGTGAGTGCATTCAACTCACAGAGTTGAACCTTCGTTTTGATAGACCAGTTTTGAAACACTGTTTTCGTAGTATTCGCAAGTGGATATTTGGAGCGCGTTGAGGCTGGAGTTGGAAAAGGAAATATCTTCACATACAAACTAGACGTAAGCATCCTCCCAAGCATCTTTGTCACGTGGGGATTGAACTCACAGTGTTGAACATTCCTTTTCGTAGAGCGGTTCTGCATGACTCTTTTTGTGGAAACTGCAAGTGCATGTTTGGTGCGATTGCGGCATCTAGTGGAAAGGAACATACATTACGATGAAAACTAGATTGAACTCTTCTCAGAAACTTCTTTGCGATGAGTGCCTTCTACTCACAGAGTCGAACCTTCCTTTCGAGAGAAGAGTTTTGAGACACTCTTTTTGTGGAATCTGCAAGGGGATCACTAGGGCGCTTTGATGCCTATGCTGGAAAAGGAAATATCTTCACACGAAAACTAGACAGAAGCATTCTCAGAAACCTTTTCTGATGTGCGCATTCAACTCACCGAGTTGAACCTTCCTTTTGATAGAGCAGTTTTGAAACACTCTTTTTGTAGAATCTGCAAGTGGAGATTTGGAGTGCTTTGAGTCCTACCCTGGAAAAGGAAATAACTTCACTTAGAACCTAGACGGAAGCATTCTCAGAGACTTCCCTGTGCTTTCTGCATTCAACTCACAGAGTTGAACCTTCCTTTTGATAGAACAGCTTTGAAACGCTCTTTTTGTAGAATCTGCAAGTCGATACTTGGAACGCTTTGAGGCCTATGCTGGAAAAGGAAATACCTTCACATAAAAACTAGAGAGAAGCATTCTCAGAAACTTCTTTGTGATCTGCGCATTCAACCCACAGAGTTGAAGCTTCCCTTTGCTATAGCAGTTTTGAAACTCTCTTTGAGTAGAATCTTCAAGGGGATATTCGGTGTGCCGAGAGGCCAACACTGGAAAAGGAAATATCTTCACTTAAAAACTGGACGGAAGCGTTCTCAGAAACTACCTTGAGCTTTATGCATTCAACTCACAGAGAGGACTCTTCCTTTGGAGAGCGCAGTTTTGAAACACTCTTTTTGCAGAATTTGCTAGGGGATGTTTGGAGCTTTTGGAGGCCTATGCTGGAAGAGGAAATATCTTCACATACCAAGCAGACAGAAGCATTCTCACAAACTTGAACCTTCCTTTTGAAAGAGCAGTCTTGAAACACTCCTTTTGTAGAATCTGCAAGTGGATATTTGGAGCGTTTTGAGGCCTTTGCTGGGAAATGAAATATCTTCACCTAAAAACTAGACAGAAGCATTCTCAGAAACATCTTTGCGATGTGTGCATTCAACTCACAGGGTTGAACCTTCCTTTTGATAGAGCAGTTTTGAAACGCACATTGTGTAGAATCTGCAAGTGGATATTTGGAGGGCTTTCAGGCCTATGCTGGAAAAGGGAATATCTTCACATAAACACTAGACAGAAGCATTCTCAGAAACTTCTTTGTGATGTGTGCATTCAACTCACAGAGTTGAACCGGCCTTCTGATAGAGCCGTTTGGAAACAGCCTTTTTGTAACATCTGCAAGTGGATATTTGGAGCGATTTGAGGCCTATGATGGAAAGGGAAATATCTTCCCATAGAAACTAGACAGAAGCCTTCTCAGAAACTTCTGTGTGATGAGTGCATTCAACTCACAGACTTGAACCTTCCTTTTGATAGAGAAGTTTTGAAACACTCTTTTAGAGGCATCTGAATGAGGATCTTGGGAGCGCTTCGAGGCCAATGCTGGGAAACGAAATATCATCACATAGAAACTAGACAGATGGATTCTCAGAAACTTCTTTGTGATGAGTGCGTTCCACTCACAGACTTGAACGTCCCTCTTGAGAGAACAGTTTGGAAACACTCCTTTTGTAGAATCTGCAAGTGTTCATTTGGAGCGCTTTGAGGCCTATGTTGGAAAAGGAAATATCTTCACATATAAACTAGACAGAAGCATTCTCAGAAACTTCTTTGCGATGAGTGCATTCAACGCACAGACTTGAAGCTTCCTTTGGAAAGAGCAGTTTTGAAACACTCTTTTTGTAGAATCTGCAAGTGGATATGTGGAGCGCTTTGAGGCCTCTGCTGGAAAAGGAAATATCTTCACAGAAAAACTAGACAGAAGCATTCTCAGAAACGTCTTGGTCATGTGTGCATTGAACTCACAGAGCAGAACCTTCCTTTTGATAGAGAAGCTTGGAAACACTCTTTTAGTAGAATCTTCAGGTGGATGTATGGAGTGCTTTGAGGCCTATGCTGGAAAAGGAAATGTCTTCACGTAGAAACGAGACAAAGGCATTCTCGGAAAGTTCCCCGTGCTTTGTGCATTCAACTCACAGAGTTCAGCCTTCTTTTTGCTAGAGCAGTTTGGAAACACTCTTTTTGTAGAGTCTGCAAGTGGATAATTGGAGCGCTTTGAGGCCTACGCTGCAAAAGGAAATAACATTGCATAAAAACTAGATGGAAGCATTCTCACAAACTTCTTTGTGGTGAGTGCATTCAACTCACAGAGTTGAACCTTCGTTTTGATAGACCAGTTTTGAAACACTGTTTTTGTAGTATTCGCAAGTGGATATTTGGAGCGCGTTGAGGCTGGAGTTGGAAAAGGAAATATCTTCACATACAAACTAGACGGAAGCATCCTCCGAAGCTTCTTTGTCACGTGGGGATTGAACTCACAGTGTTGAACATTCCTTTTCGTAGAGCGGTTCTGCATGACTCTTTTTGTGGAAACTGCAAGTGGATGTTTGGTGCGATTGCGGCATCTAGTGGAAAGGAACATACATTACGATGAAAACTAGATTGAACTCTTCTCAGAAACTTCTTTGCGATGAGTGCCTTCTACTCACAGAGTCGAACCTTCCTTTCGAGAGAAGAGTTTTGAGACACTCTTTTTGTGGAATCTGCAAGGGGATCACTAGGGCGCTTTGATGCCTATGCTGGAAAAGGAAATATCTTCACACGAAAACTAGACAGAAGCATTCTCAGAAACCTTTTCTGATGTGCGCATTCAACTCACCGAGTTGAACCTTCCTTTTGATAGAGCAGTTTTGAAACACTCTTTTTGTAGAATCTGCAAGTGGAGATTTGGAGTGCTTTGAGTCCTACCCTGGAAAAGGAAATAACTTCACTTAGAACCTAGACGGAAGCATTCTCAGAGACTTCCCTGTGCTTTCTGCATTCAACTCACAGAGTTGAACCTTCCTTTTGATAGAACAGCTTTGAAACGCTCTTTTTGTAGAATCTGCAAGTCGATACTTGGAACGCTTTGAGGCCTATGCTGGAAAAGGAAATACCTTCACATAAAAACTAGAGAGAAGCATTCTCAGAAACTTCTTTGTGATCTGCGCATTCAACCCACAGAGTTGAAGCTTCCCTTTGCTATAGCAGTTTTGAAACTCTCTTTGAGTAGAATCTTCAAGGGGATATTCGGTGTGCCGAGAGGTCAACACTGGAAAAGGAAATATCTTCACTTAAAAACTGGACGGAAGCGTTCTCAGAAACTACCCTGAGCTTTATGCATTCAACTCACAGAGAGGACTCTTCCTTTGGAGAGCGCAGTTTTGAAACACTCTTTTTGCAGAATTTGCTAGGGGATGTTTGGAGCTTTTGGAGGCCTATGCTGGAAGAGGAAATATCTTCACATACCAAGTAGACAGAAGCATTCTCACAAACTTCTTTGTGATGAGTGCCTTCAACTCACAGACTTGAACCTTCCTTTTGAAAGAGCAGTCTTGAAACACTCCTTTTGTAGAATCTGCAAGTGGATATTTGGAGCGTTTTGAGGCCTTTGCTGGGAAATGAAGTATCTTCACCTAAAAACTAGACAGAAGCATTCTCAGAAACATCTTTGCGATGTGTGCATTCAACTCACAGGGTTGAACCTTCCTTTTGATAGAGCAGTTTTGAAACGCACTTTGTGTAGAATCTGCAAGTGGATATTTGGAGGGCTTTCAGGCCTATGCTGGAAAAGGGAATATCTTCACATAAACACTAGACAGAAGCATTCTCAGAAACTTCTTTGTGATGTGTGCATTCAACTCACAGAGTTGAACCGGCCTTCTGATAGAGCCGTTTGGAAACAGCCTTTTCGTAACATCTGCAAGTGGATATTTAGAGCGATTTGAGGCCTATGATGGAAAGGGAAATATCTTCACATAGAAACCAGACAGAAGCCTTCTCAGAAACTTCTGTGTGATGAGTGCATTCAACTCACAGACTTGAACCTTCCTTTTGATAGAGAAGTTTTGAAACACTCTTTTAGAGGCATCTGAATGAGGATCTTGGGAGCGCTTCGAGGCCAATGCTGGGAAACGAAATATCATCACATAGAAACTAGACAGATGGATTCTCAGAAACTTCTTTGTGATGAGTGCGTTCCACTCACAGACTTGAACGTCCCTCTTGAGAGAACAGTTTGGAAACACTCCTTTTGTAGAATCTGCAAGTGTTTATTTGGAGCGCTTTGAGGCCTATGTTGGAAAAGGAAATATCTTCACATAGAAACTAGACAGAAGCATTCTCAGAAACTTCTTTGCGATGAGTGCATTCAACGCACAGACTTGAAGCTTCCTTTGGAAAGAGCAGTTTTGAAACACTCTTTTTGTAGAATCTGCAAGTGGATATGTGGAGCGCTTTGAGGCCTCTGCTGGAAAAGGAAATATCTTCACAGAAAAACTAGACAGAAGCATTCTCAGAAACGTCTTGGTCATGTGTGCATTGAACTCACAGAGCAGAACCTTCCTTTTGATAGAGAAGCTTGGAAACACTCTTTTAGTAGAATCTTCAGGTGGATGTATGGAGTGCTTTGAGGCCTATGCTGGAAAAGGAAATGTCTTCACGTAGAAACGAGACAAAGGCATTCTCGGAAAGTTCCCCGTGCTTTGTGCATTCAACTCACAGAGTTCAGCCTTCTTTTTGCTAGAGCAGTTTGGAAACACTCTTTTTGTAGAGTCTGCAAGTGGATAATTGGAGCGCCTTGAGGCCTACGCTGCAAAGGGAAATAACATTGCATAAAAACTAGATGGAAGCATTCTCACAAACTTCTTTGTGGTGAGTGCATTCAACTCACAGAGTTGAACCTTCGTTTTGATAGACCAGTTTTGAAACACTGTTTTTGTAGTATTCGCAAGTGGATATTTGGAGCGCGTTGAGGCTGGAGTTGGAAAAGGAAATATCTTCACATACAAACTAGACGGAAGCATCCTCCGAAACTTCTTTGTCACGTGGGGATTGAACTCACAGTGTTGAACATTCCTTTTCGTAGAGCGGTTCTGCATGACTCTTTTTGTGGAAACTGCAAGTGGATGTTTGGTGCGATTGCGGCATCTAGTGGAAAGGAACATACATTACGATGAAAACTAGATTGAACTCTTCTCAGAAACTTCTTTGCGATGAGTGCCTTCTACTCACAGAGTCGAACCTTCCTTTCGAGAGAAGAGTTTTGAGACACTCTTTTTGTGGAATCTGCAAGGGGATCACTAGGGCGCTTTGATGCCTATGCTGGAAAAGGAAATATCTTCACACGAAAACTAGACAGAAGCATTCTCAGAAACCTTTTCTGATGTGCGCATTCAACTCACCGAGTTGAACCTTCCTTTTGATAGAGCAGTTTTGAAACACTCTTTTTGTAGAATCTGCAAGTGGAGATTTGGAGTGCTTTGAGTCCTACCCTGGAAAAGGAAATAACTTCACTTAGAACCTAGACGGAAGCATTCTCAGAGACTTCCCTGTGCTTTCTGCATTCAACTCACAGAGTTGAACCTTCCTTTTGATAGAACAGCTTTGAAACGCTCTTTTTGTAGAATCTGCAAGTCGATACTTGGAACGCTTTGAGGCCTATGCTGGAAAAGGAAATAGCTTCACATAAAAACTAGAGAGAAGCATTCTCAGAAACTTCTTTGTGATCTGCGCATTCAACCCACAGAGTTGAAGCTTCCCTTTGCTATAGCAGTTTTGAAACTCTCTTTGAGTAGAATCTTCAAGGGGATATTCGGTGTGCCGAGAGGCCAACACTGGAAAAGGAAATATCTTCACTTAAAAACTGGACGGAAGCGTTCTCAGAAACTACCCTGAGCTTTATGCATTCAACTCACAGAGAGGACTCTTCCTTTGGAGAGCGCAGTTTTGAAACACTCTTTTTGCAGAATTTGCTAGGGGATGTTTGGAGCTTTTGGAGGCCTATGCTGGAAGAGGAAATATCTTCACATACCAAGTAGACAGAAGCATTCTCACAAACTTCTTTGTGATGAGTGCCTTCAACTCACAGACTTGAACCTTCCTTTTGAAAGAGCAGTCTTGAAACACTCCTTTTGTAGAATCTGCAAGTGGATATTTGGAGCGTTTTGAGGCCTTTGCTGGGAAATGAAATATCTTCACCTAAAAACTAGACAGAAGCATTCTCAGAAACATCTTTGCGATGTGTGCATTCAACTCACAGGGTTGAACCTTCCTTTTGATAGAGCAGTTTTGAAACGCACTTTGTGTAGAATCTGCAAGTGGATATTTGGAGGCTTTCAGGCCTATGCTGGAAAAGGGAATATCTTCACGTAAACACTAGACAGAAGCATTCTCAGAAACTTCTTTGTGATGTGTGCATTTAACTCACAGAGTTGAACCGGCCTTCTGATAGAGCCGTTTGGAAACAGCCTTTTTGTAACATCTGCAAGTGGATATTTGGAGCGATTTGAGGCCTATGATGGAAAGGGAAATATCTTCACATAGAAACTAGACAGAAGCCTTCTCAGAAACTTCTGTGTGATGAGTGCATTCAACTCACAGACTTGAACCTTCCTTTTGATAGAGAAGTTTTGAAACACTCTTTTAGAGGCATCTGAATGAGGATCTTGGGAGCGCTTCGAGGCCAATGCTGGGAAACGAAATATCATCACATAGAAACTAGACAGATGGATTCTCAGAAACTTCTTTGTGATGAGTGCGTTCCACTCACAGACTTGAACGTCCCTCTTGAGAGAACAGTTTGGAAACACTCCTTTTGTAGAATCTGCAAGTGTTTATTTGGAGCGCTTTGAGGCCTATGTTGGAAAAGGAAATATCTTCACATATAAACTAGACAGAAGCATTCTCAGAAACTTCTTTGCGATGAGTGCATTCAACGCACAGACTTGAAGCTTCCTTTGGAAAGAGCAGTTTTGAAACACTCTTTTTGTAGAATCTGCAAGTGGATATGTGGAGCGCTTTGAGGCCTCTGCTGGAAAAGGAAATATCTTCACAGAAAAACTAGACAGAAGCATTCTCAGAAACGTCTTGGTCATGTGTGCATTGAACTCACAGAGTAGAACCTTCCTTTTGATAGAGAAGCTTGGAAACACTCTTTTAGTAGAATCTTCAGGTGGATGTATGGAGTGCTTTGAGGCCTATGCTGGAAAAGGAAATGTCTTCACGTAGAAACGAGACAAAGGCATTCTCGGAAAGTTCCCTGTGCTTTGTGCATTCAACTCACAGAGTTCAGCCTTCTTTTTGCTAGAGCAGTTTGGAAACACTCTTTTTGTAGAGTCTGCAAGTGGATAATTGGAGCGCTTTGAGGCCTACGCTGCAAAAGGAAATAACATTGCATAAAAACTAGATGGAAGCATTCTCACAAACTTCTTTGTGGTGAGTGCATTCAACTCACAGAGTTGAACCTTCGTTTTGATAGACCAGTTTTGAAACACTGTTTTTGTAGTATTCGCAAGTGGATATTTGGAGCGCCTTGAGGCTGGAGTTGGAAAAGGAAATATCTTCACATACAAACTAGACGGAAGCATTCTCCGAAGCTTCTTTGTCACGTGGGGATTGAACTCACAGTGTTGAACATTCCTTTTCGTAGAGCGGTTCTGCATGACTCTTTTTGTGGAAACTGCAAGTGGATATTTGGTGCGATTGCGGCATCTAGTGGAAAGGAACATACATTACGATGAAAACTAGATTGAACTCTTCTCAGAAACTTCTTTGCGATGAGTGCCTTCTACTCACAGAGTCGAACCTTCCTTTCGAGAGAAGAGTTTTGAGACACTCTTTTTGTGGAATCTGCAAGGGGATCACTAGGGCGCTTTGATGCCTATGCTGGAAAAGGAAATATCTTCACACGAAAACTAGACAGAAGCATTCTCAGAAACCTTTTCTGATGTGCGCATTCAACTCACCGAGTTGAACCTTCCTTTTGATAGAGCAGTTTTGAAACACTCTTTTTGTAGAATCTGCAAGTGGAGATTTGGAGTGCTTTGAGTCCTACCCTGGAAAAGGAAATAACTTCACTTAGAACCTAGACGGAAGCATTCTCAGAGACTTCCCTGTGCTTTCTGCATTCAACTCACAGAGTTGAACCTTCCTTTTGATAGAACAGCTTTGAAACGCTCTTTTTGTAGAATCTGCAAGTCGATACTTGGAACGCTTTGAGGCCTATGCTGGAAAAGGAAATACCTTCACATAAAAACTAGAGAGAAGCATTCTCAGAAACTTCTTTGTGATCTGCGCATTCAACCCACAGAGTTGAAGCTTCCCTTTGCTATAGCAGTTTTGAAACTCTGAGTAGAATCATCAAGGGGATATTCGGTGTGCCGAGAGGCCAACACTGGAAAAGGAAATATCTTCACTTAAAAACTGGACGGAAGCGTTCTCAGAAACTACCTTGAGCTTTATGCATTCAACTCACAGAGAGGACTCTTCCTTTGGAGAGCGCAGTTTTGAAACACTCTTTTTGCAGAATTTGCTAGGGGATGTTTGGAGCTTTTGGAGGCCTATGCTGGAAGAGGAAATATCTTCACATACCAAGTAGACAGAAGCATTCTCACAAACTTCTTTGTGATGAGTGCCTTCAACTCACAGACTTGAACCTTCCTTTTGAAAGAGCAGTCTTGAAACACTCCTTTTGTAGAATCTGCAAGTGGATATTTGGAGCGTTTTGAGGCCTTTGCTGGGAAATGAAATATCTTCACCTAAAAACTAGACAGAAGCATTCTCAGAAACATCTTTGCGATGTGTGCATTCAACTCACAGGGTTGAACCTTCCTTTTGATAGAGCAGTTTTGAAACGCACTTTGTGTAGAATCTGCAAGTGGATATTTGGAGGGCTTTCAGGCCTATGCTGGAAAAGGGAATATCTTCACGTAAACACTAGACAGAAGCATTCTCAGAAACTTCTTTGTGATGTGTGCATTCAACTCACAGAGTTGAACCGGCCTTCTGATAGAGCCGTTTGGAAACAGCCTTTTTGTAACATCTGCAAGTGGATATTTGGAGCGATTTGAGGCCTATGATGGAAAGGGAAATATCTTCACATAGAAACTAGACAGAAGCCTTCTCAGAAACTTCTGTGTGATGAGTGCATTCAACTCACAGACTTGAACCTTCCTTTTGATAGAGAAGTTTTGAAACACTCTTTTAGAGGCATCTGAATGAGGATCTTGGGAGCGCTTCGAGGCCAATGCTGGGAAACGAAATATCATCACATAGAAACTAGACAGATGGATTCTCAGAAACTTCTTTGTGATGAGTGCGTTCCACTCACAGACTTGAACGTCCCTCTTGAGAGAACAGTTTGGAAACACTCCTTTTGTAGAATCTGCAAGTGTTTATTTGGAGCGCTTTGAGGCCTATGTTGGAAAAGGAAATATCTTCACATAGAAACTAGACAGAAGCATTCTCAGAAACTTCTTTGCGATGAGTGCATTCAACGCACAGACTTGAAGCTTCCTTTGGAAAGAGCAGTTTTGAAACACTCTTTTTGTAGAATCTGCAAGTGGATATGTGGAGCGCTTTGAGGCCTCTGCTGGAAAAGGAAATATCTTCACAGAAAAACTAGACAGAAGCATTCTCAGAAACGTCTTGGTCATGTGTGCATTGAACTCACAGAGCAGAACCTTCCTTTTGATAGAGAAGCTTGGAAACACTCTTTTAGTAGAATCTTCAGGTGGATGTATGGAGTGCTTTGAGGCCTATGCTGGAAAAGGAAATGTCTTCACGTAGAAACGAGCCAAAGGCATTCTCGGAAAGTTCCCCGTGCTTTGTGCATTCAACTCACAGAGTTCAGCCTTCTTTTTGCTAGAGCAGTTTGGAAACACTCTTTTTGTAGAGTCTGCAAGTGGATAATTGGAGCGCTTTGAGGCCTACGCTGCAAAAGGAAATAACATTGCATAAAAACTAGATGGAAGCATTCTCACAAACTTCTTTGTGGTGAGTGCATTCAACTCACAGAGTTGAACCTTCGTTTTGATAGACCAGTTTTGAAACACTGTTTTTGTAGTATTCGCAAGTGGATATTTGGAGCGCCTTGAGGCTGGAGTTGGAAAAGGAAATATCTTCACATACAAACTAGACGGAAGCATTCTCCGAAGCTTCTTTGTCACGTGGGGATTGAACTCACAGTGTTGAACATTCCTTTTCGTAGAGCGGTTCTGCATGACTCTTTTTGTGGAAACTGCAAGTGGATATTTGGTGCGATTGCGGCATCTAGTGGAAAGGAACATACATTACGATGAAAACTAGATTGAACTCTTCTCAGAAACTTCTTTGCGATGAGTGCCTTCTACTCACAGAGTCGAACCTTCCTTTCGAGAGAAGAGTTTTGAGACACTCTTTTTGTGGAATCTGCAAGGGGATCACTAGGGCGCTTTGATGCCTATGCTGGAAAAGGAAATATCTTCACACGAAAACTAGACAGAAGCATTCTCAGAAACCTTTTCTGATGTGCGCATTCAACTCACCGAGTTGAACCTTCCTTTTGATAGAGCAGTTTTGAAACACTCTTTTTGTAGAATCTGCAAGTGGAGATTTGGAGTGCTTTGAGTCCTACCCTGGAAAAGGAAATAACTTCACTTAGAACCTAGACGGAAGCATTCTCAGAGACTTCCCTGTGCTTTCTGCATTCAACTCACAGAGTTGAACCTTCCTTTTGATAGAACAGCTTTGAAACGCTCTTTTTGTAGAATCTGCAAGTCGATACTTGGAACGCTTTGAGGCCTATGCTGGAAAAGGAAATAGCTTCACATAAAAACTAGAGAGAAGCATTCTCAGAAACTTCTTTGTGATCTGCGCATTCAACCCACAGAGTTGAAGCTTCCCTTTGCTATAGCAGTTTTGAAACTCTCTTTGAGTAGAATCTTCAAGGGGATATTCGGTGTGCCGAGAGGCCAACACTGGAAAAGGAAATATCTTCACTTAAAAACTGGACGGAAGCGTTCTCAGAAACTACCCTGAGCTTTATGCATTCAACTCACAGAGAGGACTCTTCCTTTGGAGAGCGCAGTTTTGAAACACTCTTTTTGCAGAATTTGCTAGGGGATGTTTGGAGCTTTTGGAGGCCTATGCTGGAAGAGGAAATATCTTCACATACCAAGTAGACAGAAGCATTCTCACAAACTTCTTTGTGATGAGTGCCTTCAACTCACAGACTTGAACCTTCCTTTTGAAAGAGCAGTCTTGAAACACTCCTTTTGTAGAATCTGCAAGTGGATATTTGGAGCGTTTTGAGGCCTTTGCTGGGAAATGAAATATCTTCACCTAAAAACTAGACAGAAGCATTCTCAGAAACATCTTTGCGATGTGTGCATTCAACTCACAGGGTTGAACCTTCCTTTTGATAGAGCAGTTTTGAAACGCACTTTGTGTAGAATCTGCAAGTGGATATTTGGAGGGCTTTCAGGCCTATGCTGGAAAAGGGAATATCTTCACGTAAACACTAGACAGAAGCATTCTCAGAAACTTCTTTGTGATGTGTGCATTCAACTCACAGAGTTGAACCGGCCTTCTGATAGAGCCGTTTGGAAACAGCCTTTTTGTAACATCTGCAAGTGGATATTTGGAGCGATTTGAGGCCTATGATGGAAAGGGAAATATCTTCACATAGAAACTAGACAGAAGCCTTCTCAGAAACTTCTGTGTGATGAGTGCATTCAACTCACAGACTTGAACCTTCCTTTTGATAGAGAAGTTTTGAAACACTCTTTTAGAGGCATCTGAATGAGGATCTTGGGAGCGCTTCGAGGCCAATGCTGGGAAACGAAATATCATCACATAGAAACTAGACAGATGGATTCTCAGAAACTTCTTTGTGATGAGTGCGTTCCACTCACAGACTTGAACGTCCCTCTTGAGAGAACAGTTTGGAAACACTCCTTTTGTAGAATCTGCAAGTGTTTATTTGGAGCGCTTTGAGGCCTATGTTGGAAAAGGAAATATCTTCACATAGAAACTAGACAGAAGCATTCTCAGAAACTTCTTTGCGATGAGTGCATTCAACGCACAGACTTGAAGCTTCCTTTGGAAAGAGCAGTTTTGAAACACTCTTTTTGTAGAATCTGCAAGTGGATATGTGGAGCGCTTTGAGGCCTCTGCTGGAAAAGGAAATATCTTCACAGAAAAACTAGACAGAAGCATTCTCAGAAACGTCTTGGTCATGTGTGCATTGAACTCACAGAGCAGAACCTTCCTTTTGATAGAGAAGCTTGGAAACACTCTTTTAGTAGAATCTTCAGGTGGATGTATGGAGTGCTTTGAGGCCTATGCTGGAAAAGGAAATGTCTTCCCGTAGAAACGAGCCAAAGGCATTCTCGGAAAGTTCCCCGTGCTTTGTGCATTCAACTCACAGAGTTCAGCCTTCTTTTTGCTAGAGCAGTTTGGAAACACTCTTTTTGTAGAGTCTGCAAGTGGATAATTGGAGCGCCTTGAGGCCTACGCTGCAAAAGGAAATAACATTGCATAAAAACTAGATGGAAGCATTCTCACAAACTTCTTTGTGGTGAGTGCATTCAACTCACAGAGTTGAACCTTCGTTTTGATAGACCAGTTTTGAAACACTGTTTTTGTAGTATTCGCAAGTGGATATTTGGAGCGCCTTGAGGCTGGAGTTGGAAAAGGAAATATCTTCACATACAAACTAGACGGAAGCATCCTCCGAAGCTTCTTTGTCACGTGGGGATTGAACTCACAGTGTTGAACATTCCTTTTCGTAGAGCGGTTCTGCATGACTCTTTTTGTGGAAACTGCAAGTGGATGTTTGGTGCGATTGCGGCATCTAGTGGAAAGGAACATACATTACGATGAAAACTAGATTGAACTCTTCTCAGAAACTTCTTTGCGATGAGTGCCTTCTACTCACAGAGTCGAACCTTCCTTTCGAGAGAAGAGTTTTGAGACACTCTTTTTGTGGAATCTGCAAGGGGATCACTAGGGCGCTTTGATGCCTATGGTGGAAAAGGAAATATCTTCACACGAAAACTAGACAGAAGCATTCTCAGAAACCTTTTCTGATGTGCGCATTCAACTCACCGAGTTGAACCTTCCTTTTGATAGAGCAGTTTTGAAACACTCTTTTTGTAGAATCTGCAAGTGGAGATTTGGAGTGCTTTGAGTCCTACCCTGGAAAAGGAAATAACTTCACTTAGAACCTAGACGGAAGCATTCTCAGAGACTTCCCTGTGCTTTCTGCATTCAACTCACAGAGTTGAACCTTCCTTTTGATAGAACAGCTTTGAAACGCTCTTTTTGTAGAATCTGCAAGTCGATACTTGGAACGCTTTGAGGCCTATGCTGGAAAAGGAAATAGCTTCACATAAAAACTAGAGAGAAGCATTCTCAGAAACTTCTTTGTGATCTGCGCATTCAACCCACAGAGTTGAAGCTTCCCTTTGCTATAGCAGTTTTGAAACTCTCTTTGAGTAGAATCTTCAAGGGGATATTCGGTGTGCCGAGAGGCCAACACTGGAAAAGGAAATATCTTCACTTAAAAACTGGACGGAAGCGTTCTCAGAAACTACCCTGAGCTTTATGCATTCAACTCACAGAGAGGACTCTTCCTTTGGAGAGCGCAGTTTTGAAACACTCTTTTTGCAGAATTTGCTAGGGGATGTTTGGAGCTTTTGGAGGCCTATGCTGGAAGAGGAAATATCTTCACATACCAAGTAGACAGAAGCAATCTCACAAACTTCTTTGTGATGAGTGCCTTCAACTCACAGACTTGAACCTTCCTTTTGAAAGAGCAGTCTTGAAACACTCCTTTTGTAGAATCTGCAAGTGGATATTTGGAGCGTTTTGAGGCCTTTGCTGGGAAATGAAATATCTTCACCTAAAAACTAGACAGAAGCATTCTCAGAAACATCTTTGCGATGTGTGCATTCAACTCACAGGGTTGAACCTTCCTTTTGATAGAGCAGTTTTGAAACGCACTTTGTGTAGAATCTGCAAGTGGATATTTGGAGGGCTTTCAGGCCTATGCTGGAAAAGGGAATATCTTCACGTAAACACTAGACAGAAGCATTCTCAGAAACTTCTTTGTGATGTGTGCATTCAACTCACAGAGTTGAACCGGCCTTCTGATAGAGCCGTTTGGAAACAGCCTTTTTGTAACATCTGCAAGTGGATATTTGGAGCGATTTGAGGCCTATGATGGAAAGGGAAATATCTTCACATAGAAACTAGACAGAAGCCTTCTCAGAAACTTCTGTGTGATGAGTGCATTCAACTCACAGACTTGAACCTTCCTTTTGATAGAGAAGTTTTGAAACACTCTTTTAGAGGCATCTGAATGAGGATCTTGGGAGCGCTTCGAGGCCAATGCTGGGAAACGAAATATCATCACATAGAAACTAGACAGATGGATTCTCAGAAACTTCTTTGTGATGAGTGCGTTCCACTCACAGACTTGAACGTCCCTCTTGAGAGAACAGTTTGGAAACACTCCTTTTGTAGAATCTGCAAGTGTTTATTTGGAGCGCTTTGAGGCCTATGTTGGAAAAGGAAATATCTTCACATAGAAACTAGACAGAAGCATTCTCAGAAACTTCTTTGCGATGAGTGCATTCAACGCACAGACTTGAAGCTTCCTTTGGAAAGAGCAGTTTTGAAACACTCTTTTTGTAGAATCTGCAAGTGGATATGTGGAGCGCTTTGAGGCCTCTGCTGGAAAAGGAAATATCTTCACAGAAAAACTAGACAGAAGCATTCTCAGAAACGTCTTGGTCATGTGTGCATTGAACTCACAGAGCAGAACCTTCCTTTTGATAGAGAAGCTTGGAAACACTCTTTTAGTAGAATCTTCAGGTGGATGTATGGAGTGCTTTGAGGCCTATGCTGGAAAAGGAAATGTCTTCCCGTAGAAACGAGCCAAAGGCATTCTCGGAAAGTTCCCCGTGCTTTGTGCATTCAACTCACAGAGTTCAGCCTTCTTTTTGCTAGAGCAGTTTGGAAACACTCTTTTTGTAGAGTCTGCAAGTGGATAATTGGAGCGCCTTGAGGCCTACGCTGCAAAAGGAAATAACATTGCATAAAAACTAGATGGAAGCATTCTCACAAACTTCTTTGTGGTGAGTGCATTCAACTCACAGAGTTGAACCTTCGTTTTGATAGACCAGTTTTGAAACACTGTTTTTGTAGTATTCGCAAGTGGATATTTGGAGCGCGTTGAGGCTGGAGTTGGAAAAGGAAATATCTTCACATACAAACTAGACGGAAGCATCCTCCCAAGCTTCTTTGTCACGTGGGGATTGAACTCACAGTGTTGAACATTCCTTTTCGTAGAGCGGTTCTGCATGACTCTTTTTGTGGAAACTGCAAGTGGATGTTTGGTGCGATTGCGGCATCTAGTGGAAAGGAACATACATTACGATGAAAACTAGATTGAACTCTTCTCAGAAACTTCTTTGCGATGAGTGCCTTCTACTCACAGAGTCGAACCTTCCTTTCGAGAGAAGAGTTTTGAGACACTCTTTTTGTGGAATCTGCAAGGGGATCACTAGGGCGCTTTGATGCCTATGCTGGAAAAGGAAATATCTTCACACGAAAACTAGACAGAAGCATTCTCAGAAACCTTTTCTGATGTGCGCATTCAACTCACCGAGTTGAACCTTCCTTTTGATAGAGCAGTTTTGAAACACTCTTTTTGTAGAATCTGCAAGTGGAGATTTGGAGTGCTTTGAGTCCTACCCTGGAAAAGGAAATAACTTCACTTAGAACCTAGACGGAAGCATTCTCAGAGACTTCCCTGTGCTTTCTGCATTCAACTCACAGAGTTGAACCTTCCTTTTGATAGAACAGCTTTGAAACGCTCTTTTTGTAGAATCTGCAAGTCGATACTTGGAACGCTTTGAGGCCTATGCTGGAAAAGGAAATAGCTTCACATAAAAACTAGAGAGAAGCATTCTCAGAAACTTCTTTGTGATCTGCGCATTCAACCCACAGAGTTGAAGCTTCCCTTTGCTATAGCAGTTTTGAAACTCTCTTTGAGTAGAATCTTCAAGGGGATATTCGGTGTGCCGAGAGGCCAACACTGGAAAAGGAAATATCTTCACTTAAAAACTGGACGGAAGCGTTCTCAGAAACTACCCTGAGCTTTATGCATTCAACTCACAGAGAGGACTCTTCCTTTGGAGAGCGCAGTTTTGAAACACTCTTTTTGCAGAATTTGCTAGGGGATGTTTGGAGCTTTTGGAGGCCTATGCTGGAAGAGGAAATATCTTCACATACCAAGTAGACAGAAGCA
The DNA here is from genome assembly GCF_028885625.2 of Pongo pygmaeus. Taxonomy (NCBI): domain Eukaryota; kingdom Metazoa; phylum Chordata; class Mammalia; order Primates; family Hominidae; genus Pongo; species Pongo pygmaeus. The sequence continues at coordinate 71,646,908 of NC_072376.2, forward strand.
TTCTCACAAACTTCTTTGTGATGAGTGCCTTCAACTCACAGACTTGAACCTTCCTTTTGAAAGAGCAGTCTTGAAACACTCCTTTTGTAGAATCTGCAAGTGGATATTTGGAGCGTTTTGAGGCCTTTGCTGGGAAATGAAATATCTTCACCTAAAAACTAGACAGAAGCATTCTCAGAAACATCTTTGCGATGTGTGCATTCAACTCACAGGGTTGAACCTTCCTTTTGATAGAGCAGTTTTGAAACGCACTTTGTGTAGAATCTGCAAGTGGATATTTGGAGGCTTTCAGGCCTATGCTGGAAAAGGGAATATCTTCACATAAACACTAGACAGAAGCATTCTCAGAAACTTCTTTGTGATGTGTGCATTTAACTCACAGAGTTGAACCGGCCTTCTGATAGAGCCGTTTGGAAACAGCCTTTTTGTAACATCTGCAAGTGGATATTTGGAGCGATTTGAGGCCTATGATGGAAAGGGAAATATCTTCACATAGAAACTAGACAGAAGCCTTCTCAGAAACTTCTGTGTGATGAGTGCATTCAACTCACAGACTTGAACCTTCCTTTTGATAGAGAAGTTTTGAAACACTCTTTTAGAGGCATCTGAATGAGGATCTTGGGAGCGCTTCGAGGCCAATGCTGGGAAACGAAATATCATCACATAGAAACTAGACAGATGGATTCTCAGAAACTTCTTTGTGATGAGTGCGTTCCACTCACAGACTTGAACGTCCCTCTTGAGAGAACAGTTTGGAAACACTCCTTTTGTAGAATCTGCAAGTGTTTATTTGGAGCGCTTTGAGGCCTATGTTGGAAAAGGAAATATCTTCACATAGAAACTAGACAGAAGCATTCTCAGAAACTTCTTTGCGATGAGTGCATTCAACGCACAGACTTGAAGCTTCCTTTGGAAAGAGCAGTTTTGAAACACTCTTTTTGTAGAATCTGCAAGTGGATATGTGGAGCGCTTTGAGGCCTCTGCTGGAAAAGGAAATATCTTCACAGAAAAACTAGACAGAAGCATTCTCAGAAACGTCTTGGTCATGTGTGCATTGAACTCACAGAGCAGAACCTTCCTTTTGATAGAGAAGCTTGGAAACACTCTTTTAGTAGAATCTTCAGGTGGATGTATGGAGTGCTTTGAGGCCTATGCTGGAAAAGGAAATGTCTTCACGTAGAAACGAGCCAAAGGCATTCTCGGAAAGTTCCCCGTGCTTTGTGCATTCAACTCACAGAGTTCAGCCTTCTTTTTGCTAGAGCAGTTTGGAAACACTCTTTTTGTAGAGTCTGCAAGTGGATAATTGGAGCGCCTTGAGGCCTACGCTGCAAAAGGAAATAACATTGCATAAAAACTAGATGGAAGCATTCTCACAAACTTCTTTGTGGTGAGTGCATTCAACTCACAGAGTTGAACCTTCGTTTTGATAGACCAGTTTTGAAACACTGTTTTTGTAGTATTCGCAAGTGGATATTTGGAGCGCGTTGAGGCTGGAGTTGGAAAAGGAAATATCTTCACATACAAACTAGACGGAAGCATCCTCCCAAGCTTCTTTGTCACGTGGGGATTGAACTCACAGTGTTGAACATTCCTTTTCGTAGAGCGGTTCTGCATGACTCTTTTTGTGGAAACTGCAAGTGGATGTTTGGTGCGATTGCGGCATCTAGTGGAAAGGAACATACATTACGATGAAAACTAGATTGAACTCTTCTCAGAAACTTCTTTGCGATGAGTGCCTTCTACTCACAGAGTCGAACCTTCCTTTCGAGAGAAGAGTTTTGAGACACTCTTTTTGTGGAATCTGCAAGGGGATCACTAGGGCGCTTTGATGCCTATGCTGGAAAAGGAAATATCTTCACACGAAAACTAGACAGAAGCATTCTCAGAAACCTTTTCTGATGTGCGCATTCAACTCACCGAGTTGAACCTTCCTTTTGATAGAGCAGTTTTGAAACACTCTTTTTGTAGAATCTGCAAGTGGAGATTTGGAGTGCTTTGAGTCCTACCCTGGAAAAGGAAATAACTTCACTTAGAACCTAGACGGAAGCATTCTCAGAGACTTCCCTGTGCTTTCTGCATTCAACTCACAGAGTTGAACCTTCCTTTTGATAGAACAGCTTTGAAACGCTCTTTTTGTAGAATCTGCAAGTCGATACTTGGAACGCTTTGAGGCCTATGCTGGAAAAGGAAATAGCTTCACATAAAAACTAGAGAGAAGCATTCTCAGAAACTTCTTTGTGATCTGCGCATTCAACCCACAGAGTTGAAGCTTCCCTTTGCTATAGCAGTTTTGAAACTCTCTTTGAGTAGAATCTTCAAGGGGATATTCGGTGTGCCGAGAGGCCAACACTGGAAAAGGAAATATCTTCACTTAAAAACTGGACGGAAGCGTTCTCAGAAACTACCCTGAGCTTTATGCATTCAACTCACAGAGAGGACTCTTCCTTTGGAGAGCGCAGTTTTGAAACACTCTTTTTGCAGAATTTGCTAGGGGATGTTTGGAGCTTTTGGAGGCCTATGCTGGAAGAGGAAATATCTTCACATACCAAGTAGACAGAAGCATTCTCACAAACTTCTTTGTGATGAGTGCCTTCAACTCACAGACTTGAACCTTCCTTTTGAAAGAGCAGTCTTGAAACACTCCTTTTGTAGAATCTGCAAGTGGATATTTGGAGCGTTTTGAGGCCTTTGCTGGGAAATGAAATATCTTCACCTAAAAACTAGACAGAAGCATTCTCAGAAACATCTTTGCGATGTGTGCATTCAACTCACAGGGTTGAACCTTCCTTTTGATAGAGCAGTTTTGAAACGCACTTTGTGTAGAATCTGCAAGTGGATATTTGGAGGGCTTTCAGGCCTATGCTGGAAAAGGGAATATCTTCACGTAAACACTAGACAGAAGCATTCTCAGAAACTTCTTTGTGATGTGTGCATTCAACTCACAGAGTTGAACCGGCCTTCTGATAGAGCCGTTTGGAAACAGCCTTTTTGTAACATCTGCAAGTGGATATTTGGAGCGATTTGAGGCCTATGATGGAAAGGGAAATATCTTCACATAGAAACTAGACAGAAGCCTTCTCAGAAACTTCTGTGTGATGAGTGCATTCAACTCACAGACTTGAACCTTCCTTTTGATAGAGAAGTTTTGAAACACTCTTTTAGAGGCATCTGAATGAGGATCTTGGGAGCGCTTCGAGGCCAATGCTGGGAAACGAAATATCATCACATAGAAACTAGACAGATGGATTCTCAGAAACTTCTTTGTGATGAGTGCGTTCCACTCACAGACTTGAACGTCCCTCTTGAGAGAACAGTTTGGAAACACTCCTTTTGTAGAATCTGCAAGTGTTTATTTGGAGCGCTTTGAGGCCTATGTTGGAAAAGGAAATATCTTCACATAGAAACTAGACAGAAGCATTCTCAGAAACTTCTTTGCGATGAGTGCATTCAACGCACAGACTTGAAGCTTCCTTTGGAAAGAGCAGTTTTGAAACACTCTTTTTGTAGAATCTGCAAGTGGATATGTGGAGCGCTTTGAGGCCTCTGCTGGAAAAGGAAATATCTTCACAGAAAAACTAGACAGAAGCATTCTCAGAAACGTCTTGGTCATGTGTGCATTGAACTCACAGAGCAGAACCTTCCTTTTGATAGAGAAGCTTGGAAACACTCTTTTAGTAGAATCTTCAGGTGGATGTATGGAGTGCTTTGAGGCCTATGCTGGAAAAGGAAATGTCTTCACGTAGAAACGAGCCAAAGGCATTCTCGGAAAGTTCCCCGTGCTTTGTGCATTCAACTCACAGAGTTCAGCCTTCTTTTTGCTAGAGCAGTTTGGAAACACTCTTTTTGTAGAGTCTGCAAGTGGATAATTGGAGCGCCTTGAGGCCTACGCTGCAAAAGGAAATAACATTGCATAAAAACTAGATGGAAGCATTCTCACAAACTTCTTTGTGGTGAGTGCATTCAACTCACAGAGTTGAACCTTCGTTTTGATAGACCAGTTTTGAAACACTGTTTTTGTAGTATTCGCAAGTGGATATTTGGAGCGCGTTGAGGCTGGAGTTGGAAAAGGAAATATCTTCACATACAAACTAGACGGAAGCATCCTCCCAAGCTTCTTTGTCACGTGGGGATTGAACTCACAGTGTTGAACATTCCTTTTCGTAGAGCGGTTCTGCATGACTCTTTTTGTGGAAACTGCAAGTGGATGTTTGGTGCGATTGCGGCATCTAGTGGAAAGGAACATACATTACGATGAAAACTAGATTGAACTCTTCTCAGAAACTTCTTTGCGATGAGTGCCTTCTACTCACAGAGTCGAACCTTCCTTTCGAGAGAAGAGTTTTGAGACACTCTTTTTGTGGAATCTGCAAGGGGATCACTAGGGCGCTTTGATGCCTATGCTGGAAAAGGAAATATCTTCACACGAAAACTAGACAGAAGCATTCTCAGAAACCTTTTCTGATGTGCGCATTCAACTCACCGAGTTGAACCTTCCTTTTGATAGAGCAGTTTTGAAACACTCTTTTTGTAGAATCTGCAAGTGGAGATTTGGAGTGCTTTGAGTCCTACCCTGGAAAAGGAAATAACTTCACTTAGAACCTAGACGGAAGCATTCTCAGAGACTTCCCTGTGCTTTCTGCATTCAACTCACAGAGTTGAACCTTCCTTTTGATAGAACAGCTTTGAAACGCTCTTTTTGTAGAATCTGCAAGTCGATACTTGGAACGCTTTGAGGCCTATGCTGGAAAAGGAAATAGCTTCACATAAAAACTAGAGAGAAGCATTCTCAGAAACTTCTTTGTGATCTGCGCATTCAACCCACAGAGTTGAAGCTTCCCTTTGCTATAGCAGTTTTGAAACTCTCTTTGAGTAGAATCTTCAAGGGGATATTCGGTGTGCCGAGAGGCCAACACTGGAAAAGGAAATATCTTCACTTAAAAACTGGACGGAAGCGTTCTCAGAAACTACCCTGAGCTTTATGCATTCAACTCACAGAGAGGACTCTTCCTTTGGAGAGCGCAGTTTTGAAACACTCTTTTTGCAGAATTTGCTAGGGGATGTTTGGAGCTTTTGGAGGCCTATGCTGGAAGAGGAAATATCTTCACATACCAAGTAGACAGAAGCATTCTCACAAACTTCTTTGTGATGAGTGCCTTCAACTCACAGACTTGAACCTTCCTTTTGAAAGAGCAGTCTTGAAACACTCCTTTTGTAGAATCTGCAAGTGGATATTTGGAGCGTTTTGAGGCCTTTGCTGGGAAATGAAATATCTTCACCTAAAAACTAGACAGAAGCATTCTCAGAAACATCTTTGCGATGTGTGCATTCAACTCACAGGGTTGAACCTTCCTTTTGATAGAGCAGTTTTGAAACGCACTTTGTGTAGAATCTGCAAGTGGATATTTGGAGGCTTTCAGGCCTATGCTGGAAAAGGGAATATCTTCACATAAACACTAGACAGAAGCATTCTCAGAAACTTCTTTGTGATGTGTGCATTTAACTCACAGAGTTGAACCGGCCTTCTGATAGAGCCGTTTGGAAACAGCCTTTTTGTAACATCTGCAAGTGGATATTTGGAGCGATTTGAGGCCTATGATGGAAAGGGAAATATCTTCACATAGAAACTAGACAGAAGCCTTCTCAGAAACTTCTGTGTGATGAGTGCATTCAACTCACAGACTTGAACCTTCCTTTTGATAGAGAAGTTTTGAAACACTCTTTTAGAGGCATCTGAATGAGGATCTTGGGAGCGCTTCGAGGCCAATGCTGGGAAACGAAATATCATCACATAGAAACTAGACAGATGGATTCTCAGAAACTTCTTTGTGATGAGTGCGTTCCACTCACAGACTTGAACGTCCCTCTTGAGAGAACAGTTTGGAAACACTCCTTTTGTAGAATCTGCAAGTGTTTATTTGGAGCGCTTTGAGGCCTATGTTGGAAAAGGAAATATCTTCACATAGAAACTAGACAGAAGCATTCTCAGAAACTTCTTTGCGATGAGTGCATTCAACGCACAGACTTGAAGCTTCCTTTGGAAAGAGCAGTTTTGAAACACTCTTTTTGTAGAATCTGCAAGTGGATATGTGGAGCGCTTTGAGGCCTCTGCTGGAAAAGGAAATATCTTCACAGAAAAACTAGACAGAAGCATTCTCAGAAACGTCTTGGTCATGTGTGCATTGAACTCACAGAGCAGAACCTTCCTTTTGATAGAGAAGCTTGGAAACACTCTTTTAGTAGAATCTTCAGGTGGATGTATGGAGTGCTTTGAGGCCTATGCTGGAAAAGGAAATGTCTTCACGTAGAAACGAGCCAAAGGCATTCTCGGAAAGTTCCCCGTGCTTTGTGCATTCAACTCACAGAGTTCAGCCTTCTTTTTGCTAGAGCAGTTTGGAAACACTCTTTTTGTAGAGTCTGCAAGTGGATAATTGGAGCGCCTTGAGGCCTACGCTGCAAAAGGAAATAACATTGCATAAAAACTAGATGGAAGCATTCTCACAAACTTCTTTGTGGTGAGTGCATTCAACTCACAGAGTTGAACCTTCGTTTTGATAGACCAGTTTTGAAACACTGTTTTTGTAGTATTCGCAAGTGGATATTTGGAGCGCGTTGAGGCTGGAGTTGGAAAAGGAAATATCTTCACATACAAACTAGACGGAAGCATCCTCCCAAGCTTCTTTGTCACGTGGGGATTGAACTCACAGTGTTGAACATTCCTTTTCGTAGAGCGGTTCTGCATGACTCTTTTTGTGGAAACTGCAAGTGGATGTTTGGTGCGATTGCGGCATCTAGTGGAAAGGAACATACATTACGATGAAAACTAGATTGAACTCTTCTCAGAAACTTCTTTGCGATGAGTGCCTTCTACTCACAGAGTCGAACCTTCCTTTCGAGAGAAGAGTTTTGAGACACTCTTTTTGTGGAATCTGCAAGGGGATCACTAGGGCGCTTTGATGCCTATGCTGGAAAAGGAAATATCTTCACACGAAAACTAGACAGAAGCATTCTCAGAAACCTTTTCTGATGTGCGCATTCAACTCACCGAGTTGAACCTTCCTTTTGATAGAGCAGTTTTGAAACACTCTTTTTGTAGAATCTGCAAGTGGAGATTTGGAGTGCTTTGAGTCCTACCCTGGAAAAGGAAATAACTTCACTTAGAACCTAGACGGAAGCATTCTCAGAGACTTCCCTGTGCTTTCTGCATTCAACTCACAGAGTTGAACCTTCCTTTTGATAGAACAGCTTTGAAACGCTCTTTTTGTAGAATCTGCAAGTCGATACTTGGAACGCTTTGAGGCCTATGCTGGAAAAGGAAATAGCTTCACATAAAAACTAGAGAGAAGCATTCTCAGAAACTTCTTTGTGATCTGCGCATTCAACCCACAGAGTTGAAGCTTCCCTTTGCTATAGCAGTTTTGAAACTCTCTTTGAGTAGAATCTTCAAGGGGATATTCGGTGTGCCGAGAGGCCAACACTGGAAAAGGAAATATCTTCACTTAAAAACTGGACGGAAGCGTTCTCAGAAACTACCCTGAGCTTTATGCATTCAACTCACAGAGAGGACTCTTCCTTTGGAGAGCGCAGTTTTGAAACACTCTTTTTGCAGAATTTGCTAGGGGATGTTTGGAGCTTTTGGAGGCCTATGCTGGAAGAGGAAATATCTTCACATACCAAGTAGACAGAAGCATTCTCACAAACTTCTTTGTGATGAGTGCCTTCAACTCACAGACTTGAACCTTCCTTTTGAAAGAGCAGTCTTGAAACACTCCTTTTGTAGAATCTGCAAGTGGATATTTGGAGCGTTTTGAGGCCTTTGCTGGGAAATGAAATATCTTCACCTAAAAACTAGACAGAAGCATTCTCAGAAACATCTTTGCGATGTGTGCATTCAACTCACAGGGTTGAACCTTCCTTTTGATAGAGCAGTTTTGAAACGCACTTTGTGTAGAATCTGCAAGTGGATATTTGGAGGCTTTCAGGCCTATGCTGGAAAAGGGAATATCTTCACATAAACACTAGACAGAAGCATTCTCAGAAACTTCTTTGTGATGTGTGCATTCAACTCACAGAGTTGAACCGGCCTTCTGATAGAGCCGTTTGGAAACAGCCTTTTTGTAACATCTGCAAGTGGATATTTGGAGCGATTTGAGGCCTATGATGGAAAGGGAAATATCTTCACATAGAAACTAGACAGAAGCCTTCTCAGAAACTTCTGTGTGATGAGTGCATTCAACTCACAGACTTGAACCTTCCTTTTGATAGAGAAGTTTTGAAACACTCTTTTAGAGGCATCTGAATGAGGATCTTGGGAGCGCTTCGAGGCCAATGCTGGGAAACGAAATATCATCACATAGAAACTAGACAGATGGATTCTCAGAAACTTCTTTGTGATGAGTGCGTTCCACTCACAGACTTGAACGTCCCTCTTGAGAGAACAGTTTGGAAACACTCCTTTTGTAGAATCTGCAAGTGTTTATTTGGAGCGCTTTGAGGCCTATGTTGGAAAAGGAAATATCTTCACATAGAAACTAGACAGAAGCATTCTCAGAAACTTCTTTGCGATGAGTGCATTCAACGCACAGACTTGAAGCTTCCTTTGGAAAGAGCAGTTTTGAAACACTCTTTTTGTAGAATCTGCAAGTGGATATGTGGAGCGCTTTGAGGCCTCTGCTGGAAAAGGAAATATCTTCACAGAAAAACTAGACAGAAGCATTCTCAGAAACGTCTTGGTCATGTGTGCATTGAACTCACAGAGTAGAACCTTCCTTTTGATAGAGAAGCTTGGAAACACTCTTTTAGTAGAATCTTCAGGTGGATGTATGGAGTGCTTTGAGGCCTATGCTGGAAAAGGAAATGTCTTCACGTAGAAACGAGACAAAGGCATTCTCGGAAAGTTCCCTGTGCTTTGTGCATTCAACTCACAGAGTTCAGCCTTCTTTTTGCTAGAGCAGTTTGGAAACACTCTTTTTGTAGAGTCTGCAAGTGGATAATTGGAGCGCTTTGAGGCCTACGCTGCAAAAGGAAATAACATTGCATAAAAACTAGATGGAAGCATTCTCACAAACTTCTTTGTGGTGAGTGCATTCAACTCACAGAGTTGAACCTTCGTTTTGATAGACCAGTTTTGAAACACTGTTTTTGTAGTATTCGCAAGTGGATATTTGGAGCGCGTTGAGGCTGGAGTTGGAAAAGGAAATATCTTCACATACAAACTAGACGGAAGCATCCTCCCAAGCTTCTTTGTCACGTGGGGATTGAACTCACAGTGTTGAACATTCCTTTTCGTAGAGCGGTTCTGCATGACTCTTTTTGTGGAAACTGCAAGTGGATATTTGGTGCGATTGCGGCATCTAGTGGAAAGGAACATACATTACGATGAAAACTAGATTGAACTCTTCTCAGAAACTTCTTTGCGATGAGTGCCTTCTACTCACAGAGTCGAACCTTCCTTTCGAGAGAAGAGTTTTGAGACACTCTTTTTGTGGAATCTGCAAGGGGATCACTAGGGCGCTTTGATGCCTATGCTGGAAAAGGAAATATCTTCACACGAAAACTAGACAGAAGCATTCTCAGAAACCTTTTCTGATGTGCGCATTCAACTCACCGAGTTGAACCTTCCTTTTGATAGAGCAGTTTTGAAACACTCTTTTTGTAGAATCTGCAAGTGGAGATTTGGAGTGCTTTGAGTCCTACCCTGGAAAAGGAAATAACTTCACTTAGAACCTAGACGGAAGCATTCTCAGAGACTTCCCTGTGCTTTCTGCATTCAACTCACAGAGTTGAACCTTCCTTTTGATAGAACAGCTTTGAAACGCTCTTTTTGTAGAATCTGCAAGTCGATACTTGGAACGCTTTGAGGCCTATGCTGGAAAAGGAAATAGCTTCACTTAAAAACTGGACGGAAGCGTTCTCAGAAACTACCCTGAGCTTTATGCATTCAACTCACAGAGAGGACTCTTCCTTTGGAGAGCGCAGTTTTGAAACACTCTTTTGGCAGAATTTGCTAGGGGATGTTTGGAGCTTTTGGAGGCCTATGCTGGAAGAGGAAATATCTTCACATACCAAGTAGACAGAAGCATTCTCACAAACTTCTTTGTGATGAGTGACTTCAACTCACAGACTTGAACCTTCCTTTTGATAGAGCAGTCTTCAAACACCCCTTTTGTAGAATCTGCAAGTGGATATTTGGAGCGTTTTGAGGCCTTTGCTGGGAAATGAAATATCTTCACCTAAAAACTAGACAGAAGCATTCTCAGAAACATCTTTGCGATGTGTGCATTCAACTCACAGGGTTGAACCTTCCTTTTGATAGAGCAGTTTTGAAACGCACTTTGTGTAGAATCTGCAAGTGGATATTTGGAGGGCTTTCAGGCCTATGCTGGAAAAGGGAATATCTTCACATAAACACTAGACAGAAGCATTCTCAGAAACTTCTTTGTGATGTGTGCATTCAACTCACAGAGTTGAACCGGCCTTCTGATAGAGCCGTTTGGAAACAGCCTTTTTGTAACATCTGCAAGTGGATATTTGGAGCGATTTGTGGCCTATGATGGAAAGGGAAATATCTTCCCATAGAAACTAGACAGAAGCCTTCTCAGAAACTTCTGTGTGATGAGTGCATTCAACTCACAGACTTGAACCTTCCTTTTGATAGAGAAGTTTTGAAACACTCTTTTAGAGGCATCTGAATGAGGATCTTGGGAGCGCTTCGAGGCCAATGCTGGGAAACGAAATATCATCACATAGAAACTAGACAGATGGATTCTCAGAAACTTCTTTGTGATGAGTGCGTTCCACTCACAGACTTGAACGTCCCTCTTGAGAGAACAGTTTGGAAACACTCCTTTTGTAGAATCTGCAAGTGTTTATTTGGAGCGCTTTGAGGCCTATGTTGGAAAAGGAAATATCTTCACATAGAAACTAGACAGAAGCATTCTCAGAAACTTCTTTGCGATGAGTGCATTCAACGCACAGACTTGAAGCTTCCTTTGGAAAGAGCAGTTTTGAAACACTCTTTTTGTAGAATCTGCAAGTGGATATGTGGAGCGCTTTGAGGCCTCTGCTGGAAAAGGAAATATCTTCACAGAAAAACTAGACAGAAGCATTCTCAGAAACGTCTTGGTCATGTGTGCATTGAACTCACAGAGTAGAACCTTCCTTTTGATAGAGAAGCTTGGAAACACTCTTTTAGTAGAATCTTCAGGTGGATGTATGGAGTGCTTTGAGGCCTATGCTGGAAAAGGAAATGTCTTCACGTAGAAACGAGACAAAGGCATTCTCGGAAAGTTCCCCGTGCTTTGTGCATTCAACTCACAGAGTTCAGCCTTCTTTTTGCTAGAGCAGTTTGGAAACACTCTTTTTGTAGAGTCTGCAAGTGGATAATTGGAGCGCCTTGAGGCCTACGCTGCAAAAGGAAATAACATTGCATAAAAACTAGATGGAAGCATTCTCACAAACTTCTTTGTGGTGAGTGCATTCAACTCACAGAGTTGAACCTTCGTTTTGATAGACCAGTTTTGAAACACTGTTTTTGTAGTATTCGCAAGTGGATATTTGGAGCGCGTTGAGGCTGGAGTTGGAAAAGGAAATATCTTCACATACAAACTAGACGGAAGCATCCTCCCAAGCTTCTTTGTCACGTGGGGATTGAACTCACAGTGTTGAACATTCCTTTTCGTAGAGCGGTTCTGCATGACTCTTTTTGTGGAAACTGCAAGTGGATGTTTGGTGCGATTGCGGCATCTAGTGGAAAGGAACATACATTACGATGAAAACTAGATTGAACTCTTCTCAGAAACTTCTTTGCGATGAGTGCCTTCTACTCACAGAGTCGAACCTTCCTTTCGAGAGAAGAGTTTTGAGACACTCTTTTTGTGGAATCTGCAAGGGGATCACTAGGGCGCTTTGATGCCTATGCTGGAAAAGGAAATATCTTCACACGAAAACTAGACAGAAGCATTCTCAGAAACCTTTTCTGATGTGCGCATTCAACTCACCGAGTTGAACCTTCCTTTTGATAGAGCAGTTTTGAAACACTCTTTTTGTAGAATCTGCAAGTGGAGATTTGGAGTGCTTTGAGTCCTACCCTGGAAAAGGAAATAACTTCACTTAGAACCTAGACGGAAGCATTCTCAGAGACTTCCCTGTGCTTTCTGCATTCAACTCACAGAGTTGAACCTTCCTTTTGATAGAACAGCTTTGAAACGCTCTTTTTGTAGAATCTGCAAGTCGATACTTGGAACGCTTTGAGGCCTATGCTGGAAAAGGAAATAGCTTCACATAAAAACTAGAGAGAAGCATTCTCAGAAACTTCTTTGTGATCTGCGCATTCAACCCACAGAGTTGAAGCTTCCCTTTGCTATAGCAGTTTTGAAACTCTCTTTGAGTAGAATCTTCAAGGGGATATTCGGTGTGCCGAGAGGCCAACACTGGAAAAGGAAATATCTTCACTTAAAAACTGGACGGAAGCGTTCTCAGAAACTACCCTGAGCTTTATGCATTCAACTCACAGAGAGGACTCTTCCTTTGGAGAGCGCAGTTTTGAAACACTCTTTTTGCAGAATTTGCTAGGGGATGTTTGGAGCTTTTGGAGGCCTATGCTGGAAGAGGAAATATCTTCACATACCAAGTAGACAGAAGCATTCTCACAAACTTCTTTGTGATGAGTGCCTTCAACTCACAGACTTGAACCTTCCTTTTGAAAGAGCAGTCTTGAAACACTCCTTTTGTAGAATCTGCAAGTGGATATTTGGAGCGTTTTGAGGCCTTTGCTGGGAAATGAAATATCTTCACCTAAAAACTAGACAGAAGCATTCTCAGAAACATCTTTGCGATGTGTGCATTCAACTCACAGGGTTGAACCTTCCTTTTGATAGAGCAGTTTTGAAACGCACTTTGTGTAGAATCTGCAAGTGGATATTTGGAGGGCTTTCAGGCCTATGCTGGAAAAGGGAATATCTTCACGTAAACACTAGACAGAAGCATTCTCAGAAACTTCTTTGTGATGTGTGCATTCAACTCACAGAGTTGAACCGGCCTTCTGATAGAGCCGTTTGGAAACAGCCTTTTTGTAACATCTGCAAGTGGATATTTGGAGCGATTTGAGGCCTATGATGGAAAGGGAAATATCTTCACATAGAAACTAGACAGAAGCCTTCTCAGAAACTTCTGTGTGATGAGTGCATTCAACTCACAGACTTGAACCTTCCTTTTGATAGAGAAGTTTTGAAACACTCTTTTAGAGGCATCTGAATGAGGATCTTGGGAGCGCTTCGAGGCCAATGCTGGGAAACGAAATATCATCACATAGAAACTAGACAGATGGATTCTCAGAAACTTCTTTGTGATGAGTGCGTTCCACTCACAGACTTGAACGTCCCTCTTGAGAGAACAGTTTGGAAACACTCCTTTTGTAGAATCTGCAAGTGTTTATTTGGAGCGCTTTGAGGCCTATGTTGGAAAAGGAAATATCTTCACATAGAAACTAGACAGAAGCATTCTCAGAAACTTCTTTGCGATGAGTGCATTCAACGCACAGACTTGAAGCTTCCTTTGGAAAGAGCAGTTTTGAAACACTCTTTTTGTAGAATCTGCAAGTGGATATGTGGAGCGCTTTGAGGCCTCTGCTGGAAAAGGAAATATCTTCACAGAAAAACTAGACAGAAGCATTCTCAGAAACGTCTTGGTCATGTGTGCATTGAACTCACAGAGCAGAACCTTCCTTTTGATAGAGAAGCTTGGAAACACTCTTTTAGTAGAATCTTCAGGTGGATGTATGGAGTGCTTTGAGGCCTATGCTGGAAAAGGAAATGTCTTCACGTAGAAACGAGCCAAAGGCATTCTCGGAAAGTTCCCCGTGCTTTGTGCATTCAACTCACAGAGTTCAGCCTTCTTTTTGCTAGAGCAGTTTGGAAACACTCTTTTTGTAGAGTCTGCAAGTGGATAATTGGAGCGCCTTGAGGCCTACGCTGCAAAAGGAAATAACATTGCATAAAAACTAGATGGAAGCATTCTCACAAACTTCTTTGTGGTGAGTGCATTCAACTCACAGAGTTGAACCTTCGTTTTGATAGACCAGTTTTGAAACACTGTTTTTGTAGTATTCGCAAGTGGATATTTGGAGCGCGTTGAGGCTGGAGTTGGAAAAGGAAATATCTTCACATACAAACTAGACGGAAGCATCCTCCCAAGCTTCTTTGTCACGTGGGGATTGAACTCACAGTGTTGAACATTCCTTTTCGTAGAGCGGTTCTGCATGACTCTTTTTGTGGAAACTGCAAGTGGATGTTTGGTGCGATTGCGGCATCTAGTGGAAAGGAACATACATTACGATGAAAACTAGATTGAACTCTTCTCAGAAACTTCTTTGCGATGAGTGCCTTCTACTCACAGAGTCGAACCTTCCTTTCGAGAGAAGAGTTTTGAGACACTCTTTTTGTGGAATCTGCAAGGGGATCACTAGGGCGCTTTGATGCCTATGCTGGAAAAGGAAATATCTTCACACGAAAACTAGACAGAAGCATTCTCAGAAACCTTTTCTGATGTGCGCATTCAACTCACCGAGTTGAACCTTCCTTTTGATAGAGCAGTTTTGAAACACTCTTTTTGTAGAATCTGCAAGTGGAGATTTGGAGTGCTTTGAGTCCTACCCTGGAAAAGGAAATAACTTCACTTAGAACCTAGACGGAAGCATTCTCAGAGACTTCCCTGTGCTTTCTGCATTCAACTCACAGAGTTGAACCTTCCTTTTGATAGAACAGCTTTGAAACGCTCTTTTTGTAGAATCTGCAAGTCGATACTTGGAACGCTTTGAGGCCTATGCTGGAAAAGGAAATAGCTTCACATAAAAACTAGAGAGAAGCATTCTCAGAAACTTCTTTGTGATCTGCGCATTCAACCCACAGAGTTGAAGCTTCCCTTTGCTATAGCAGTTTTGAAACTCTCTTTGAGTAGAATCTTCAAGGGGATATTCGGTGTGCCGAGAGGCCAACACTGGAAAAGGAAATATCTTCACTTAAAAACTGGACGGAAGCGTTCTCAGAAACTACCCTGAGCTTTATGCATTCAACTCACAGAGAGGACTCTTCCTTTGGAGAGCGCAGTTTTGAAACACTCTTTTTGCAGAATTTGCTAGGGGATGTTTGGAGCTTTTGGAGGCCTATGCTGGAAGAGGAAATATCTTCACATACCAAGTAGACAGAAGCATTCTCACAAACTTCTTTGTGATGAGTGCCTTCAACTCACAGACTTGAACCTTCCTTTTGAAAGAGCAGTCTTGAAACACTCCTTTTGTAGAATCTGCAAGTGGATATTTGGAGCGTTTTGAGGCCTTTGCTGGGAAATGAAATATCTTCACCTAAAAACTAGACAGAAGCATTCTCAGAAACATCTTTGCGATGTGTGCATTCAACTCACAGGGTTGAACCTTCCTTTTGATAGAGCAGTTTTGAAACGCACTTTGTGTAGAATCTGCAAGTGGATATTTGGAGGCTTTCAGGCCTATGCTGGAAAAGGGAATATCTTCACATAAACACTAGACAGAAGCATTCTCAGAAACTTCTTTGTGATGTGTGCATTTAACTCACAGAGTTGAACCGGCCTTCTGATAGAGCCGTTTGGAAACAGCCTTTTTGTAACATCTGCAAGTGGATATTTGGAGCGATTTGAGGCCTATGATGGAAAGGGAAATATCTTCACATAGAAACTAGACAGAAGCCTTCTCAGAAACTTCTGTGTGATGAGTGCATTCAACTCACAGACTTGAACCTTCCTTTTGATAGAGAAGTTTTGAAACACTCTTTTAGAGGCATCTGAATGAGGATCTTGGGAGCGCTTCGAGGCCAATGCTGGGAAACGAAATATCATCACATAGAAACTAGACAGATGGATTCTCAGAAACTTCTTTGTGATGAGTGCGTTCCACTCACAGACTTGAACGTCCCTCTTGAGAGAACAGTTTGGAAACACTCCTTTTGTAGAATCTGCAAGTGTTTATTTGGAGCGCTTTGAGGCCTATGTTGGAAAAGGAAATATCTTCACATAGAAACTAGACAGAAGCATTCTCAGAAACTTCTTTGCGATGAGTGCATTCAACGCACAGACTTGAAGCTTCCTTTGGAAAGAGCAGTTTTGAAACACTCTTTTTGTAGAATCTGCAAGTGGATATGTGGAGCGCTTTGAGGCCTCTGCTGGAAAAGGAAATATCTTCACAGAAAAACTAGACAGAAGCATTCTCAGAAACGTCTTGGTCATGTGTGCATTGAACTCACAGAGCAGAACCTTCCTTTTGATAGAGAAGCTTGGAAACACTCTTTTAGTAGAATCTTCAGGTGGATGTATGGAGTGCTTTGAGGCCTATGCTGGAAAAGGAAATGTCTTCACGTAGAAACGAGCCAAAGGCATTCTCGGAAAGTTCCCCGTGCTTTGTGCATTCAACTCACAGAGTTCAGCCTTCTTTTTGCTAGAGCAGTTTGGAAACACTCTTTTTGTAGAGTCTGCAAGTGGATAATTGGAGCGCCTTGAGGCCTACGCTGCAAAAGGAAATAACATTGCATAAAAACTAGATGGAAGCATTCTCACAAACTTCTTTGTGGTGAGTGCATTCAACTCACAGAGTTGAACCTTCGTTTTGATAGACCAGTTTTGAAACACTGTTTTTGTAGTATTCGCAAGTGGATATTTGGAGCGCGTTGAGGCTGGAGTTGGAAAAGGAAATATCTTCACATACAAACTAGACGGAAGCATCCTCCCAAGCTTCTTTGTCACGTGGGGATTGAACTCACAGTGTTGAACATTCCTTTTCGTAGAGCGGTTCTGCATGACTCTTTTTGTGGAAACTGCAAGTGGATGTTTGGTGCGATTGCGGCATCTAGTGGAAAGGAACATACATTACGATGAAAACTAGATTGAACTCTTCTCAGAAACTTCTTTGCGATGAGTGCCTTCTACTCACAGAGTCGAACCTTCCTTTCGAGAGAAGAGTTTTGAGACACTCTTTTTGTGGAATCTGCAAGGGGATCACTAGGGCGCTTTGATGCCTATGCTGGAAAAGGAAATATCTTCACACGAAAACTAGACAGAAGCATTCTCAGAAACCTTTTCTGATGTGCGCATTCAACTCACCGAGTTGAACCTTCCTTTTGATAGAGCAGTTTTGAAACACTCTTTTTGTAGAATCTGCAAGTGGAGATTTGGAGTGCTTTGAGTCCTACCCTGGAAAAGGAAATAACTTCACTTAGAACCTAGACGGAAGCATTCTCAGAGACTTCCCTGTGCTTTCTGCATTCAACTCACAGAGTTGAACCTTCCTTTTGATAGAACAGCTTTGAAACGCTCTTTTTGTAGAATCTGCAAGTCGATACTTGGAACGCTTTGAGGCCTATGCTGGAAAAGGAAATAGCTTCACATAAAAACTAGAGAGAAGCATTCTCAGAAACTTCTTTGTGATCTGCGCATTCAACCCACAGAGTTGAAGCTTCCCTTTGCTATAGCAGTTTTGAAACTCTCTTTGAGTAGAATCTTCAAGGGGATATTCGGTGTGCCGAGAGGCCAACACTGGAAAAGGAAATATCTTCACTTAAAAACTGGACGGAAGCGTTCTCAGAAACTACCCTGAGCTTTATGCATTCAACTCACAGAGAGGACTCTTCCTTTGGAGAGCGCAGTTTTGAAACACTCTTTTTGCAGAATTTGCTAGGGGATGTTTGGAGCTTTTGGAGGCCTATGCTGGAAGAGGAAATATCTTCACATACCAAGTAGACAGAAGCATTCTCACAAACTTCTTTGTGATGAGTGCCTTCAACTCACAGACTTGAACCTTCCTTTTGAAAGAGCAGTCTTGAAACACTCCTTTTGTAGAATCTGCAAGTGGATATTTGGAGCGTTTTGAGGCCTTTGCTGGGAAATGAAATATCTTCACCTAAAAACTAGACAGAAGCATTCTCAGAAACATCTTTGCGATGTGTGCATTCAACTCACAGGGTTGAACCTTCCTTTTGATAGAGCAGTTTTGAAACGCACTTTGTGTAGAATCTGCAAGTGGATATTTGGAGGCTTTCAGGCCTATGCTGGAAAAGGGAATATCTTCACATAAACACTAGACAGAAGCATTCTCAGAAACTTCTTTGTGATGTGTGCATTTAACTCACAGAGTTGAACCGGCCTTCTGATAGAGCCGTTTGGAAACAGCCTTTTTGTAACATCTGCAAGTGGATATTTGGAGCGATTTGAGGCCTATGATGGAAAGGGAAATATCTTCACATAGAAACTAGACAGAAGCCTTCTCAGAAACTTCTGTGTGATGAGTGCATTCAACTCACAGACTTGAACCTTCCTTTTGATAGAGAAGTTTTGAAACACTCTTTTAGAGGCATCTGAATGAGGATCTTGGGAGCGCTTCGAGGCCAATGCTGGGAAACGAAATATCATCACATAGAAACTAGACAGATGGATTCTCAGAAACTTCTTTGTGATGAGTGCGTTCCACTCACAGACTTGAACGTCCCTCTTGAGAGAACAGTTTGGAAACACTCCTTTTGTAGAATCTGCAAGTGTTTATTTGGAGCGCTTTGAGGCCTATGTTGGAAAAGGAAATATCTTCACATAGAAACTAGACAGAAGCATTCTCAGAAACTTCTTTGCGATGAGTGCATTCAACGCACAGACTTGAAGCTTCCTTTGGAAAGAGCAGTTTTGAAACACTCTTTTTGTAGAATCTGCAAGTGGATATGTGGAGCGCTTTGAGGCCTCTGCTGGAAAAGGAAATATCTTCACAGAAAAACTAGACAGAAGCATTCTCAGAAACGTCTTGGTCATGTGTGCATTGAACTCACAGAGTAGAACCTTCCTTTTGATAGAGAAGCTTGGAAACACTCTTTTAGTAGAATCTTCAGGTGGATGTATGGAGTGCTTTGAGGCCTATGCTGGAAAAGGAAATGTCTTCACGTAGAAACGAGACAAAGGCATTCTCGGAAAGTTCCCTGTGCTTTGTGCATTCAACTCACAGAGTTCAGCCTTCTTTTTGCTAGAGCAGTTTGGAAACACTCTTTTTGTAGAGTCTGCAAGTGGATAATTGGAGCGCTTTGAGGCCTACGCTGCAAAAGGAAATAACATTGCATAAAAACTAGATGGAAGCATTCTCACAAACTTCTTTGTGGTGAGTGCATTCAACTCACAGAGTTGAACCTTCGTTTTGATAGACCAGTTTTGAAACACTGTTTTTGTAGTATTCGCAAGTGGATATTTGGAGCGCGTTGAGGCTGGAGTTGGAAAAGGAAATATCTTCACATACAAACTAGACGGAAGCATCCTCCCAAGCTTCTTTGTCACGTGGGGATTGAACTCACAGTGTTGAACATTCCTTTTCGTAGAGCGGTTCTGCATGACTCTTTTTGTGGAAACTGCAAGTGGATATTTGGTGCGATTGCGGCATCTAGTGGAAAGGAACATACATTACGATGAAAACTAGATTGAACTCTTCTCAGAAACTTCTTTGCGATGAGTGCCTTCTACTCACAGAGTCGAACCTTCCTTTCGAGAGAAGAGTTTTGAGACACTCTTTTTGTGGAATCTGCAAGGGGATCACTAGGGCGCTTTGATGCCTATGCTGGAAAAGGAAATATCTTCACACGAAAACTAGACAGAAGCATTCTCAGAAACCTTTTCTGATGTGCGCATTCAACTCACCGAGTTGAACCTTCCTTTTGATAGAGCAGTTTTGAAACACTCTTTTTGTAGAATCTGCAAGTGGAGATTTGGAGTGCTTTGAGTCCTACCCTGGAAAAGGAAATAACTTCACTTAGAACCTAGACGGAAGCATTCTCAGAGACTTCCCTGTGCTTTCTGCATTCAACTCACAGAGTTGAACCTTCCTTTTGATAGAACAGCTTTGAAACGCTCTTTTTGTAGAATCTGCAAGTCGATACTTGGAACGCTTTGAGGCCTATGCTGGAAAAGGAAATAGCTTCACTTAAAAACTGGACGGAAGCGTTCTCAGAAACTACCCTGAGCTTTATGCATTCAACTCACAGAGAGGACTCTTCCTTTGGAGAGCGCAGTTTTGAAACACTCTTTTGGCAGAATTTGCTAGGGGATGTTTGGAGCTTTTGGAGGCCTATGCTGGAAGAGGAAATATCTTCACATACCAAGTAGACAGAAGCATTCTCACAAACTTCTTTGTGATGAGTGACTTCAACTCACAGACTTGAACCTTCCTTTTGAAAGAGCAGTCTTCAAACACCCCTTTTGTAGAATCTGCAAGTGGATATTTGGAGCGTTTTGAGGCCTTTGCTGGGAAATGAAATATCTTCACCTAAAAACTAGACAGAAGCATTCTCAGAAACATCTTTGCGATGTGTGCATTCAACTCACAGGGTTGAACCTTCCTTTTGATAGAGCAGTTTTGAAACGCACTTTGTGTAGAATCTGCAAGTGGATATTTGGAGGGCTTTCAGGCCTATGCTGGAAAAGGGAATATCTTCACATAAACACTAGACAGAAGCATTCTCAGAAACTTCTTTGTGATGTGTGCATTCAACTCACAGAGTTGAACCGGCCTTCTGATAGAGCCGTTTGGAAACAGCCTTTTTGTAACATCTGCAAGTGGATATTTGGAGCGATTTGTGGCCTATGATGGAAAGGGAAATATCTTCCCATAGAAACTAGACAGAAGCCTTCTCAGAAACTTCTGTGTGATGAGTGCATTCAACTCACAGACTTGAACCTTCCTTTTGATAGAGAAGTTTTGAAACACTCTTTTAGAGGCATCTGAATGAGGATCTTGGGAGCGCTTCGAGGCCAATGCTGGGAAACGAAATATCATCACATAGAAACTAGACAGATGGATTCTCAGAAACTTCTTTGTGATGAGTGCGTTCCACTCACAGACTTGAACGTCCCTCTTGAGAGAACAGTTTGGAAACACTCCTTTTGTAGAATCTGCAAGTGTTTATTTGGAGCGCTTTGAGGCCTATGTTGGAAAAGGAAATATCTTCACATAGAAACTAGACAGAAGCATTCTCAGAAACTTCTTTGCGATGAGTGCATTCAACGCACAGACTTGAAGCTTCCTTTGGAAAGAGCAGTTTTGAAACACTCTTTTTGTAGAATCTGCAAGTGGATATGTGGAGCGCTTTGAGGCCTCTGCTGGAAAAGGAAATATCTTCACAGAAAAACTAGACAGAAGCATTCTCAGAAACGTCTTGGTCATGTGTGCATTGAACTCACAGAGTAGAACCTTCCTTTTGATAGAGAAGCTTGGAAACACTCTTTTAGTAGAATCTTCAGGTGGATGTATGGAGTGCTTTGAGGCCTATGCTGGAAAAGGAAATGTCTTCACGTAGAAACGAGACAAAGGCATTCTCGGAAAGTTCCCCGTGCTTTGTGCATTCAACTCACAGAGTTCAGCCTTCTTTTTGCTAGAGCAGTTTGGAAACACTCTTTTTGTAGAGTCTGCAAGTGGATAATTGGAGCGCTTTGAGGCCTACGCTGCAAAAGGAAATAACATTGCATAAAAACTAGATGGAAGCATTCTCACAAACTTCTTTGTGGTGAGTGCATTCAACTCACAGAGTTGAACCTTCGTTTTGATAGACCAGTTTTGAAACACTGTTTTTGTAGTATTCGCAAGTGGATATTTGGAGCGCGTTGAGGCTGGAGTTGGAAAAGGAAATATCTTCACATACAAACTAGACGGAAGCATCCTCCCAAGCTTCTTTGTCACGTGGGGATTGAACTCACAGTGTTGAACATTCCTTTTCGTAGAGCGGTTCTGCATGACTCTTTTTGTGGAAACTGCAAGTGGATATTTGGTGCGATTGCGGCATCTAGTGGAAAGGAACATACATTACGATGAAAACTAGATTGAACTCTTCTCAGAAACTTCTTTGCGATGAGTGCCTTCTACTCACAGAGTCGAACCTTCCTTTCGAGAGAAGAGTTTTGAGACACTCTTTTTGTGGAATCTGCAAGGGGATCACTAGGGCGCTTTGATGCCTATGCTGGAAAAGGAAATATCTTCACACGAAAACTAGACAGAAGCATTCTCAGAAACCTTTTCTGATGTGCGCATTCAACTCACCGAGTTGAACCTTCCTTTTGATAGAGCAGTTTTGAAACACTCTTTTTGTAGAATCTGCAAGTGGAGATTTGGAGTGCTTTGAGTCCTACCCTGGAAAAGGAAATAACTTCACTTAGAACCTAGACGGAAGCATTCTCAGAGACTTCCCTGTGCTTTCTGCATTCAACTCACAGAGTTGAACCTTCCTTTTGATAGAACAGCTTTGAAACGCTCTTTTTGTAGAATCTGCAAGTCGATACTTGGAACGCTTTGAGGCCTATGCTGGAAAAGGAACTATCTTCACTTAAAAACTGGACGGAAGCGTTCTCAGAAACTACCCTGAGCTTTATGCATTCAACTCACAGAGAGGACTCTTCCTTTGGAGAGCGCAGTTTTGAAACACTCTTTTTGCAGAATTTGCTAGGGGATGTTTGGAGCTTTTGGAGGCCTATGCTGGAAGAGGAAATATCTTCACATACCAAGTAGACAGAAGCATTCTCACAAACTTCTTTGTGATGAGTGACTTCAACTCACAGACTTGAACCTTCCTTTTGAAAGAGCAGTCTTCAAACACCCCTTTTGTAGAATCTGCAAGTGGATATTTGGAGCGTTTTGAGGCCTTTGCTGGGAAATGAAATATCTTCACCTAAAAACTAGACAGAAGCATTCTCAGAAACATCTTTGCGATGTGTGCATTCAACTCACAGGGTTGAACCTTCCTTTTGATAGAGCAGTTTTGAAACGCACTTTGTGTAGAATCTGCAAGTGGATATTTGGAGGGCTTTCAGGCCTATGCTGGAAAAGGGAATATCTTCACATAAACACTAGACAGAAGCATTCTCAGAAACTTCTTTGTGATGTGTGCATTCAACTCACAGAGTTGAACCGGCCTTCTGATAGAGCCGTTTGGAAACAGCCTTTTTGTAACATCTGCAAGTGGATATTTGGAGCGATTTGTGGCCTATGATGGAAAGGGAAATATCTTCCCATAGAAACTAGACAGAAGCCTTCTCAGAAACTTCTGTGTGATGAGTGCATTCAACTCACAGACTTGAACCTTCCTTTTGATAGAGAAGTTTTGAAACACTCTTTTAGAGGCATCTGAATGAGGATCTTGGGAGCGCTTCGAGGCCAATGCTGGGAAACGAAATATCATCACATAGAAACTAGACAGATGGATTCTCAGAAACTTCTTTGTGATGAGTGCGTTCCACTCACAGACTTGAACGTCCCTCTTGAGAGAACAGTTTGGAAACACTCCTTTTGTAGAATCTGCAAGTGTTTATTTGGAGCGCTTTGAGGCCTATGTTGGAAAAGGAAATATCTTCACATAGAAACTAGACAGAAGCATTCTCAGAAACTTCTTTGCGATGAGTGCATTCAACGCACAGACTTGAAGCTTCCTTTGGAAAGAGCAGTTTTGAAACACTCTTTTTGTAGAATCTGCAAGTGGATATGTGGAGCGCTTTGAGGCCTCTGCTGGAAAAGGAAATATCTTCACAGAAAAACTAGACAGAAGCATTCTCAGAAACGTCTTGGTCATGTGTGCATTGAACTCACAGAGTAGAACCTTCCTTTTGATAGAGAAGCTTGGAAACACTCTTTTAGTAGAATCTTCAGGTGGATGTATGGAGTGCTTTGAGGCCTATGCTGGAAAAGGAAATGTCTTCACGTAGAAACGAGACAAAGGCATTCTCGGAAAGTTCCCCGTGCTTTGTGCATTCAACTCACAGAGTTCAGCCTTCTTTTTGCTAGAGCAGTTTGGAAACACTCTTTTTGTAGAGTCTGCAAGTGGATAATTGGAGCGCTTTGAGGCCTACGCTGCAAAAGGAAATAACATTGCATAAAAACTAGATGGAAGCATTCTCACAAACTTCTTTGTGGTGAGTGCATTCAACTCACAGAGTTGAACCTTCGTTTTGATAGACCAGTTTTGAAACACTGTTTTTGTAGTATTCGCAAGTGGATATTTGGAGCGCGTTGAGGCTGGAGTTGGAAAAGGAAATATCTTCACATACAAACTAGACGGAAGCATCCTCCCAAGCTTCTTTGTCACGTGGGGATTGAACTCACAGTGTTGAACATTCCTTTTCGTAGAGCGGTTCTGCATGACTCTTTTTGTGGAAACTGCAAGTGGATATTTGGTGCGATTGCGGCATCTAGTGGAAAGGAACATACATTACGATGAAAACTAGATTGAACTCTTCTCAGAAACTTCTTTGCGATGAGTGCCTTCTACTCACAGAGTCGAACCTTCCTTTCGAGAGAAGAGTTTTGAGACACTCTTTTTGTGGAATCTGCAAGGGGATCACTAGGGCGCTTTGATGCCTATGCTGGAAAAGGAAATATCTTCACACGAAAACTAGACAGAAGCATTCTCAGAAACCTTTTCTGATGTGCGCATTCAACTCACCGAGTTGAACCTTCCTTTTGATAGAGCAGTTTTGAAACACTCTTTTTGTAGAATCTGCAAGTGGAGATTTGGAGTGCTTTGAGTCCTACCCTGGAAAAGGAAATAACTTCACTTAGAACCTAGACGGAAGCATTCTCAGAGACTTCCCTGTGCTTTCTGCATTCAACTCACAGAGTTGAACCTTCCTTTTGATAGAACAGCTTTGAAACGCTCTTTTTGTAGAATCTGCAAGTCGATACTTGGAACGCTTTGAGGCCTATGCTGGAAAAGGAACTATCTTCACTTAAAAACTGGACGGAAGCGTTCTCAGAAACTACCCTGAGCTTTATGCATTCAACTCACAGAGAGGACTCTTCCTTTGGAGAGCGCAGTTTTGAAACACTCTTTTTGCAGAATTTGCTAGGGGATGTTTGGAGCTTTTGGAGGCCTATGCTGGAAGAGGAAATATCTTCACATACCAAGTAGACAGAAGCATTCTCACAAACTTCTTTGTGATGAGTGACTTCAACTCACAGACTTGAACCTTCCTTTTGAAAGAGCAGTCTTCAAACACCCCTTTTGTAGAATCTGCAAGTGGATATTTGGAGCGTTTTGAGGCCTTTGCTGGGAAATGAAATATCTTCACCTAAAAACTAGACAGAAGCATTCTCAGAAACATCTTTGCGATGTGTGCATTCAACTCACAGGGTTGAACCTTCCTTTTGATAGAGCAGTTTTGAAACGCACTTTGTGTAGAATCTGCAAGTGGATATTTGGAGGGCTTTCAGGCCTATGCTGGAAAAGGGAATATCTTCACATAAACACTAGACAGAAGCATTCTCAGAAACTTCTTTGTGATGTGTGCATTCAACTCACAGAGTTGAACCGGCCTTCTGATAGAGCCGTTTGGAAACAGCCTTTTTGTAACATCTGCAAGTGGATATTTGGAGCGATTTGTGGCCTATGATGGAAAGGGAAATATCTTCCCATAGAAACTAGACAGAAGCCTTCTCAGAAACTTCTGTGTGATGAGTGCATTCAACTCACAGACTTGAACCTTCCTTTTGATAGAGAAGTTTTGAAACACTCTTTTAGAGGCATCTGAATGAGGATCTTGGGAGCGCTTCGAGGCCAATGCTGGGAAACGAAATATCATCACATAGAAACTAGACAGATGGATTCTCAGAAACTTCTTTGTGATGAGTGCGTTCCACTCACAGACTTGAACGTCCCTCTTGAGAGAACAGTTTGGAAACACTCCTTTTGTAGAATCTGCAAGTGTTTATTTGGAGCGCTTTGAGGCCTATGTTGGAAAAGGAAATATCTTCACATAGAAACTAGACAGAAGCATTCTCAGAAACTTCTTTGCGATGAGTGCATTCAACGCACAGACTTGAAGCTTCCTTTGGAAAGAGCAGTTTTGAAACACTCTTTTTGTAGAATCTGCAAGTGGATATGTGGAGCGCTTTGAGGCCTCTGCTGGAAAAGGAAATATCTTCACAGAAAAACTAGACAGAAGCATTCTCAGAAACGTCTTGGTCATGTGTGCATTGAACTCACAGAGTAGAACCTTCCTTTTGATAGAGAAGCTTGGAAACACTCTTTTAGTAGAATCTTCAGGTGGATGTATGGAGTGCTTTGAGGCCTATGCTGGAAAAGGAAATGTCTTCACGTAGAAACGAGACAAAGGCATTCTCGGAAAGTTCCCCGTGCTTTGTGCATTCAACTCACAGAGTTCAGCCTTCTTTTTGCTAGAGCAGTTTGGAAACACTCTTTTTGTAGAGTCTGCAAGTGGATAATTGGAGCGCTTTGAGGCCTACGCTGCAAAAGGAAATAACATTGCATAAAAACTAGATGGAAGCATTCTCACAAACTTCTTTGTGGTGAGTGCATTCAACTCACAGAGTTGAACCTTCGTTTTGATAGACCAGTTTTGAAACACTGTTTTTGTAGTATTCGCAAGTGGATATTTGGAGCGCGTTGAGGCTGGAGTTGGAAAAGGAAATATCTTCACATACAAACTAGACGGAAGCATCCTCCCAAGCTTCTTTGTCACGTGGGGATTGAACTCACAGTGTTGAACATTCCTTTTCGTAGAGCGGTTCTGCATGACTCTTTTTGTGGAAACTGCAAGTGGATATTTGGTGCGATTGCGGCATCTAGTGGAAAGGAACATACATTACGATGAAAACTAGATTGAACTCTTCTCAGAAACTTCTTTGCGATGAGTGCCTTCTACTCACAGAGTCGAACCTTCCTTTCGAGAGAAGAGTTTTGAGACACTCTTTTTGTGGAATCTGCAAGGGGATCACTAGGGCGCTTTGATGCCTATGCTGGAAAAGGAAATATCTTCACACGAAAACTAGACAGAAGCATTCTCAGAAACCTTTTCTGATGTGCGCATTCAACTCACCGAGTTGAACCTTCCTTTTGATAGAGCAGTTTTGAAACACTCTTTTTGTAGAATCTGCAAGTGGAGATTTGGAGTGCTTTGAGTCCTACCCTGGAAAAGGAAATAACTTCACTTAGAACCTAGACGGAAGCATTCTCAGAGACTTCCCTGTGCTTTCTGCATTCAACTCACAGAGTTGAACCTTCCTTTTGATAGAACAGCTTTGAAACGCTCTTTTTGTAGAATCTGCAAGTCGATACTTGGAACGCTTTGAGGCCTATGCTGGAAAAGGAACTATCTTCACTTAAAAACTGGACGGAAGCGTTCTCAGAAACTACCCTGAGCTTTATGCATTCAACTCACAGAGAGGACTCTTCCTTTGGAGAGCGCAGTTTTGAAACACTCTTTTTGCAGAATTTGCTAGGGGATGTTTGGAGCTTTTGGAGGCCTATGCTGGAAGAGGAAATATCTTCACATACCAAGTAGACAGAAGCATTCTCACAAACTTCTTTGTGATGAGTGACTTCAACTCACAGACTTGAACCTTCCTTTTGAAAGAGCAGTCTTCAAACACCCCTTTTGTAGAATCTGCAAGTGGATATTTGGAGCGTTTTGAGGCCTTTGCTGGGAAATGAAATATCTTCACCTAAAAACTAGACAGAAGCATTCTCAGAAACATCTTTGCGATGTGTGCATTCAACTCACAGGGTTGAACCTTCCTTTTGATAGAGCAGTTTTGAAACGCACTTTGTGTAGAATCTGCAAGTGGATATTTGGAGGGCTTTCAGGCCTATGCTGGAAAAGGGAATATCTTCACATAAACACTAGACAGAAGCATTCTCAGAAACTTCTTTGTGATGTGTGCATTCAACTCACAGAGTTGAACCGGCCTTCTGATAGAGCCGTTTGGAAACAGCCTTTTTGTAACATCTGCAAGTGGATATTTGGAGCGATTTGTGGCCTATGATGGAAAGGGAAATATCTTCCCATAGAAACTAGACAGAAGCCTTCTCAGAAACTTCTGTGTGATGAGTGCATTCAACTCACAGACTTGAACCTTCCTTTTGATAGAGAAGTTTTGAAACACTCTTTTAGAGGCATCTGAATGAGGATCTTGGGAGCGCTTCGAGGCCAATGCTGGGAAACGAAATATCATCACATAGAAACTAGACAGATGGATTCTCAGAAACTTCTTTGTGATGAGTGCGTTCCACTCACAGACTTGAACGTCCCTCTTGAGAGAACAGTTTGGAAACACTCCTTTTGTAGAATCTGCAAGTGTTTATTTGGAGCGCTTTGAGGCCTATGTTGGAAAAGGAAATATCTTCACATAGAAACTAGACAGAAGCATTCTCAGAAACTTCTTTGCGATGAGTGCATTCAACGCACAGACTTGAAGCTTCCTTTGGAAAGAGCAGTTTTGAAACACTCTTTTTGTAGAATCTGCAAGTGGATATGTGGAGCGCTTTGAGGCCTCTGCTGGAAAAGGAAATATCTTCACAGAAAAACTAGACAGAAGCATTCTCAGAAACGTCTTGGTCATGTGTGCATTGAACTCACAGAGTAGAACCTTCCTTTTGATAGAGAAGCTTGGAAACACTCTTTTAGTAGAATCTTCAGGTGGATGTATGGAGTGCTTTGAGGCCTATGCTGGAAAAGGAAATGTCTTCACGTAGAAACGAGACAAAGGCATTCTCGGAAAGTTCCCCGTGCTTTGTGCATTCAACTCACAGAGTTCAGCCTTCTTTTTGCTAGAGCAGTTTGGAAACACTCTTTTTGTAGAGTCTGCAAGTGGATAATTGGAGCGCTTTGAGGCCTACGCTGCAAAAGGAAATAACATTGCATAAAAACTAGATGGAAGCATTCTCACAAACTTCTTTGTGGTGAGTGCATTCAACTCACAGAGTTGAACCTTCGTTTTGATAGACCAGTTTTGAAACACTGTTTTTGTAGTATTCGCAAGTGGATATTTGGAGCGCGTTGAGGCTGGAGTTGGAAAAGGAAATATCTTCACATACAAACTAGACGGAAGCATCCTCCCAAGCTTCTTTGTCACGTGGGGATTGAACTCACAGTGTTGAACATTCCTTTTCGTAGAGCGGTTCTGCATGACACTTTTTGTGGAAACTGCAAGTGGATATTTGGTGCGATTGCGGCATCTAGTGGAAAGGAACATACATTACGATGAAAACTAGATTGAACTCTTCTCAGAAACTTCTTTGCGATGAGTGCCTTCTACTCACAGAGTCGAACCTTCCTTTCGAGAGAAGAGTTTTGAGACACTCTTTTTGTGGAATCTGCAAGGGGATCACTAGGGCGCTTTGATGCCTATGCTGGAAAAGGAAATATCTTCACACGAAAACTAGACAGAAGCATTCTCAGAAACCTTTTCTGATGTGCGCATTCAACTCACCGAGTTGAACCTTCCTTTTGATAGAGCAGTTTTGAAACACTCTTTTTGTAGAATCTGCAAGTGGAGATTTGGAGTGCTTTGAGTCCTACCCTGGAAAAGGAAATAACTTACTTAGAACCTAGACGGAAGCATTCTCAGAGACTTCCCTGTGCTTTCTGCATTCAACTCACAGAGTTGAACCTTCCTTTTGATAGAACAGCTTTGAAACGCTCTTTTTGTAGAATCTGCAAGTCGATACTTGGAACGCTTTGAGGCCTATGCTGGAAAAGGAAATATCTTCACTTAAAAACTGGACGGAAGCGTTCTCAGAAACTACCCTGAGCTTTATGCATTCAACTCACAGAGAGGACTCTTCCTTTGGAGAGCGCAGTTTTGAAACACTCTTTTTGCAGAATTTGCTAGGGGATGTTTGGAGCTTTTGGAGGCCTATGCTGGAAGAGGAAATATCTTCACATACCAAGTAGACAGAAGCATTCTCACAAACTTCTTTGTGATGAGTGACTTCAACTCACAGACTTGAACCTTCCTTTTGAAAGAGCAGTCTTCAAACACCCCTTTTGTAGTATCTGCAAGTGGATATTTGGAGCGTTTTGAGGCCTTTGCTGGGAAATGAAATATCTTCACCTAAAAACTAGACAGAAGCATTCTCAGAAACATCTTTGCGATGTGTGCATTCAACTCACAGGGTTGAACCTTCCTTTCGATAGAGCAGTTTTGAAACGCACTTTGTGTAGAATCTGCAAGTGGATATTTGGAGGGCTTTCAGGCCTATGCTGGAAAAGGGAATATCTTCACATAAACACTAGACAGAAGCATTCTCAGAAACTTCTTTGTGATGTGTGCATTCAACTCACAGAGTTGAACCGGCCTTCTGATAGAGCCGTTTGGAAACAGCCTTTTTGTAACATCTGCAAGTGGATATTTGGAGCGATTTGTGGCCTATGATGGAAAGGGAAATATCTTCCCATAGAAACTAGACAGAAGCCTTCTCAGAAACTTCTGTGTGATGAGTGCATTCAACTCACAGACTTGAACCTTCCTTTTGATAGAGAAGTTTTGAAACACTCTTTTAGAGGCATCTGAATGAGGATCTTGGGAGCGCTTCGAGGCCAATGCTGGGAAACGAAATATCATCACATAGAAACTAGACAGATGGATTCTCAGAAACTTCTTTGTGATGAGTGCGTTCCACTCACAGACTTGAACGTCCCTCTTGAGAGAACAGTTTGGAAACACTCCTTTTGTAGAATCTGCAAGTGTTTATTTGGAGCGCTTTGAGGCCTATGTTGGAAAAGGAAATATCTTCACATAGAAACTAGACAGAAGCATTCTCAGAAACTTCTTTGCGATGAGTGCATTCAACGCACAGACTTGAAGCTTCCTTTGGAAAGAGCAGTTTTGAAACACTCTTTTTGTAGAATCTGCAAGTGGATATGTGGAGCGCTTTGAGGCCTCTGCTGGAAAAGGAAATATCTTCACAGAAAAACTAGACAGAAGCATTCTCAGAAACGTCTTGGTCATGTGTGCATTGAACTCACAGAGTAGAACCTTCCTTTTGATAGAGAAGCTTGGAAACACTCTTTTAGTAGAATCTTCAGGTGGATGTATGGAGTGCTTTGAGGCCTATGCTGGAAAAGGAAATGTCTTCACGTAGAAACGAGACAAAGGCATTCTCGGAAAGTTCCCCGTGCTTTGTGCATTCAACTCACAGAGTTCAGCCTTCTTTTTGCTAGAGCAGTTTGGAAACACTCTTTTTGTAGAGTCTGCAAGTGGATAATTGGAGCGCTTTGAGGCCTACGCTGCAAAAGGAAATAACATTGCATAAAAACTAGATGGAAGCATTCTCACAAACTTCTTTGTGGTGAGTGCATTCAACTCACAGAGTTGAACCTTCGTTTTGATAGACCAGTTTTGAAACACTGTTTTTGTAGTATTCGCAAGTGGATATTTGGAGCGCGTTGAGGCTGGAGTTGGAAAAGGAAATATCTTCACATACAAACTAGACGGAAGCATCCTCCGAAGCTTCTTTGTCACGTGGGGATTGAACTCACAGTGTTGAACATTCCTTTTCGTAGAGCGGTTCTGCATGACACTTTTTGTGGAAACTGCAAGTGGATATTTGGTGCGATTGCGGCATCTAGTGGAAAGGAACATACATTACGATGAAAACTAGATTGAACTCTTCTCAGAAACTTCTTTGCGATGAGTGCCTTCTACTCACAGAGTCGAACCTTCCTTTCGAGAGAAGAGTTTTGAGACACTCTTTTTGTGGAATCTGCAAGGGGATCACTAGGGCGCTTTGATGCCTATGCTGGAAAAGGAAATATCTTCACACGAAAACTAGACAGAAGCATTCTCAGAAACCTTTTCTGATGTGCGCATTCAACTCACCGAGTTGAACCTTCCTTTTGATAGAGCAGTTTTGAAACACTCTTTTTGTAGAATCTGCAAGTGGAGATTTGGAGTGCTTTGAGTCCTACCCTGGAAAAGGAAATAACTTCACTTAGAACCTAGACGGAAGCATTCTCAGAGACTTCCCTGTGCTTTCTGCATTCAACTCACAGAGTTGAACCTTCCTTTTGATAGAACAGCTTTGAAACGCTCTTTTTGTAGAATCTGCAAGTCGATACTTGGAACGCTTTGAGGCCTATGCTGGAAAAGGAAATACCTTCACATAAAAACTAGAGAGAAGCATTCTCAGAAACTTCTTTGTGATCTGCGCATTCAACCCACAGAGTTGAAGCTTCCCTTTGCTATAGCAGTTTTGAAACTCTCTTTGAGTAGAATCTTCAAGGGGATATTCGGTGTGCCGAGAGGCCAACACTGGAAAAGGAAATATCTTCACTTAAAAACTGGACGGAAGCGTTCTCAGAAACTACCCTGAGCTTTATGCATTCAACTCACAGAGAGGACTCTTCCTTTGGAGAGCGCAGTTTTGAAACACTCTTTTTGCAGAATTTGCTAGGGGATGTTTGCAGCTTTTGGAGGCCTATGCTGGAAGAGGAAATATCTTCACATACCAAGCAGACAGAAGCATTCTCACAAACTTCTTTGCGATGAGTGCCTTCAACTCACAGACTTGAACCTTCCTTTTGAAAGAGCAGTCTTGAAACACTCCTTTTGTAGAATCTGCAAGTGGATATTTGGAGCATTTTGAGGCCTTTGCTGGGCAATGAAATATCTTCACCTAAAAACTAGACAGAAGCATTCTCAGAAACATCTTTGCGATGTGTGCATTCAACTCACAGGGTTGAACCTTCCTTTTGATAGAGCAGTTTTGAAACGCACTTTGTGTAGAATCTGCAAGTGGATATTTGGAGGGCTTTCAGGCCTATGCTGGAAAAGGGAATATCTTCACATAAACACTAGACAGAAGCATTCTCAGAAACTTCTTTGTGATGTGTGCATTCAACTCACAGAGTTGAACCGGCCTTCTGATAGAGCCGTTTGGAAACAGCCTTTTTGTAACATCTGCAAGTGGATATTTGGAGCGATTTGAGGCCTATGATGGAAAGGGAAATATCTTCACATAGAAACTAGACAGAAGCCTTCTCAGAAACTTCTGTGTGATGAGTGCATTCAACTCACAGACTTGAACCTTCCTTTTGATAGAGAAGTTTTGAAACACTCTTTTAGAGGCATCTGAATGAGGATCTTGGGAGCGCTTCGAGGCCAATGCTGGGAAACGAAATATCATCACATAGAAACTAGACAGATGGATTCTCAGAAACTTCTTTGTGATGAGTGCGTTCCACTCACAGACTTGAACGTCCCTCTTGAGAGAACAGTTTGGAAACACTCCTTTTGTAGAATCTGCAAGTGTTTATTTGGAGCGCTTTGAGGCCTATGTTGGAAAAGGAAATATCTTCACATAGAAACTAGACAGAAGCATTCTCAGAAACTTCTTTGCGATGAGTGCATTCAACGCACAGACTTGAAGCTTCCTTTGGAAAGAGCAGTTTTGAAACACTCTTTTTGTAGAATCTGCAAGTGGATATGTGGAGCGCTTTGAGGCCTCTGCTGGAAAAGGAAATATCTTCACAGAAAAACTAGACAGAAGCATTCTCAGAAACGTCTTGGTCATGTGTGCATTGAACTCACAGAGCAGAACCTTCCTTTTGATAGAGAAGCTTGGAAACACTCTTTTAGTAGAATCTTCAGGTGGATGTATGGAGTGCTTTGAGGCCTATGCTGGAAAAGGAAATGTCTTCACGTAGAAACGAGCCAAAGGCATTCTCGGAAAGTTCCCCGTGCTTTGTGCATTCAACTCACAGAGTTCAGCCTTCTTTTTGCTAGAGCAGTTTGGAAACACTCTTTTTGTAGAGTCTGCAAGTGGATAATTGGAGCGCTTTGAGGCCTACGCTGCAAAAGGAAATAACATTGCATAAAAACTAGATGGAAGCATTCTCACAAACTTCTTTGTGGTGAGTGCATTCAACTCACAGAGTTGAACCTTCGTTTTGATAGACCAGTTTTGAAACACTGTTTTTGTAGTATTCGCAAGTGGATATTTGGAGCGCGTTGAGGCTGGAGTTGGAAAAGGAAATATCTTCACATACAAACTAGACGGAAGCATCCTCCGAAGCTTCTTTGTCACGTGGGGATTGAACTCACAGTGTTGAACATTCCTTTTCGTAGAGCGGTTCTGCATGACTCTTTTTGTGGAAACTGCAAGTGGATGTTTGGTGCGATTGCGACATCTAGTGGAAAGGAACATACATTACGATGAAAACTCGATTGAACTCTTCTCAGAAACTTCTTTGCGATGAGTGCCTTCTACTCACAGAGTCGAACCTTCCTTTCGAGAGAAGAGTTTTGAGACACTCTTTTTGTGGAATCTGCAAGGGGATCACTAGGGCGCTTTGATGCCTATGCTGGAAAAGGAAATATCTTCACACGAAAACTCGACAGAAGCATTCTCAGAAACCTTTTCTGATGTGCGCATTCAACTCACCGAGTTGAACCTTCCTTTTGATAGAGCAGTTTTGAAACACTCTTTTTGTAGAATCTGCAAGTGGAGATTTGGAGTGCTTTGAGTCCTACCCTGGAAAAGGAAATAACTTCACTTAGAACCTAGACGGAAGCATTCTCAGAGACTTCCCTGTGCTTTCTGCATTCAACTCACAGAGTTGAACCTTCCTTTTGATAGAACAGCTTTGAAACGCTCTTTTTGTAGAATCTGCAAGTCGATACTTGGAACGCTTTGAGGCCTATGCTGGAAAAGGAAATAGCTTCACATAAAAACTAGAGAGAAGCATTCTCAGAAACTTCTTTGTGATCTGCGCATTCAACCCACAGAGTTGAAGCTTCCCTTTGCTATAGCAGTTTTGAAACTCTCTTTGAGTAGAATCTTCAAGGGGATATTCGGTGTGCCGAGAGGCCAACACTGGAAAAGGAAATATCTTCACTTAAAAACAGGACGGAAGCGTTCTCAGAAACTACCCTGAGCTTTATGCATTCAACTCACAGAGAGGACTCTTCCTTTGGAGAGCGCAGTTTTGAAACACTCTTTTTGCAGAATTTGCTAGGGGATGTTTGGAGCTTTTGGAGGCCTATGCTGGAAGAGGAAATATCTTCACATACCAAGTAGACAGAAGCATTCTCACAAACTTCTTTGTGATGAGTGCCTTCAACTCACAGACTTGAACCTTCCTTTTGAAAGAGCAGTCTTGAAACACTCCTTTTGTAGAATCTGCAAGTGGATATTTGGAGCGTTTTGAGGCCTTTGCTGGGAAATGAAATATCTTCACCTAAAAACTAGACAGAAGCATTCTCAGAAACATCTTTGCGATGTGTGCATTCAACTCACAGGGTTGAACCTTCCTTTTGATAGAGCAGTTTTGAAACGCACTTTGTGTAGAATCTGCAAGTGGATATTTGGAGGGCTTTCAGGCCTATGCTGGAAAAGGGAATATCTTCACATAAACACTAGACAGAAGCATTCTCAGAAACTTCTTTGTGATGTGTGCATTCAACTCACAGAGTTGAACCGGCCTTCTGATAGAGCCGTTTGGAAACAGCCTTTTTGTAACATCTGCAAGTGGATATTTGGAGCGATTTGAGGCCTATGATGGAAAGGGAAATATCTTCACATAGAAACTAGACAGAAGCCTTCTCAGAAACTTCTGTGTGATGAGTGCATTCAACTCACAGACTTGAACCTTCCTTTTGATAGAGAAGTTTTGAAACACTCTTTTAGAGGCATCTGAATGAGGATCTTGGGAGCGCTTCGAGGCCAATGCTGGGAAACGAAATATCATCACATAGAAACTAGACAGATGGATTCTCAGAAACTTCTTTGTGATGAGTGCGTTCCACTCACAGACTTGAACGTCCCTCTTGAGAGAACAGTTTGGAAACACTCCTTTTGTAGAATCTGCAAGTGTTTATTTGGAGCGCTTTGAGGCCTATGTTGGAAAAGGAAATATCTTCACATATAAACTAGACAGAAGCATTCTCAGAAACTTCTTTGCGATGAGTGCATTCAACGCACAGACTTGAAGCTTCCTTTGGAAAGAGCAGTTTTGAAACACTCTTTTTGTAGAATCTGCAAGTGGATATGTGGAGCGCTTTGAGGCCTCTGCTGGAAAAGGAAATATCTTCACAGAATAACTAGACAGAAGCATTCTCAGAAACGTCTTGGTCATGTGTGCATTGAACTCACAGAGCAGAACCTTCCTTTTGATAGAGAAGCTTGAAAACACTCTTTTAGTAGAATCTTCAGGTGGATGTATGGAGTGCTTTGAGGCCTATGCTGGAAAAGGAAATGTCTTCACGTAGAAACGAGACAAAGGCATTCTCGGAAAGTTCCCCGTGCTTTGTGCATTCAACTCACAGAGTTCAGCCTTCTTTTTGCTAGAGCAGTTTGGAAACACTCTTTTTGTAGAGTCTGCAAGTGGATAATTGGAGCGCCTTGAGGCCTACGCTGCAAAAGGAAATAACATTGCATAAAAACTAGATGGAAGCATTCTCACAAACTTCTTTGTGGTGAGTGCATTCAACTCACAGAGTTGAACCTTCGTTTTGATAGACCAGTTTTGAAACACTGTTTTTGTAGTATTCGCAAGTGGATATTTGGAGCGCGTTGAGGCTGGAGTTGGAAAAGGAAATATCTTCACATACAAACTAGACGGAAGCATCCTCCGAAGCTTCTTTGTCACGTGGGGATTGAACTCACAGTGTTGAACATTCCTTTTCGTAGAGCGGTTCTGCATGACTCTTTTTGTGGAAACTGCAAGTGGAGGTTTGGTGCGATTGCGACATCTAGTGGAAAGGAACATACATTACGATGAAAACTCGATTGAACTCTTCTCAGAAACTTCTTTGCGATGAGTGCCTTCTACTCACAGAGTCGAACCTTCCTTTCGAGAGAAGAGTTTTGAGACACTCTTTTTGTGGAATCTGCAAGGGGATCACTAGGGCGCTTTGATGCCTATGCTGGAAAAGGAAATATCTTCACACGAAAACTAGACAGAAGCATTCTCAGAAACCTTTTCTGATGTGCGCATTCAACTCACCGAGTTGAACCTTCCTTTTGATAGAGCAGTTTTGAAACACTCTTTTTGTAGAATCTGCAAGTGGAGATTTGGAGTGCTTTGAGTCCTACCCTGGAAAAGGAAATAACTTCACTTAGAACCTAGACGGAAGCATTCTCAGAGACTTCCCTGTGCTTTCTGCATTCAACTCACAGAGTTGAACCTTCCTTTTGATAGAACAGCTTTGAAACGCTCTTTTTGTAGAATCTGCAAGTCGATACTTGGAACGCTTTGAGGCCTATGCTGGAAAAGGAAATAGCTTCACATAAAAACTAGAGAGAAGCATTCTCAGAAACTTCTTTGTGATCTGCGCATTCAACCCACAGAGTTGAAGCTTCCCTTTGCTATAGCAGTTTTGAAACTCTCTTTGAGTAGAATCTTCAAGGGGATATTCGGTGTGCCGAGAGGCCAACACTGGAAAAGGAAATATCTTCACTTAAAAACTGGACGGAAGCGTTCTCAGAAACTACCCTGAGCTTTATGCATTCAACTCACAGAGAGGACTCTTCCTTTGGAGAGCGCAGTTTTGAAACACTCTTTTTGCAGAATTTGCTAGGGCATGTTTGGAGCTTTTGGAAGCCTATGCTGGAAGAGGAAATATCTTCACATACCAAGCAGACAGAAGCATTCTCACAAACTTCTTTGTGATGAGTGCCTTCAACTCACAGACTTGAACCTTCCTTTTGAAAGAGCAGTCTTGAAACACTCCTTTTGTAGAATCTGCAAGTGGATATTTGCAGCGTTTTGAGGCCTTTGCTGGGAAATGAAATATCTTCACCTAAAAACTAGACAGAAGCATTCTCAGAAACATCTTTGCGATGTGTGCATTCAACTCACAGGGTTGAACCTTCCTTTTGATAGAGCAGTTTTGAAACGCACTTTGTGTAGAATCTGCAAGTGGATATTTGGAGGGCTTTGAGGCCTATGCTGGAAAAGGGAATATCTTCACATAAACACTAGACAGAAGCATTCTCAGAAACTTCTTTGTGATGTGTGCATTCAACTCACAGAGTTGAACCGGCCTTCTGATAGAGCCGTTTGGAAACAGCCTTTTCGTAACATCTGCAAGTGGATATTTAGAGCGATTTGAGGCCTATGATGGAAAGGGAAATATCTTCCCATAGAAACTAGACAGAAGCCTTCTCAGAAACTTCTGTGTGATGAGTGCATTCAACTCACAGACTTGAACCTTCCTTTTGATAGAGAAGTTTTGAAACACTCTTTTAGAGGCATCTGAATGAGGATCTTGGGAGCGCTTCGAGGCCAATGCTGGGAAACGAAATATCATCACATAGAAACTAGACAGATGGATTCTCAGAAACTTCTTTGTGATGAGTGCGTTCCACTCACAGACTTGAACGTCCCTCTTGAGAGAACAGTTTGGAAATACT
Organism: Pongo pygmaeus; assembly: GCF_028885625.2. NCBI lineage: Eukaryota > Metazoa > Chordata > Mammalia > Primates > Hominidae > Pongo > Pongo pygmaeus. The sequence goes on from NC_072376.2 coordinate 71,685,085, forward strand.
CCTTTTGTAGAATCTGCAAGTGTTTATTTGGAGCGCTTTGAGGCCTATGTTGGAAAAGGAAATATCTTCACATATAAACTAGACAGAAGCATTCTCAGAAACTTCTTTGCGATGAGTGCATTCAACGCACAGACTTGAAGCTTCCTTTGGAAAGAGCAGTTTTGAAACACTCTTTTTGTAGAATCTGCAAGTGGATATGTGGAGCGCTTTGAGGCCTCTGCTGGAAAAGGAAATATCTTCACAGAAAAACTAGACAGAAGCATTCTCAGAAACGTCTTGGTCATGTGTGCATTGAACTCACAGAGCAGAACCTTCCTTTTGATAGAGAAGCTTGGAAACACTCTTTTAGTAGAATCTTCAGGTGGATGTATGGAGTGCTTTGAGGCCTATGCTGGAAAAGGAAATGTCTTCACGTAGAAACGAGCCAAAGGCATTCTCGGAAAGTTCCCCGTGCTTTGTGCATTCAACTCACAGAGTTCAGCCTTCTTTTTGCTAGAGCAGTTTGGAAACACTCTTTTTGTAGAGTCTGCAAGTGGATAATTGGAGCGCCTTGAGGCCTACGCTGCAAAAGGAAATAACATTGCATAAAAACTAGATGGAAGCATTCTCACAAACTTCTTTGTGGTGAGTGCATTCAACTCACAGAGTTGAACCTTCGTTTTGATAGACCAGTTTTGAAACACTGTTTTTGTAGTATTCGCAAGTGGATATTTGGAGCGCGTTGAGGCTGGAGTTGGAAAAGGAAATATCTTCACATACAAACTAGACGGAAGCATCCTCCGAAGCTTCTTTGTCACGTGGGGATTGAACTCACAGTGTTGAACATTCCTTTTCGTAGAGCGGTTCTGCATGACTCTTTTTGTGGAAACTGCAAGTGGAGGTTTGGTGCGATTGCGACATCTAGTGGAAAGGAACATACATTACGATGAAAACTCGATTGAACTCTTCTCAGAAACTTCTTTGCGATGAGTGCCTTCTACTCACAGAGTCGAACCTTCCTTTCGAGAGAAGAGTTTTGAGACACTCTTTTTGTGGAATCTGCAAGGGGATCACTAGGGCGCTTTGATGCCTATGCTGGAAAAGGAAATATCTTCACACGAAAACTAGACAGAAGCATTCTCAGAAACCTTTTCTGATGTGCGCATTCAACTCACCGAGTTGAACCTTCCTTTTGATAGAGCAGTTTTGAAACACTCTTTTTGTAGAATCTGCAAGTGGAGATTTGGAGTGCTTTGAGTCCTACCCTGGAAAAGGAAATAACTTCACTTAGAACCTAGACGGAAGCATTCTCAGAGACTTCCCTGTGCTTTCTGCATTCAACTCACAGAGTTGAACCTTCCTTTTGATAGAACAGCTTTGAAACGCTCTTTTTGTAGAATCTGCAAGTCGATACTTGGAACGCTTTGAGGCCTATGCTGGAAAAGGAAATAGCTTCACATAAAAACTAGAGAGAAGCATTCTCAGAAACTTCTTTGTGATCTGCGCATTCAACCCACAGAGTTGAAGCTTCCCTTTGCTATAGCAGTTTTGAAACTCTCTTTGAGTAGAATCTTCAAGGGGATATTCGGTGTGCCGAGAGGCCAACACTGGAAAAGGAAATATCTTCACTTAAAAACTGGACGGAAGCGTTCTCAGAAACTACCCTGAGCTTTATGCATTCAACTCACAGAGAGGACTCTTCCTTTGGAGAGCGCAGTTTTGAAACACTCTTTTTGCAGAATTTGCTAGGGCATGTTTGGAGCTTTTGGAAGCCTATGCTGGAAGAGGAAATATCTTCACATACCAAGCAGACAGAAGCATTCTCACAAACTTCTTTGTGATGAGTGCCTTCAACTCACAGACTTGAACCTTCCTTTTGAAAGAGCAGTCTTGAAACACTCCTTTTGTAGAATCTGCAAGTGGATATTTGCAGCGTTTTGAGGCCTTTGCTGGGAAATGAAATATCTTCACCTAAAAACTAGACAGAAGCATTCTCAGAAACATCTTTGCGATGTGTGCATTCAACTCACAGGGTTGAACCTTCCTTTTGATAGAGCAGTTTTGAAACGCACTTTGTGTAGAATCTGCAAGTGGATATTTGGAGGGCTTTGAGGCCTATGCTGGAAAAGGGAATATCTTCACATAAACACTAGACAGAAGCATTCTCAGAAACTTCTTTGTGATGTGTGCATTCAACTCACAGAGTTGAACCGGCCTTCTGATAGAGCCGTTTGGAAACAGCCTTTTCGTAACATCTGCAAGTGGATATTTAGAGCGATTTGAGGCCTATGATGGAAAGGGAAATATCTTCCCATAGAAACTAGACAGAAGCCTTCTCAGAAACTTCTGTGTGATGAGTGCATTCAACTCACAGACTTGAACCTTCCTTTTGATAGAGAAGTTTTGAAACACTCTTTTAGAGGCATCTGAATGAGGATCTTGGGAGCGCTTCGAGGCCAATGCTGGGAAACGAAATATCATCACATAGAAACTAGACAGATGGATTCTCAGAAACTTCTTTGTGATGAGTGCGTTCCACTCACAGACTTGAACGTCCCTCTTGAGAGAACAGTTTGGAAATACTCCTTTTGTAGAATCTGCAAGTGTTTATTTGGAGCGCTTTGAGGCCTATGTTGGAAAAGGAAATATCTTCACATATAAACTAGACAGAAGCATTCTCAGAAACTTCTTTGCGATGAGTGCATTCAACGCACAGACTTGAAGCTTCCTTTGGAAAGAGCAGTTTTGAAACACTCTTTTTGTAGAATCTGCAAGTGGATATGTGGAGCGCTTTGAGGCCTCTGCTGGAAAAGGAAATATCTTCACAGAAAAACTAGACAGAAGCATTCTCAGAAACGTCTTGGTCATGTGTGCATTGAACTCACAGAGCAGAACCTTCCTTTTGATAGAGAAGCTTGGAAACACTCTTTTAGTAGAATCTTCAGGTGGATGTATGGAGTGCTTTGAGGCCTATGCTGGAAAAGGAAATGTCTTCACGTAGAAACGAGCCAAAGGCATTCTCGGAAAGTTCCCCGTGCTTTGTGCATTCAACTCACAGAGTTCAGCCTTCTTTTTGCTAGAGCAGTTTGGAAACACTCTTTTTGTAGAGTCTGCAAGTGGATAATTGGAGCGCCTTGAGGCCTACGCTGCAAAAGGAAATAACATTGCATAAAAACTAGATGGAAGCATTCTCACAAACTTCTTTGTGGTGAGTGCATTCAACTCACAGAGTTGAACCTTCGTTTTGATAGACCAGTTTTGAAACACTGTTTTTGTAGTATTCGCAAGTGGATATTTGGAGCGCGTTGAGGCTGGAGTTGGAAAAGGAAATATCTTCACATACAAACTAGACGGAAGCATTCTCCGAAGCTTCTTTGTCACGTGGGGATTGAACTCACAGTGTTGAACATTCCTTTTCGTAGAGCGGTTCTGCATGACTCTTTTTGTGGAAACTGCAAGTGGATGTTTGGTGCGATTGCGGCATCTAGTGGAAAGGAACATACATTACGATGAAAACTAGATTGAACTCTTCTCAGAAACTTCTTTGCGATGAGTGCCTTCTACTCACAGAGTCGAACCTTCCTTTCGAGAGAAGAGTTTTGAGACACTCTTTTTGTGGAATCTGCAAGGGGATCACTAGGGCGCTTTGATGCCTATGGTGGAAAAGGAAATATCTTCACACGAAAACTAGACAGAAGCATTCTCAGAAACCTTTTCTGATGTGCGCATTCAACTCACCGAGTTGAACCTTCCTTTTGATAGAGCAGTTTTGAAACACTCTTTTTGTAGAATCTGCAAGTGGAGATTTGGAGTGCTTTGAGTCCTACCCTGGAAAAGGAAATAACTTCACTTAGAACCTAGACGGAAGCATTCTCAGAGACTTCCCTGTGCTTTCTGCATTCAACTCACAGAGTTGAACCTTCCTTTTGATAGAACAGCTTTGAAACGCTCTTTTTGTAGAATCTGCAAGTCGATACTTGGAACGCTTTGAGGCCTATGCTGGAAAAGGAAATAGCTTCACATAAAAACTAGAGAGAAGCATTCTCAGAAACTTCTTTGTGATCTGCGCATTCAACCCACAGAGTTGAAGCTTCCCTTTGCTATAGCAGTTTTGAAACTCTCTTTGAGTAGAATCTTCAAGGGGATATTCGGTGTGCCGAGAGGCCAACACTGGAAAAGGAAATATCTTCACTTAAAAACTGGACGGAAGCGTTCTCAGAAACTACCCTGAGCTTTATGCATTCAACTCACAGAGAGGACTCTTCCTTTGGAGAGCGCAGTTTTGAAACACTCTTTTTGCAGAATTTGCTAGGGGATGTTTGGAGCTTTTGGAGGCCTATGCTGGAAGAGGAAATATCTTCACATACCAAGTAGACAGAAGCATTCTCACAAACTTCTTTGTGATGAGTGCCTTCAACTCACAGACTTGAACCTTCCTTTTGAAAGAGCAGTCTTGAAACACTCCTTTTGTAGAATCTGCAAGTGGATATTTGGAGCGTTTTGAGGCCTTTGCTGGGAAATGAAATATCTTCACCTAAAAACTAGACAGAAGCATTCTCAGAAACATCTTTGCGATGTGTGCATTCAACTCACAGGGTTGAACCTTCCTTTTGATAGAGCAGTTTTGAAACGCACTTTGTGTAGAATCTGCAAGTGGATATTTGGAGGGCTTTCAGGCCTATGCTGGAAAAGGGAATATCTTCACATAAACACTAGACAGAAGCATTCTCAGAAACTTCTTTGTGATGTGTGCATTCAACTCACAGAGTTGAACCGGCCTTCTGATAGAGCCGTTTGGAAACAGCCTTTTTGTAACATCTGCAAGTGGATATTTGGAGCGATTTGAGGCCTATGATGGAAAGGGAAATATCTTCACATAGAAACTAGACAGAAGCCTTCTCAGAAACTTCTGTGTGATGAGTGCATTCAACTCACAGACTTGAACCTTCCTTTTGATAGAGAAGTTTTGAAACACTCTTTTAGAGGCATCTGAATGAGGATCTTGGGAGCGCTTCGAGGCCAATGCTGGGAAACGAAATATCATCACATAGAAACTAGACAGATGGATTCTCAGAAACTTCTTTGTGATGAGTGCGTTCCACTCACACACTTGAACGTCCCTCTTGAGAGAACAGTTTGGAAACACTCCTTTTGTAGAATCTGCAAGTGTTTATTTGGAGCGCTTTGAGGCCTATGTTGGAAAAGGAAATATCTTCACATAGAAACTAGACAGAAGCATTCTCAGAAACTTCTTTGCGATGAGTGCATTCAACGCACAGACTTGAAGCTTCCTTTGGAAAGAGCAGTTTTGAAACACTCTTTTTGTAGAATCTGCAAGTGGATATGTGGAGCGCTTTGAGGCCTCTGCTGGAAAAGGAAATATCTTCACAGAAAAACTAGACAGAAGCATTCTCAGAAACGTCTTGGTCATGTGTGCATTGAACTCACAGAGCAGAACCTTCCTTTTGATAGAGAAGCTTGGAAACACTCTTTTAGTAGAATCTTCAGGTGGATGTATGGAGTGCTTTGAGGCCTATGCTGGAAAAGGAAATGTCTTCACGTAGAAACGAGCCAAAGGCATTCTCGGAAAGTTCCCCGTGCTTTGTGCATTCAACTCACAGAGTTCAGCCTTCTTTTTGCTAGAGCAGTTTGGAAACACTCTTTTTGTAGAGTCTGCAAGTGGATAATTGGAGCGCTTTGAGGCCTACGCTGCAAAAGGAAATAACATTGCATAAAAACTAGATGGAAGCATTCTCACAAACTTCTTTGTGGTGAGTGCATTCAACTCACAGAGTTGAACCTTCGTTTTGATAGACCAGTTTTGAAACACTGTTTTTGTAGTATTCGCAAGTGGATATTTGGAGCGCGTTGAGGCTGGAGTTGGAAAAGGAAATATCTTCACATACAAACTAGACGGAAGCATCCTCCGAAGCTTCTTTGTCACGTGGGGATTGAACTCACAGTGTTGAACATTCCTTTTCGTAGAGCGGTTCTGCATGACTCTTTTTGTGGAAACTGCAAGTGGATGTTTGGTGCGATTGCGACATCTAGTGGAAAGGAACATACATTACGATGAAAACTCGATTGAACTCTTCTCAGAAACTTCTTTGCGATGAGTGCCTTCTACTCACAGAGTCGAACCTTCCTTTCGAGAGAAGAGTTTTGAGACACTCTTTTTGTGGAATCTGCAAGGGGATCACTAGGGCGCTTTGATGCCTATGCTGGAAAAGGAAATATCTTCACACGAAAACTCGACAGAAGCATTCTCAGAAACCTTTTCTGATGTGCGCATTCAACTCACCGAGTTGAACCTTCCTTTTGATAGAGCAGTTTTGAAACACTCTTTTTGTAGAATCTGCAAGTGGAGATTTGGAGTGCTTTGAGTCCTACCCTGGAAAAGGAAATAACTTCACTTAGAACCTAGACGGAAGCATTCTCAGAGACTTCCCTGTGCTTTCTGCATTCAACTCACAGAGTTGAACCTTCCTTTTGATAGAACAGCTTTGAAACGCTCTTTTTGTAGAATCTGCAAGTCGATACTTGGAACGCTTTGAGGCCTATGCTGGAAAAGGAAATAGCTTCACATAAAAACTAGAGAGAAGCATTCTCAGAAACTTCTTTGTGATCTGCGCATTCAACCCACAGAGTTGAAGCTTCCCTTTGCTATAGCAGTTTTGAAACTCTCTTTGAGTAGAATCTTCAAGGGGATATTCGGTGTGCCGAGAGGCCAACACTGGAAAAGGAAATATCTTCACTTAAAAACAGGACGGAAGCGTTCTCAGAAACTACCCTGAGCTTTATGCATTCAACTCACAGAGAGGACTCTTCCTTTGGAGAGCGCAGTTTTGAAACACTCTTTTTGCAGAATTTGCTAGGGGATGTTTGGAGCTTTTGGAGGCCTATGCTGGAAGAGGAAATATCTTCACATACCAAGTAGACAGAAGCATTCTCACAAACTTCTTTGTGATGAGTGCCTTCAACTCACAGACTTGAACCTTCCTTTTGAAAGAGCAGTCTTGAAACACTCCTTTTGTAGAATCTGCAAGTGGATATTTGGAGCGTTTTGAGGCCTTTGCTGGGAAATGAAATATCTTCACCTAAAAACTAGACAGAAGCATTCTCAGAAACATCTTTGCGATGTGTGCATTCAACTCACAGGGTTGAACCTTCCTTTTGATAGAGCAGTTTTGAAACGCACTTTGTGTAGAATCTGCAAGTGGATATTTGGAGGGCTTTCAGGCCTATGCTGGAAAAGGGAATATCTTCACATAAACACTAGACAGAAGCATTCTCAGAAACTTCTTTGTGATGTGTGCATTCAACTCACAGAGTTGAACCGGCCTTCTGATAGAGCCGTTTGGAAACAGCCTTTTTGTAACATCTGCAAGTGGATATTTGGAGCGATTTGAGGCCTATGATGGAAAGGGAAATATCTTCCCATAGAAACTAGACAGAAGCCTTCTCAGAAACTTCTGTGTGATGAGTGCATTCAACTCACAGACTTGAACCTTCCTTTTGATAGAGAAGTTTTGAAACACTCTTTTAGAGGCATCTGAATGAGGATCTTGGGAGCGCTTCGAGGCCAATGCTGGGAAACGAAATATCATCACATAGAAACTAGACAGATGGATTCTCAGAAACTTCTTTGTGATGAGTGCGTTCCACTCACAGACTTGAACGTCCCTCTTGAGAGAACAGTTTGGAAACACTCCTTTTGTAGAATCTGCAAGTGTTTATTTGGAGCGCTTTGAGGCCTATGTTGGAAAAGGAAATATCTTCACATATAAACTAGACAGAAGCATTCTCAGAAACTTCTTTGCGATGAGTGCATTCAACGCACAGACTTGAAGCTTCCTTTGGAAAGAGCAGTTTTGAAACACTCTTTTTGTAGAATCTGCAAGTGGATATGTGGAGCGCTTTGAGGCCTCTGCTGGAAAAGGAAATATCTTCACAGAAAAACTAGACAGAAGCATTCTCAGAAACGTGTTGGTCATGTGTGCATTGAACTCACAGAGCAGAACCTTCCTTTTGATAGAGAAGCTTGGAAACACTCTTTTAGTAGAATCTTCAGGTGGATGTATGGAGTGCTTTGAGGCCTATGCTGGAAAAGGAAATGTCTTCACGTAGAAACGAGCCAAAGGCATTCTCGGAAAGTTCCCCGTGCTTTGTGCATTCAACTCACAGAGTTCAGCCTTCTTTTTGCTAGAGCAGTTTGGAAACACTCTTTTTGTAGAGTCTGCAAGTGGATAATTGGAGCGCTTTGAGGCCTACGCTGCAAAAGGAAATAACATTGCATAAAAACTAGATGGAAGCATTCTCACAAACTTCTTTGTGGTGAGTGCATTCAACTCACAGAGTTGAACCTTCGTTTTGATAGACCAGTTTTGAAACACTGTTTTTGTAGTATTCGCAAGTGGATATTTGGAGCGCGTTGAGGCTGGAGTTGGAAAAGGAAATATCTTCACATACAAACTAGACGGAAGCATCCTCCGAAGCTTCTTTGTCACGTGGGGATTGAACTCACAGTGTTGAACATTCCTTTTCGTAGAGCGGTTCTGCATGACTCTTTTTGTGGAAACTGCAAGTGGATGTTTGGTGCGATTGCGACATCTAGTGGAAAGGAACATACATTACGATGAAAACTCGATTGAACTCTTCTCAGAAACTTCTTTGCGATGAGTGCCTTCTACTCACAGAGTCGAACCTTCCTTTCGAGAGAAGAGTTTTGAGACACTCTTTTTGTGGAATCTGCAAGGGGATCACTAGGGCGCTTTGATGCCTATGCTGGAAAAGGAAATATCTTCACACGAAAACTCGACAGAAGCATTCTCAGAAACCTTTTCTGATGTGCGCATTCAACTCACCGAGTTGAACCTTCCTTTTGATAGAGCAGTTTTGAAACACTCTTTTTGTAGAATCTGCAAGTGGAGATTTGGAGTGCTTTGAGTCCTACCCTGGAAAAGGAAATAACTTCACTTAGAACCTAGACGGAAGCATTCTCAGAGACTTCCCTGTGCTTTCTGCATTCAACTCACAGAGTTGAACCTTCCTTTTGATAGAACAGCTTTGAAACGCTCTTTTTGTAGAATCTGCAAGTCGATACTTGGAACGCTTTGAGGCCTATGCTGGAAAAGGAAATAGCTTCACATAAAAACTAGAGAGAAGCATTCTCAGAAACTTCTTTGTGATCTGCGCATTCAACCCACAGAGTTGAAGCTTCCCTTTGCTATAGCAGTTTTGAAACTCTCTTTGAGTAGAATCTTCAAGGGGATATTCGGTGTGCCGAGAGGCCAACACTGGAAAAGGAAATATCTTCACTTAAAAACAGGACGGAAGCTTTCTCAGAAACTACCCTGAGCTTTATGCATTCAACTCACAGAGAGGACTCTTCCTTTGGAGAGCGCAGTTTTGAAACACTCTTTTTGCAGAATTTGCTAGGGGATGTTTGGAGCTTTTGGAGGCCTATGCTGGAAGAGGAAATATCTTCACATACCAAGTAGACAGAAGCATTCTCACAAACTTCTTTGTGATGAGTGCCTTCAACTCACAGACTTGAACCTTCCTTTTGAAAGAGCAGTCTTGAAACACTCCTTTTGTAGAATCTGCAAGTGGATATTTGGAGCGTTTTGAGGCCTTTGCTGGGAAATGAAATATCTTCACCTAAAAACTAGACAGAAGCATTCTCAGAAACATCTTTGCGATGTGTGCATTCAACTCACAGGGTTGAACCTTCCTTTTGATAGAGCAGTTTTGAAACGCACTTTGTGTAGAATCTGCAAGTGGATATTTGGAGGGCTTTCAGGCCTATGCTGGAAAAGGGAATATCTTCACATAAACACTAGACAGAAGCATTCTCAGAAACTTCTTTGTGATGTGTGCATTCAACTCACAGAGTTGAACCGGCCTTCTGATAGAGCCGTTTGGAAACAGCCTTTTTGTAACATCTGCAAGTGGATATTTGGAGCGATTTGAGGCCTATGATGGAAAGGGAAATATCTTCACATAGAAACTAGACAGAAGCCTTCTCAGAAACTTCTGTGTGATGAGTGCATTCAACTCACAGACTTGAACCTTCCTTTTGATAGAGAAGTTTTGAAACACTCTTTTAGAGGCATCTGAATGAGGATCTTGGGAGCGCTTCGAGGCCAATGCTGGGAAACGAAATATCATCACATAGAAACTAGACAGATGGATTCTCAGAAACTTCTTTGTGATGAGTGCGTTCCACTCACAGACTTGAACGTCCCTCTTGAGAGAACAGTTTGGAAACACTCCTTTTGTAGAATCTGCAAGTGTTTATTTGGAGCGCTTTGAGGCCTATGTTGGAAAAGGAAATATCTTCACATATAAACTAGACAGAAGCATTCTCAGAAACTTCTTTGCGATGAGTGCATTCAACGCACAGACTTGAAGCTTCCTTTGGAAAGAGCAGTTTTGAAACACTCTTTTTGTAGAATCTGCAAGTGGATATGTGGAGCGCTTTGAGGCCTCTGCTGGAAAAGGAAATATCTTCACAGAATAACTAGACAGAAGCATTCTCAGAAACGTCTTGGTCATGTGTGCATTGAACTCACAGAGCAGAACCTTCCTTTTGATAGAGAAGCTTGAAAACACTCTTTTAGTAGAATCTTCAGGTGGATGTATGGAGTGCTTTGAGGCCTATGCTGGAAAAGGAAATGTCTTCACGTAGAAACGAGACAAAGGCATTCTCGGAAAGTTCCCCGTGCTTTGTGCATTCAACTCACAGAGTTCAGCCTTCTTTTTGCTAGAACAGTTTGGAAACACTCTTTTTGTAGAGTCTGCAAGTGGATAATTGGAGCGCCTTGAGGCCTACGCTGCAAAAGGAAATAACATTGCATAAAAACTAGATGGAAGCATTCTCACAAACTTCTTTGTGGTGAGTGCATTCAACTCACAGAGTTGAACCTTCGTTTTGATAGACCAGTTTTGAAACACTGTTTTTGTAGTATTCGCAAGTGGATATTTGGAGCGCGTTGAGGCTGGAGTTGGAAAAGGAAATATCTTCACATACAAACTAGACGGAAGCATCCTCCGAAGCTTCTTTGTCACGTGGGGATTGAACTCACAGTGTTGAACATTCCTTTTCGTAGAGCGGTTCTGCATGACTCTTTTTGTGGAAACTGCAAGTGGAGGTTTGGTGCGATTGCGGCATCTAGTGGAAAGGAACATACATTACGATGAAAACTCGATTGAACTCTTCTCAGAAACTTCTTTGCGATGAGTGCCTTCTACTCACAGAGTCGAACCTTCCTTTCGAGAGAAGAGTTTTGAGACACTCTTTTTGTGGAATCTGCAAGGGGATCACTAGGGCGCTTTGATGCCTATGCTGGAAAAGGAAATATCTTCACACGAAAACTAGACAGAAGCATTCTCAGAAACCTTTTCTGATGTGCGCATTCAACTCACCGAGTTGAACCTTCCTTTTGATAGAGCAGTTTTGAAACACTCTTTTTGTAGAATCTGCAAGTGGAGATTTGGAGTGCTTTGAGTCCTACCCTGGAAAAGGAAATAACTTCACTTAGAACCTAGACGGAAGCATTCTCAGAGACTTCCCTGTGCTTTCTGCATTCAACTCACAGAGTTGAACCTTCCTTTTGATAGAACAGCTTTGAAACGCTCTTTTTGTAGAATCTGCAAGTCGATACTTGGAACGCTTTGAGGCCTATGCTGGAAAAGGAAATAGCTTCACATAAAAACTAGAGAGAAGCATTCTCAGAAACTTCTTTGTGATCTGCGCATTCAACCCACAGAGTTGAAGCTTCCCTTTGCTATAGCAGTTTTGAAACTCTCTTTGAGTAGAATCTTCAAGGGGATATTCGGTGTGCCGAGAGGCCAACACTGGAAAAGGAAATATCTTCACTTAAAAACTGGACGGAAGCGTTCTCAGAAACTACCCTGAGCTTTATGCATTCAACTCACAGAGAGGACTCTTCCTTTGGAGAGCGCAGTTTTGAAACACTCTTTTTGCAGAATTTGCTAGGGCATGTTTGGAGCTTTTGGAAGCCTATGCTGGAAGAGGAAATATCTTCACATACCAAGCAGACAGAAGCATTCTCACAAACTTCTTTGTGATGAGTGCCTTCAACTCACAGACTTGAACCTTCCTTTTGAAAGAGCAGTCTTGAAACACTCCTTTTGTAGAATCTGCAAGTGGATATTTGCAGCGTTTTGAGGCCTTTGCTGGGAAATGAAATATCTTCACCTAAAAACTAGACAGAAGCATTCTCAGAAACATCTTTGCGATGTGTGCATTCAACTCACAGGGTTGAACCTTCCTTTTGATAGAGCAGTTTTGAAACGCACTTTGTGTAGAATCTGCAAGTGGATATTTGGAGGGCTTTGAGGCCTATGCTGGAAAAGGGAATATCTTCACATAAACACTAGACAGAAGCATTCTCAGAAACTTCTTTGTGATGTGTGCATTCAACTCACAGAGTTGAACCGGTCTTCTGATAGAGCCGTTTGGAAACAGCCTTTTCGTAACATCTGCAAGTGGATATTTAGAGCGATTTGAGGCCTATGATGGAAAGGGAAATATCTTCCCATAGAAACTAGACAGAAGCCTTCTCAGAAACTTCTGTGTGATGAGTGCATTCAACTCACAGACTTGAACCTTCCTTTTGATAGAGAAGTTTTGAAACACTCTTTTAGAGGCATCTGAATGAGGATCTTGGGAGCGCTTCGAGGCCAATGCTGGGAAACGAAATATCATCACATAGAAACTAGACAGATGGATTCTCAGAAACTTCTTTGTGATGAGTGCGTTCCACTCACAGACTTGAACGTCCCTCTTGAGAGAACAGTTTGGAAATACTCCTTTTGTAGAATCTGCAAGTGTTTATTTGGAGCGCTTTGAGGCCTATGTTGGAAAAGGAAATATCTTCACATATAAACTAGACAGAAGCATTCTCAGAAACTTCTTTGCGATGAGTGCATTCAACGCACAGACTTGAAGCTTCCTTTGGAAAGAGCAGTTTTGAAACACTCTTTTTGTAGAATCTGCAAGTGGATATGTGGAGCGCTTTGAGGCCTCTGCTGGAAAAGGAAATATCTTCACAGAAAAACTAGACAGAAGCATTCTCAGAAACGTCTTGGTCATGTGTGCATTGAACTCACAGAGCAGAACCTTCCTTTTGATAGAGAAGCTTGGAAACACTCTTTTAGTAGAATCTTCAGGTGGATGTATGGAGTGCTTTGAGGCCTATGCTGGAAAAGGAAATGTCTTCACGTAGAAACGAGCCAAAGGCATTCTCGGAAAGTTCCCCGTGCTTTGTGCATTCAACTCACAGAGTTCAGCCTTCTTTTTGCTAGAGCAGTTTGGAAACACTCTTTTTGTAGAGTCTGCAAGTGGATAATTGGAGCGCCTTGAGGCCTACGCTGCAAAAGGAAATAACATTGCATAAAAACTAGATGGAAGCATTCTCACAAACTTCTTTGTGGTGAGTGCATTCAACTCACAGAGTTGAACCTTCGTTTTGATAGACCAGTTTTGAAACACTGTTTTTGTAGTATTCGCAAGTGGATATTTGGAGCGCGTTGAGGCTGGAGTTGGAAAAGGAAATATCTTCACATACAAACTAGACGGAAGCATTCTCCGAAGCTTCTTTGTCACGTGGGGATTGAACTCACAGTGTTGAACATTCCTTTTCGTAGAGCGGTTCTGCATGACTCTTTTTGTGGAAACTGCAAGTGGATGTTTGGTGCGATTGCGGCATCTAGTGGAAAGGAACATACATTACGATGAAAACTAGATTGAACTCTTCTCAGAAACTTCTTTGCGATGAGTGCCTTCTACTCACAGAGTCGAACCTTCCTTTCGAGAGAAGAGTTTTGAGACACTCTTTTTGTGGAATCTGCAAGGGGATCACTAGGGCGCTTTGATGCCTATGGTGGAAAAGGAAATATCTTCACACGAAAACTAGACAGAAGCATTCTCAGAAACCTTTTCTGATGTGCGCATTCAACTCACCGAGTTGAACCTTCCTTTTGATAGAGCAGTTTTGAAACACTCTTTTTGTAGAATCTGCAAGTGGAGATTTGGAGTGCTTTGAGTCCTACCCTGGAAAAGGAAATAACTTCACTTAGAACCTAGACGGAAGCATTCTCAGAGACTTCCCTGTGCTTTCTGCATTCAACTCACAGAGTTGAACCTTCCTTTTGATAGAACAGCTTTGAAACGCTCTTTTTGTAGAATCTGCAAGTCGATACTTGGAACGCTTTGAGGCCTATGCTGGAAAAGGAAATAGCTTCACATAAAAACTAGAGAGAAGCATTCTCAGAAACTTCTTTGTGATCTGCGCATTCAACCCACAGAGTTGAAGCTTCCCTTTGCTATAGCAGTTTTGAAACTCTCTTTGAGTAGAATCTTCAAGGGGATATTCGGTGTGCCGAGAGGCCAACACTGGAAAAGGAAATATCTTCACTTAAAAACTGGACGGAAGCGTTCTCAGAAACTACCCTGAGCTTTATGCATTCAACTCACAGAGAGGACTCTTCCTTTGGAGAGCGCAGTTTTGAAACACTCTTTTTGCAGAATTTGCTAGGGGATGTTTGGAGCTTTTGGAGGCCTATGCTGGAAGAGGAAATATCTTCACATACCAAGTAGACAGAAGCATTCTCACAAACTTCTTTGTGATGAGTGCCTTCAACTCACAGACTTGAACCTTCCTTTTGAAAGAGCAGTCTTGAAACACTCCTTTTGTAGAATCTGCAAGTGGATATTTGGAGCGTTTTGAGGCCTTTGCTGGGAAATGAAATATCTTCACCTAAAAACTAGACAGAAGCATTCTCAGAAACATCTTTGCGATGTGTGCATTCAACTCACAGGGTTGAACCTTCCTTTTGATAGAGCAGTTTTGAAACGCACTTTGTGTAGAATCTGCAAGTGGATATTTGGAGGGCTTTCAGGCCTATGCTGGAAAAGGGAATATCTTCACATAAACACTAGACAGAAGCATTCTCAGAAACTTCTTTGTGATGTGTGCATTCAACTCACAGAGTTGAACCGGCCTTCTGATAGAGCCGTTTGGAAACAGCCTTTTTGTAACATCTGCAAGTGGATATTTGGAGCGATTTGAGGCCTATGATGGAAAGGGAAATATCTTCACATAGAAACTAGACAGAAGCCTTCTCAGAAACTTCTGTGTGATGAGTGCATTCAACTCACAGACTTGAACCTTCCTTTTGATAGAGAAGTTTTGAAACACTCTTTTAGAGGCATCTGAATGAGGATCTTGGGAGCGCTTCGAGGCCAATGCTGGGAAACGAAATATCATCACATAGAAACTAGACAGATGGATTCTCAGAAACTTCTTTGTGATGAGTGCGTTCCACTCACAGACTTGAACGTCCCTCTTGAGAGAACAGTTTGGAAACACTCCTTTTGTAGAATCTGCAAGTGTTTATTTGGAGCGCTTTGAGGCCTATGTTGGAAAAGGAAATATCTTCACATATAAACTAGACAGAAGCATTCTCAGAAACTTCTTTGCGATGAGTGCATTCAACGCACAGACTTGAAGCTTCCTTTGGAAAGAGCAGTTTTGAAACACTCTTTTTGTAGAATCTGCAAGTGGATATGTGGAGCGCTTTGAGGCCTCTGCTGGAAAAGGAAATATCTTCACAGAAAAACTAGACAGAAGCATTCTCAGAAACGTGTTGGTCATGTGTGCATTGAACTCACAGAGCAGAACCTTCCTTTTGATAGAGAAGCTTGGAAACACTCTTTTAGTAGAATCTTCAGGTGGATGTATGGAGTGCTTTGAGGCCTATGCTGGAAAAGGAAATGTCTTCACGTAGAAACGAGCCAAAGGCATTCTCGGAAAGTTCCCCGTGCTTTGTGCATTCAACTCACAGAGTTCAGCCTTCTTTTTGCTAGAGCAGTTTGGAAACACTCTTTTTGTAGAGTCTGCAAGTGGATAATTGGAGCGCTTTGAGGCCTACGCTGCAAAAGGAAATAACATTGCATAAAAACTAGATGGAAGCATTCTCACAAACTTCTTTGTGGTGAGTGCATTCAACTCACAGAGTTGAACCTTCGTTTTGATAGACCAGTTTTGAAACACTGTTTTTGTAGTATTCGCAAGTGGATATTTGGAGCGCGTTGAGGCTGGAGTTGGAAAAGGAAATATCTTCACATACAAACTAGACGGAAGCATCCTCCGAAGCTTCTTTGTCACGTGGGGATTGAACTCACAGTGTTGAACATTCCTTTTCGTAGAGCGGTTCTGCATGACTCTTTTTGTGGAAACTGCAAGTGGATGTTTGGTGCGATTGCGACATCTAGTGGAAAGGAACATACATTACGATGAAAACTCGATTGAACTCTTCTCAGAAACTTCTTTGCGATGAGTGCCTTCTACTCACAGAGTCGAACCTTCCTTTCGAGAGAAGAGTTTTGAGACACTCTTTTTGTGGAATCTGCAAGGGGATCACTAGGGCGCTTTGATGCCTATGCTGGAAAAGGAAATATCTTCACACGAAAACTCGACAGAAGCATTCTCAGAAACCTTTTCTGATGTGCGCATTCAACTCACCGAGTTGAACCTTCCTTTTGATAGAGCAGTTTTGAAACACTCTTTTTGTAGAATCTGCAAGTGGAGATTTGGAGTGCTTTGAGTCCTACCCTGGAAAAGGAAATAACTTCACTTAGAACCTAGACGGAAGCATTCTCAGAGACTTCCCTGTGCTTTCTGCATTCAACTCACAGAGTTGAACCTTCCTTTTGATAGAACAGCTTTGAAACGCTCTTTTTGTAGAATCTGCAAGTCGATACTTGGAACGCTTTGAGGCCTATGCTGGAAAAGGAAATAGCTTCACATAAAAACTAGAGAGAAGCATTCTCAGAAACTTCTTTGTGATCTGCGCATTCAACCCACAGAGTTGAAGCTTCCCTTTGCTATAGCAGTTTTGAAACTCTCTTTGAGTAGAATCTTCAAGGGGATATTCGGTGTGCCGAGAGGCCAACACTGGAAAAGGAAATATCTTCACTTAAAAACAGGACGGAAGCGTTCTCAGAAACTACCCTGAGCTTTATGCATTCAACTCACAGAGAGGACTCTTCCTTTGGAGAGCGCAGTTTTGAAACACTCTTTTTGCAGAATTTGCTAGGGGATGTTTGGAGCTTTTGGAGGCCTATGCTGGAAGAGGAAATATCTTCACATACCAAGTAGACAGAAGCATTCTCACAAACTTCTTTGTGATGAGTGCCTTCAACTCACAGACTTGAACCTTCCTTTTGAAAGAGCAGTCTTGAAACACTCCTTTTGTAGAATCTGCAAGTGGATATTTGGAGCGTTTTGAGGCCTTTGCTGGGAAATGAAATATCTTCACCTAAAAACTAGACAGAAGCATTCTCAGAAACATCTTTGCGATGTGTGCATTCAACTCACAGGGTTGAACCTTCCTTTTGATAGAGCAGTTTTGAAACGCACTTTGTGTAGAATCTGCAAGTGGATATTTGGAGGGCTTTCAGGCCTATGCTGGAAAAGGGAATATCTTCACATAAACACTAGACAGAAGCATTCTCAGAAACTTCTTTGTGATGTGTGCATTCAACTCACAGAGTTGAACCGGCCTTCTGATAGAGCCGTTTGGAAACAGCCTTTTTGTAACATCTGCAAGTGGATATTTGGAGCGATTTGAGGCCTATGATGGAAAGGGAAATATCTTCACATAGAAACTAGACAGAAGCCTTCTCAGAAACTTCTGTGTGATGAGTGCATTCAACTCACAGACTTGAACCTTCCTTTTGATAGAGAAGTTTTGAAACACTCTTTTAGAGGCATCTGAATGAGGATCTTGGGAGCGCTTCGAGGCCAATGCTGGGAAACGAAATATCATCACATAGAAACTAGACAGATGGATTCTCAGAAACTTCTTTGTGATGAGTGCGTTCCACTCACAGACTTGAACGTCCCTCTTGAGAGAACAGTTTGGAAACACTCCTTTTGTAGAATCTGCAAGTGTTTATTTGGAGCGCTTTGAGGCCTATGTTGGAAAAGGAAATATCTTCACATATAAACTAGACAGAAGCATTCTCAGAAACTTCTTTGCGATGAGTGCATTCAACGCACAGACTTGAAGCTTCCTTTGGAAAGAGCAGTTTTGAAACACTCTTTTTGTAGAATCTGCAAGTGGATATGTGGAGCGCTTTGAGGCCTCTGCTGGAAAAGGAAATATCTTCACAGAATAACTAGACAGAAGCATTCTCAGAAACGTCTTGGTCATGTGTGCATTGAAATCACAGAGCAGAACCTTCCTTTTGATAGAGAAGCTTGAAAACACTCTTTTAGTAGAATCTTCAGGTGGATGTATGGAGTGCTTTGAGGCCTATGCTGGAAAAGGAAATGTCTTCACGTAGAAACGAGACAAAGGCATTCTCGGAAAGTTCCCCGTGCTTTGTGCATTCAACTCACAGAGTTCAGCCTTCTTTTTGCTAGAACAGTTTGGAAACACTCTTTTTGTAGAGTCTGCAAGTGGATAATTGGAGCGCCTTGAGGCCTACGCTGCAAAAGGAAATAACATTGCATAAAAACTAGATGGAAGCATTCTCACAAACTTCTTTGTGGTGAGTGCATTCAACTCACAGAGTTGAACCTTCGTTTTGATAGACCAGTTTTGAAACACTGTTTTTGTAGTATTCGCAAGTGGATATTTGGAGCGCGTTGAGGCTGGAGTTGGAAAAGGAAATATCTTCACATACAAACTAGACGGAAGCATCCTCCGAAGCTTCTTTGTCACGTGGGGATTGAACTCACAGTGTTGAACATTCCTTTTCGTAGAGCGGTTCTGCATGACTCTTTTTGTGGAAACTGCAAGTGGAGGTTTGGTGCGATTGCGGCATCTAGTGGAAAGGAACATACATTACGATGAAAACTCGATTGAACTCTTCTCAGAAACTTCTTTGCGATGAGTGCCTTCTACTCACAGAGTCGAACCTTCCTTTCGAGAGAAGAGTTTTGAGACACTCTTTTTGTGGAATCTGCAAGGGGATCACTAGGGCGCTTTGATGCCTATGCTGGAAAAGGAAATATCTTCACACGAAAACTAGACAGAAGCATTCTCAGAAACCTTTTCTGATGTGCGCATTCAACTCACCGAGTTGAACCTTCCTTTTGATAGAGCAGTTTTGAAACACTCTTTTTGTAGAATCTGCAAGTGGAGATTTGGAGTGCTTTGAGTCCTACCCTGGAAAAGGAAATAACTTCACTTAGAACCTAGACGGAAGCATTCTCAGAGACTTCCCTGTGCTTTCTGCATTCAACTCACAGAGTTGAACCTTCCTTTTGATAGAACAGCTTTGAAACGCTCTTTTTGTAGAATCTGCAAGTCGATACTTGGAACGCTTTGAGGCCTATGCTGGAAAAGGAAATAGCTTCACATAAAAACTAGAGAGAAGCATTCTCAGAAACTTCTTTGTGATCTGCGCATTCAACCCACAGAGTTGAAGCTTCCCTTTGCTATAGCAGTTTTGAAACTCTCTTTGAGTAGAATCTTCAAGGGGATATTCGGTGTGCCGAGAGGCCAACACTGGAAAAGGAAATATCTTCACTTAAAAACTGGACGGAAGCGTTCTCAGAAACTACCCTGAGCTTTATGCATTCAACTCACAGAGAGGACTCTTCCTTTGGAGAGCGCAGTTTTGAAACACTCTTTTTGCAGAATTTGCTAGGGCATGTTTGGAGCTTTTGGAAGCCTATGCTGGAAGAGGAAATATCTTCACATACCAAGTAGACAGAAGCATTCTCACAAACTTCTTTGTGATGAGTGCCTTCAACTCACAGACTTGAACCTTCCTTTTGAAAGAGCAGTCTTGAAACACTCCTTTTGTAGAATCTGCAAGTGGATATTTGCAGCGTTTTGAGGCCTTTGCTGGGAAATGAAATATCTTCACCTAAAAACTAGACAGAAGCATTCTCAGAAACATCTTTGCGATGTGTGCATTCAACTCACAGGGTTGAACCTTCCTTTTGATAGAGCAGTTTTGAAACGCACTTTGTGTAGAATCTGCAAGTGGATATTTGGAGGGCTTTGAGGCCTATGCTGGAAAAGGGAATATCTTCACATAAACACTAGACAGAAGCATTCTCAGAAACTTCTTTGTGATGTGTGCATTCAACTCACAGAGTTGAACCGGCCTTCTGATAGAGCCGTTTGGAAACAGCCTTTTCGTAACATCTGCAAGTGGATATTTAGAGCGATTTGAGGCCTATGATGGAAAGGGAAATATCTTCCCATAGAAACTAGACAGAAGCCTTCTCAGAAACTTCTGTGTGATGAGTGCATTCAACTCACAGACTTGAACCTTCCTTTTGATAGAGAAGTTTTGAAACACTCTTTTAGAGGCATCTGAATGAGGATCTTGGGAGCGCTTCGAGGCCAATGCTGGGAAACGAAATATCATCACATAGAAACTAGACAGATGGATTCTCAGAAACTTCTTTGTGATGAGTGCGTTCCACTCACAGACTTGAACGTCCCTCTTGAGAGAACAGTTTGGAAATACTCCTTTTGTAGAATCTGCAAGTGTTTATTTGGAGCGCTTTGAGGCCTATGTTGGAAAAGGAAATATCTTCACATATAAACTAGACAGAAGCATTCTCAGAAACTTCTTTGCGATGAGTGCATTCAACGCACAGACTTGAAGCTTCCTTTGGAAAGAGCAGTTTTGAAACACTCTTTTTGTAGAATCTGCAAGTGGATATGTGGAGCGCTTTGAGGCCTCTGCTGGAAAAGGAAATATCTTCACAGAAAAACTAGACAGAAGCATTCTCAGAAACGTCTTGGTCATGTGTGCATTGAACTCACAGAGCAGAACCTTCCTTTTGATAGAGAAGCTTGGAAACACTCTTTTAGTAGAATCTTCAGGTGGATGTATGGAGTGCTTTGAGGCCTATGCTGGAAAAGGAAATGTCTTCACGTAGAAACGAGCCAAAGGCATTCTCGGAAAGTTCCCCGTGCTTTGTGCATTCAACTCACAGAGTTCAGCCTTCTTTTTGCTAGAGCAGTTTGGAAACACTCTTTTTGTAGAGTCTGCAAGTGGATAATTGGAGCGCCTTGAGGCCTACGCTGCAAAAGGAAATAACATTGCATAAAAACTAGATGGAAGCATTCTCACAAACTTCTTTGTGGTGAGTGCATTCAACTCACAGAGTTGAACCTTCGTTTTGATAGACCAGTTTTGAAACACTGTTTTTGTAGTATTCGCAAGTGGATATTTGGAGCGCGTTGAGGCTGGAGTTGGAAAAGGAAATATCTTCACATACAAACTAGACGGAAGCATTCTCCGAAGCTTCTTTGTCACGTGGGGATTGAACTCACAGTGTTGAACATTCCTTTTCGTAGAGCGGTTCTGCATGACTCTTTTTGTGGAAACTGCAAGTGGATGTTTGGTGCGATTGCGGCATCTAGTGGAAAGGAACATACATTACGATGAAAACTAGATTGAACTCTTCTCAGAAACTTCTTTGCGATGAGTGCCTTCTACTCACAGAGTCGAACCTTCCTTTCGAGAGAAGAGTTTTGAGACACTCTTTTTGTGGAATCTGCAAGGGGATCACTAGGGCGCTTTGATGCCTATGGTGGAAAAGGAAATATCTTCACACGAAAACTAGACAGAAGCATTCTCAGAAACCTTTTCTGATGTGCGCATTCAACTCACCGAGTTGAACCTTCCTTTTGATAGAGCAGTTTTGAAACACTCTTTTTGTAGAATCTGCAAGTGGAGATTTGGAGTGCTTTGAGTCCTACCCTGGAAAAGGAAATAACTTCACTTAGAACCTAGACGGAAGCATTCTCAGAGACTTCCCTGTGCTTTCTGCATTCAACTCACAGAGTTGAACCTTCCTTTTGATAGAACAGCTTTGAAACGCTCTTTTTGTAGAATCTGCAAGTCGATACTTGGAACGCTTTGAGGCCTATGCTGGAAAAGGAAATAGCTTCACATAAAAACTAGAGAGAAGCATTCTCAGAAACTTCTTTGTGATCTGCGCATTCAACCCACAGAGTTGAAGCTTCCCTTTGCTATAGCAGTTTTGAAACTCTCTTTGAGTAGAATCTTCAAGGGGATATTCGGTGTGCCGAGAGGCCAACACTGGAAAAGGAAATATCTTCACTTAAAAACTGGACGGAAGCGTTCTCAGAAACTACCCTGAGCTTTATGCATTCAACTCACAGAGAGGACTCTTCCTTTGGAGAGCGCAGTTTTGAAACACTCTTTTTGCAGAATTTGCTAGGGGATGTTTGGAGCTTTTGGAGGCCTATGCTGGAAGAGGAAATATCTTCACATACCAAGTAGACAGAAGCATTCTCACAAACTTCTTTGTGATGAGTGCCTTCAACTCACAGACTTGAACCTTCCTTTTGAAAGAGCAGTCTTGAAACACTCCTTTTGTAGAATCTGCAAGTGGATATTTGGAGCGTTTTGAGGCCTTTGCTGGGAAATGAAATATCTTCACCTAAAAACTAGACAGAAGCATTCTCAGAAACATCTTTGCGATGTGTGCATTCAACTCACAGGGTTGAACCTTCCTTTTGATAGAGCAGTTTTGAAACGCACTTTGTGTAGAATCTGCAAGTGGATATTTGGAGGGCTTTCAGGCCTATGCTGGAAAAGGGAATATCTTCACATAAACACTAGACAGAAGCATTCTCAGAAACTTCTTTGTGATGTGTGCATTCAACTCACAGAGTTGAACCGGCCTTCTGATAGAGCCGTTTGGAAACAGCCTTTTTGTAACATCTGCAAGTGGATATTTGGAGCGATTTGAGGCCTATGATGGAAAGGGAAATATCTTCACATAGAAACTAGACAGAAGCCTTCTCAGAAACTTCTGTGTGATGAGTGCATTCAACTCACAGACTTGAACCTTCCTTTTGATAGAGAAGTTTTGAAACACTCTTTTAGAGGCATCTGAATGAGGATCTTGGGAGCGCTTCGAGGCCAATGCTGGGAAACGAAATATCATCACATAGAAACTAGACAGATGGATTCTCAGAAACTTCTTTGTGATGAGTGCGTTCCACTCACAGACTTGAACGTCCCTCTTGAGAGAACAGTTTGGAAACACTCCTTTTGTAGAATCTGCAAGTGTTTATTTGGAGCGCTTTGAGGCCTATGTTGGAAAAGGAAATATCTTCACATAGAAACTAGACAGAAGCATTCTCAGAAACTTCTTTGCGATGAGTGCATTCAACGCACAGACTTGAAGCTTCCTTTGGAAAGAGCAGTTTTGAAACACTCTTTTTGTAGAATCTGCAAGTGGATATGTGGAGCGCTTTGAGGCCTCTGCTGGAAAAGGAAATATCTTCACAGAAAAACTAGACAGAAGCATTCTCAGAAACGTCTTGGTCATGTGTGCATTGAACTCACAGAGCAGAACCTTCCTTTTGATAGAGAAGCTTGGAAACACTCTTTTAGTAGAATCTTCAGGTGGATGTATGGAGTGCTTTGAGGCCTATGCTGGAAAAGGAAATGTCTTCACGTAGAAACGAGCCAAAGGCATTCTCGGAAAGTTCCCCGTGCTTTGTGCATTCAACTCACAGAGTTCAGCCTTCTTTTTGCTAGAGCAGTTTGGAAACACTCTTTTTGTAGAGTCTGCAAGTGGATAATTGGAGCGCCTTGAGGCCTACGCTGCAAAAGGAAATAACATTGCATAAAAACTAGATGGAAGCATTCTCACAAACTTCTTTGTGGTGAGTGCATTCAACTCACAGAGTTGAACCTTCGTTTTGATAGACCAGTTTTGAAACACTGTTTTTGTAGTATTCGCAAGTGGATATTTGGAGCGCGTTGAGGCTGGAGTTGGAAAAGGAAATATCTTCACATACAAACTAGACGGAAGCATCCTCCGAAACTTCTTTGTCACGTGGGGATTGAACTCACAGTGTTGAACATTCCTTTTCGTAGAGCGGTTCTGCATGACTCTTTTTGTGGAAACTGCAAGTGGATGTTTGGTGCGATTGCGGCATCTAGTGGAAAGGAACATACATTACGATGAAAACTAGATTGAACTCTTCTCAGAAACTTCTTTGCGATGAGTGCCTTCTACTCACAGAGTCGAACCTTCCTTTCGAGAGAAGAGTTTTGAGACACTCTTTTTGTGGAATCTGCAAGGGGATCACTAGGGCGCTTTGATGCCTATGCTGGAAAAGGAAATATCTTCACACGAAAACTAGACAGAAGCATTCTCAGAAACCTTTTCTGATGTGCGCATTCAACTCACCGAGTTGAACCTTCCTTTTGATAGAGCAGTTTTGAAACACTCTTTTTGTAGAATCTGCAAGTGGAGATTTGGAGTGCTTTGAGTCCTACCCTGGAAAAGGAAATAACTTCACTTAGAACCTAGACGGAAGCATTCTCAGAGACTTCCCTGTGCTTTCTGCATTCAACTCACAGAGTTGAACCTTCCTTTTGATAGAACAGCTTTGAAACGCTCTTTTTGTAGAATCTGCAAGTCGATACTTGGAACGCTTTGAGGCCTATGCTGGAAAAGGAAATAGCTTCACATAAAAACTAGAGAGAAGCATTCTCAGAAACTTCTTTGTGATCTGCGCATTCAACCCACAGAGTTGAAGCTTCCCTTTGCTATAGCAGTTTTGAAACTCTCTTTGAGTAGAATCTTCAAGGGGATATTCGGTGTGCCGAGAGGCCAACACTGGAAAAGGAAATATCTTCACTTAAAAACTGGACGGAAGCGTTCTCAGAAACTACCCTGAGCTTTATGCATTCAACTCACAGAGAGGACTCTTCCTTTGGAGAGCGCAGTTTTGAAACACTCTTTTTGCAGAATTTGCTAGGGCATGTTTGGAGCTTTTGGAAGCCTATGCTGGAAGAGGAAATATCTTCACATACCAAGCAGACAGAAGCATTCTCACAAACTTCTTTGTGATGAGTGCCTTCAACTCACAGACTTGAACCTTCCTTTTGAAAGAGCAGTCTTGAAACACTCCTTTTGTAGAATCTGCAAGTGGATATTTGCAGCGTTTTGAGGCCTTTGCTGGGAAATGAAATATCTTCACCTAAAAACTAGACAGAAGCATTCTCAGAAACATCTTTGCGATGTGTGCATTCAACTCACAGGGTTGAACCTTCCTTTTGATAGAGCAGTTTTGAAACGCACTTTGTGTAGAATCTGCAAGTGGATATTTGGAGGGCTTTGAGGCCTATGCTGGAAAAGGGAATATCTTCACATAAACACTAGACAGAAGCATTCTCAGAAACTTCTTTGTGATGTGTGCATTCAACTCACAGAGTTGAACCGGCCTTCTGATAGAGCCGTTTGGAAACAGCCTTTTCGTAACATCTGCAAGTGGATATTTAGAGCGATTTGAGGCCTATGATGGAAAGGGAAATATCTTCCCATAGAAACTAGACAGAAGCCTTCTCAGAAACTTCTGTGTGATGAGTGCATTCAACTCACAGACTTGAACCTTCCTTTTGATAGAGAAGTTTTGAAACACTCTTTTAGAGGCATCTGAATGAGGATCTTGGGAGCGCTTCGAGGCCAATGCTGGGAAACGAAATATCATCACATAGAAACTAGACAGATGGATTCTCAGAAACTTCTTTGTGATGAGTGCGTTCCACTCACAGACTTGAACGTCCCTCTTGAGAGAACAGTTTGGAAATACTCCTTTTGTAGAATCTGCAAGTGTTTATTTGGAGCGCTTTGAGGCCTATGTTGGAAAAGGAAATATCTTCACATATAAACTAGACAGAAGCATTCTCAGAAACTTCTTTGCGATGAGTGCATTCAACGCACAGACTTGAAGCTTCCTTTGGAAAGAGCAGTGTTGAAACACTCTTTTTGTAGAATCTGCAAGTGGATATGTGGAGCGCTTTGAGGCCTCTGCTGGAAAAGGAAATATCTTCACAGAAAAACTAGACAGAAGCATTCTCAGAAACGTCTTGGTCATGTGTGCATTGAACTCACAGAGCAGAACCTTCCTTTTGATAGAGAAGCTTGGAAACACTCTTT
Source organism: Pongo pygmaeus (assembly GCF_028885625.2). Classification (NCBI taxonomy): domain Eukaryota; kingdom Metazoa; phylum Chordata; class Mammalia; order Primates; family Hominidae; genus Pongo; species Pongo pygmaeus. Next base: position 71,711,061 of record NC_072376.2, read on the forward strand.
TAGTAGAATCTTCAGGTGGATGTATGGAGTGCTTTGAGGCCTATGCTGGAAAAGGAAATGTCTTCACGTAGAAACGAGCCAAAGGCATTCTCGGAAAGTTCCCCGTGCTTTGTGCATTCAACTCACAGAGTTCAGCCTTCTTTTTGCTAGAGCAGTTTGGAAACACTCTTTTTGTAGAGTCTGCAAGTGGATAATTGGAGCGCCTTGAGGCCTACGCTGCAAAAGGAAATAACATTGCATAAAAACTAGATGGAAGCATTCTCACAAACTTCTTTGTGGTGAGTGCATTCAACTCACAGAGTTGAACCTTCGTTTTGATAGACCAGTTTTGAAACACTGTTTTTGTAGTATTCGCAAGTGGATATTTGGAGCGCGTTGAGGCTGGAGTTGGAAAAGGAAATATCTTCACATACAAACTAGACGGAAGCATTCTCCGAAGCTTCTTTGTCACGTGGGGATTGAACTCACAGTGTTGAACATTCCTTTTCGTAGAGCGGTTCTGCATGACTCTTTTTGTGGAAACTGCAAGTGGATGTTTGGTGCGATTGCGGCATCTAGTGGAAAGGAACATACATTACGATGAAAACTAGATTGAACTCTTCTCAGAAACTTCTTTGCGATGAGTGCCTTCTACTCACAGAGTCGAACCTTCCTTTCGAGAGAAGAGTTTTGAGACACTCTTTTTGTGGAATCTGCAAGGGGATCACTAGGGCGCTTTGATGCCTATGCTGGAAAAGGAAATATCTTCACACGAAAACTAGACAGAAGCATTCTCAGAAACCTTTTCTGATGTGCGCATTCAACTCACCGAGTTGAACCTTCCTTTTGATAGAGCAGTTTTGAAACACTCTTTTTGTAGAATCTGCAAGTGGAGATTTGGAGTGCTTTGAGTCCTACCCTGGAAAAGGAAATAACTTCACTTAGAACCTAGACGGAAGCATTCTCAGAGACTTCCCTGTGCTTTCTGCATTCAACTCACAGAGTTGAACCTTCCTTTTGATAGAACAGCTTTGAAACGCTCTTTTTGTAGAATCTGCAAGTCGATACTTGGAACGCTTTGAGGCCTATGCTGGAAAAGGAAATAGCTTCACATAAAAACTAGAGAGAAGCATTCTCAGAAACTTCTTTGTGATCTGCGCATTCAACCCACAGAGTTGAAGCTTCCCTTTGCTATAGCAGTTTGGAAACTCTCTTTGAGTAGAATCTTCAAGGGGATATTCGGTGTGCCGAGAGGCCAACACTGGAAAAGGAAATATCTTCACTTAAAACTGGACGGAAGCGTTCTCAGAAACTACACTGAGCTTTATGCATTCAACTCACAGAGAGGACTCTTCCTTTGGAGAGCGCAGTTTTGAAACACTCTTTTTGCAGAATTTGCTAGGGGATGTTTGGAGCTTTTGGAGGCCTATGCTGGAGGAGGAAATATCTTCACATACCAAGTAGACAGAAGCATTCTCACAAACTTCATTGTGATGAGTGCCTTCAACTCACAGACTTGAACCTTCCTTTTGAAAGAGCAGTCTTGAAACACTCCTTTTGTAGAATCTGCAAGTGGATATTTGGAGCGTTTTGAGGCCTTTGCTGGGAAAAGAAATATCTTCACCTAAAAACTGGACAGAAGCATTCTCAGAAACATCTTTGCGATGAGTGCATTCAACTCACAGGGTTGAACCTTCCTTTTGATAGAGCAGTTTTGAAACGCACTTTGTGTAGAATCTGCAAGTGGATATTTGGAGGGCTTTGAGGCCTATGCTGGAAAAGGGAATATCTTCACATAAACACTAGACAGAAGCATTCTCAGAAACTTCTTTGCGATGAGTGCATTCAACGCACAGACTTGAAGCTTCCTTTGGAAAGAGCAGTTTTGAAACACTCTTTTTGTAGAATCTGCAAGTGGATATGTGGAGCGCTTTGAGGCCTCTGCTGGAAAAGGAAATATCTTCACAGAAAAACTAGACAGAAGCATTCTCAGAAACGTCTTGGTCATGTGTGCATTGAACTCACAGAGCTGAACCTTCCTTTTGATAGAGAAGCTTGGAAACACTCTTTTAGTAGAATCTTCAGGTGGATGTATGGAGTGCTTTGAGGCCTATGCTGGAAAAGGAAATGTCTTCACGTAGAAACGAGCCAAAGGCATTCTCGGAAAGTTCCCCGTGCTTTGTGCATTCAACTCACAGAGTTCAGCCTTCTTTTTGCTAGAGCAGTTTGGAAACACTCTTTTTGTAGAGTCTGCAAGTGGATAATTGGAACGCCATGAGGCCTACGCTGCAAAAGGAAATAACATTGCATAAAAACTAGATGGAAGCATTCTCACAAACTTCTTTGTGGTGAGTGCATTCAACTCACAGAGTTGAACCTTCGTTTTGATAGACCAGTTTTGAAACACTGTTTTTGTAGTATTCGCAAGTGGATATTTGGAGCGCGTTGAGGCTGGAGTTGGAAAAGGAAATATCTTCACATACAAACTAGACGGAAGCATCCTCCGAAACTTCTTTGTCACGTGGGGATTGAACTCACAGTGTTGAACATTCCTTTTCTTAGAGCGGTTCTGCATGACTCTTTTTGTGGAAACTGCAAGTGGATGTTTGGTGCGATTGCGGCATCTAGTGGAAAGGAACATACATTACGATGAAAACTAGATTGAACTCTTCTCAGAAACTTCTTTGCGATGAGTGCCTTCTACTCACAGAGTCGAACCTTCCTTTCGAGAGAAGAGTTTTGAGACACTCTTTTTGTGGAATCTGCAAGGGGATCACTAGGGCGCTTTGATGCCTATGCTGGAAAAGGAAATATCTTCACACGAAAACTAGACAGAAGCATTCTCAGAAACCTTTTCTGATGTGCGCATTCAACTCACCGAGTTGAACCTTCCTTTTGATAGAGCAGTTTTGAAACACTCTTTTTGTAGAATCTGCAAGTGGAGATTTGGAGTGCTTTGAGTCCTACCCTGGAAAAGGAAATAACTTCACTTAGAACCTAGACGGAAGCATTCTCAGAGACTTCCCTGTGCTTTCTGCATTCAACTCACAGAGTTGAACCTTCCTTTTGATAGAACAGCTTTGAAACGCTCTTTTTGTAGAATCTGCAAGTCGATACTTGGAACGCTTTGAGGCCTATGCTGGAAAAGGAAATAGCTTCACATAAAAACTAGAGAGAAGCATTCTCAGAAACTTCTTTGTGATCTGCGCATTCAACCCACAGAGTTGAAGCTTCCCTTTGCTATAGCAGTTTTGAAACTCTCTTTGAGTAGAATCTTCAAGGGGATATTCGGTGTGCCGAGAGGCCAACACTGGAAAAGGAAATATCTTCACTTAAAAACTGGACGGAAGCGTTCTCAGAAACTACCCTGAGCTTTATGCATTCAACTCACAGAGAGGACTCTTCCTTTGGAGAGCGCAGTTTTGAAACACTCTTTTTGCAGAATTTGCTAGGGGATGTTTGGAGCTTTTGGAGGCCTATGCTGGAAGAGGAAATATCTTCACATACCAAGTAGACAGAAGCATTCTCACAAACTTCTTTGTGATGAGTGCCTTCAACTCACAGACTTGAACCTTCCTTTTGAAAGAGGAGTCTTGAAACACTCCTTTTGTAGAATCTGCAAGTGGATATTTGGAGCGTTTTGAGGCCTTTGCTGGGAAATGAAATATCTTCACCTAAAAACTAGACAGAAGCATTCTCAGAAACATCTTTGCGATGTGTGCATTCAACTCACAGGGTTGAACCTTCCTTTTGATAGAGCAGTTTTGAAACGCACTTTGTGTAGAATCTGCAAGTGGATATTTGGAGGGCTTTCAGGCCTATGCTGGAAAAGGGAATATCTTCACATAAACACTAGACAGAAGCATTCTCAGAAACTTCTTTGTGATGTGTGCATTCAACTCACAGAGTTGAACCGGCCTTCTGATAGAGCCGTTTGGAAACAACCTTTTTGTAACATCTGCAAGTGGATATTTGGAGCGATTTGAGGCCTATGATGGAAAGGGAAATATCTTCCCATAGAAACTAGACAGAAGCCTTCTCAGAAACTTCTGTGTGATGAGTGCATTCAACTCACAGACTTGAACCTTCCTTTTGATAGAGAAGTTTTGAAACACTCTTTTAGAGGCATCTGAATGAGGATCTTGGGAGCGCTTCGAGGCCAATGCTGGGAAACGAAATATCATCACATAGAAACTAGACAGATGGATTCTCAGAAACTTCTTTGTGATGAGTGCGTTCCACTCACAGACTTGAACGTCCCTCTTGAGAGAACTGTTTGGAAATACTCCTTTTGTAGAATCTGCAAGTGTTTATTTGGAGCGCTTTGAGGCCTATGTTGGAAAAGGAAATATCTTCACATATAAACTAGACAGAAGCATTCTCAGAAACGTCTTGGTCATGTGTGCATTGAACTCACAGAGCAGAACCTTCCTTTTGATAGAGAAGCTTGGAAACACTCTTTTAGTAGAATCTTCAGGTGGATGTATGGAGTGCTTTGAGGCCTATGCTGGAAAAGGAAATGTCTTCACGTAGAAACGAGCCAAAGGCATTCTCGGAAAGTTCCCCGTGCTTTGTGCATTCAACTCACAGAGTTCAGCCTTCTTTTTGCTAGAGCAGTTTGGAAACACTCTTTTTGTAGAGTCTGCAAGTGGATAATTGGAGCGCCTTGAGGCCTACGCTGCAAAAGGAAATAACATTGCATAAAAACTAGATGGAAGCATTCTCACAAACTTCTTTGTGGTGAGTGCATTCAACTCACAGAGTTGAACCTTCGTTTTGATAGACCAGTTTTGAAACACTGTTTTTGTAGTATTCGCAAGTGGATATTTGGAGCGCGTTGAGGCTGGAGTTGGAAAAGGAAATATCTTCACATACAAACTAGACGGAAGCATCCTCCGAAACTTCTTTGTCACGTGGGGATTGAACTCACAGTGTTGAACATTCCTTTTCTTAGAGCGGTTCTGCATGACTCTTTTTGTGGAAACTGCAAGTGGATGTTTGGTGCGATTGCGGCATCTAGTGGAAAGGAACATACATTACGATGAAAACTAGATTGAACTCTTCTCAGAAACTTCTTTGCGATGAGTGCCTTCTACTCACAGAGTCGAACCTTCCTTTCGAGAGAAGAGTTTTGAGACACTCTTTTTGTGGAATCTGCAAGGGGATCACTAGGGCGCTTTGATGCCTATGCTGGAAAAGGAAATATCTTCACACGAAAACTAGACAGAAGCATTCTCAGAAACCTTTTCTGATGTGCGCATTCAACTCACCGAGTTGAACCTTCCTTTTGATAGAGCAGTTTTGAAACACTCTTTTTGTAGAATCTGCAAGTGGAGATTTGGAGTGCTTTGAGTCCTACCCTGGAAAAGGAAATAACTTCACTTAGAACCTAGACGGAAGCATTCTCAGAGACTTCCCTGTGCTTTCTGCATTCAACTCACAGAGTTGAACCTTCCTTTTGATAGAACAGCTTTGAAACGCTCTTTTTGTAGAATCTGCAAGTCGATACTTGGAACGCTTTGAGGCCTATGCTGGAAAAGGAAATAGCTTCACATAAAAACTAGAGAGAAGCATTCTCAGAAACTTCTTTGTGATCTGCGCATTCAACCCACAGAGTTGAAGCTTCCCTTTGCTATAGCAGTTTTGAAACTCTCTTTGAGTAGAATCTTCAAGGGGATATTCGGTGTGCCGAGAGGCCAACACTGGAAAGGGAAATATCTTCACTTAAAAACTGGACGGAAGCGTTCTCAGAAACTACCCTGAGCTTTATGCATTCAACTCACAGAGAGGACTCTTCCTTTGGAGAGCGCAGTTTTGAAACACTCTTTTTGCAGAATTTGCTAGGGGATGTTTGGAGCTTTTGGAGGCCTATGCTGGAAGAGGAAATATCTTCACATACCAAGTAGACAGAAGCATTCTCACAAACTTCTTTGTGATGAGTGCCTTCAACTCACAGACTTGAACCTTCCTTTTGAAAGAGCAGTCTTGAAACACTCCTTTTGTAGAATCTGCAAGTGGATATTTGGAGCGTTTTGAGGCCTTTGCTGGGAAATGAAATATCTTCACCTAAAAACTAGACAGAAGCATTCTCAGAAACATCTTTGCGATGTGTGCATTCAACTCACAGGGTTGAACCTTCCTTTTGATAGAGCAGTTTTGAAACGCACTTTGTGTAGAATCTGCAAGTGGATATTTGGAGGGCTTTCAGGCCTATGCTGGAAAAGGGAATATCTTCACATAAACACTAGACAGAAGCATTCTCAGAAACTTCTTTGTGATGTGTGCATTCAACTCACAGAGTTGAACCGGCCTTCTGATAGAGCCGTTTGGAAACAGCCTTTTTGTAACATCCGCAAGTGGATATTTGGAGCGATTTGAGGCCTATGATGGAAAGGGAAATATCTTCCCATAGAAACTAGACAGAAGCCTTCTCAGAAACTTCTGTGTGATGAGTGCATTCAACTCACAGACTTGAACCTTCCTTTTGATAGAGAAGTTTTGAAACACTCTTTTAGAGGCATCTGAATGAGGATCTTGGGATCGCTTCGAGGCCAATGCTGGGAAACGAAATATCATCACATAGAAACTAGACAGATGGATTCTCAGAAACTTCTTTGTGATGAGTGCGTTCCACTCACAGACTTGAACGTCCCTCTTGAGAGAACAGTTTGGAAATACTCCTTTTGTAGAATCTGCAAGTGTTTATTTGGAGCGCTTTGAGGCCTATGTTGGAAAAGGAAATATCTTCACATATAAACTAGACAGAAGCATTCTCAGAAACTTCTTTGCGATGAGTGCATTCAACGCACAGACTTGAAGCTTCCTTTGGAAAGAGCAGTTTTGAAACACTCTTTTTGTAGAATCTGCAAGTGGATATGTGGAGCGCTTTGAGGCCTCTGCTGGAAAAGGAAATATCTTCACAGAAAAACTAGACAGAAGCATTCTCAGAAACGTCTTGGTCATGTGTGCATTGAACTCACGGAGCAGAACCTTCCTTTTGATAGAGAAGCTTGGAAACACTCTTTTAGTAGAATCTTCAGGTGGATGTATGGAGTGCTTTGAGGCCTATGCTGGAAAAGGAAATGTCTTCCCGTAGAAACGAGCCAAAGGCATTCTCGGAAAGTTCCCCGTGCTTTGTGCATTCAACTCACAGAGTTCAGCCTTCTTTTTGCTAGAGCAGTTTGGAAACACTCTTTTTGTAGAGTCTGCAAGTGGATAATTGGAGCGCCTTGAGGCCTACGCTGCAAAAGGAAATAACATTGCATAAAAACTAGATGGAAGCATTCTCACAAACTTCTTTGTGGTGAGTGCATTCAACTCACAGAGTTGAACCTTCGTTTTGATAGATCAGTTTTGAAACACTGTTTTTGTAGTATTCGCAAGTGGATATTTGGAGCGCGTTGAGGCTGGAGTTGGAAAAGGAAATATCTTCACATACAAACTAGACGGAAGCATCCTCCGAAACTTCTTTGTCACGTGGGGATTGAACTCACAGTGTTGAACATTCCTTTTCGTAGAGCGGTTCTGCATGACTCTTTTTGTGGAAACTGCAAGTGGATGTTTGGTGCGATTGCGGCATCTAGTGGAAAGGAACATACATTACGATGAAAACTAGATTGAACTCTTCTCAGAAACTTCTTTGCGATGAGTGCCTTCTACTCACAGAGTCGAACCTTCCTTTCGAGAGAAGAGTTTTGAGACACTCTTTTTGTGGAATCTGCAAGGGGATCACTAGGGCGCTTTGATGCCTATGCTGGAAAAGGAAATATCTTCACACGAAAACTAGACAGAAGCATTCTCAGAAACCTTTTCTGATGTGCGCATTCAACTCACCGAGTTGAACCTTCCTTTTGATAGAGCAGTTTTGAAACACTCTTTTTGTAGAATCTGCAAGTGGAGATTTGGAGTGCTTTGAGTCCTACCCTGGAAAAGGAAATAACTTCACTTAGAACCTAGACGGAAGCATTCTCAGAGACTTCCCTGTGCTTTCTGCATTCAACTCACAGAGTTGAACCTTCCTTTTGATAGAACAGCTTTGAAACGCTCTTTTTGTAGAATCTGCAAGTCGATACTTGGAACGCTTTGAGGCCTATGCTGGAAAAGGAAATAGCTTCACATAAAAACTAGAGAGAAGCATTCTCAGAAACTTCTTTGTGATCTGCGCATTCAACCCACAGAGTTGAAGCTTCCCTTTGCTATAGCAGTTTTGAAACTCTCTTTGAGTAGAATCTTCAAGGGGATATTCGGTGTGCCGAGAGGCCAACACTGGAAAAGGAAATATCTTCACTTAAAAACTGGACGGAAGCGTTCTCAGAAACTACCCTGAGCTTTATGCATTCAACTCACAGAGAGGACTCTTCCTTTGGAGAGCGCAGTTTTGAAACACTCTTTTTGCAGAATTTGCTAGGGGATGTTTGGAGCTTTTGGAGGCCTATGCTGGAAGAGGAAATATCTTCACATACCAAGTAGACAGAAGCATTCTCACAAACTTCTTTGTGATGAGTGCCTTCAACTCACAGACTTGAACCTTCCTTTTGAAAGAGCAGTCTTGAAACACTCCTTTTGTAGAATCTGCAAGTGGATATTTGGAGCGTTTTGAGGCCTTTGCTGGGAAATGAAATATCTTCACCTAAAAACTAGACAGAAGCATTCTCAGAAACATCTTTGCGATGTGTGCATTCAACTCACAGGGTTGAACCTTCCTTTTGATAGAGCAGTTTTGAAACGCACTTTGTGTAGAATCTGCAAGTGGATATTTGGAGGGCTTTGAGGCCTATGCTGGAAAAGGGAATATCTTCACATAAACACTAGACAGAAGCATTCTCAGAAACTTCTTTGTGATGTGTGCATTCAACTCACAGAGTTGAACCGGCCTTCTGATAGAGCCGTTTGGAAACAGCCTTTTTGTAACATCTGCAAGTGGATATTTGGAGCGATTTGAGGCCTATGATGGAAAGGGAAATATCTTCCCATAGAAACTAGACAGAAGCCTTCTCAGAAACTTCTGTGTGATGAGTGCATTCAACTCACAGACTTGAACCTTCCTTTTGATAGAGAAGTTTTGAAACACTCTTTTAGAGGCATCTGAATGAGGATCTTGGGAGCGCTTCGAGGCCAATGCTGGGAAACGAAATATCATCACATAGAAACTAGACAGATGGATTCTCAGAAACTTCTTTGTGATGAGTGCGTTCCACTCACAGACTTGAACGTCCCTCTTGAGAGAACAGTTTGGAAATACTCCTTTTGTAGAATCTGCAAGTGTTTATTTGGAGCGCTTTGAGGCCTATGTTGGAAAAGGAAATATCTTCACATATAAACTAGACAGAAGCATTCTCAGAAACTTCTTTGCGATGAGTGCATTCAACGCACAGACTTGAAGCTTCCTTTGGAAAGAGCAGTTTTGAAACACTCTTTTTGTAGAATCTGCAAGTGGATATGTGGAGCGCTTTGAGGCCTCTGCTGGAAAAGGAAATATCTTCACAGAAAAACTAGACAGAAGCATTCTCAGAAACGTCTTGGTCATGTGTGCATTGAACTCACAGAGCAGAACCTTCCTTTTGATAGAGAAGCTTGGAAACACTCTTTTAGTAGAATCTTCAGGTGGATGTATGGAGTGCTTTGAGGCCTATGCTGGAAAAGGAAATGTCTTCCCGTAGAAACGAGCCAAAGGCATTCTCGGAAAGTTCCCCGTGCTTTGTGCATTCAACTCACAGAGTTCAGCCTTCTTTTTGCTAGAGCAGTTTGGAAACACTCTTTTTGTAGAGTCTGCAAGTGGATAATTGGAGCGCCTTGAGGCCTACGCTGCAAAAGGAAATAACATTGCATAAAAACTAGATGGAAGCATTCTCACAAACTTCTTTGTGGTGAGTGCATTCAACTCACAGAGTTGAACCTTCGTTTTGATAGACCAGTTTTGAAACACTGTTTTTGTAGTATTCGCAAGTGGATATTTGGAGCGCGTTGAGGCTGGAGTTGGAAAAGGAAATATCTTCACATACAAACTAGACGGAAGCATCCTCCGAAACTTCTTTGTCACGTGGGGATTGAACTCACAGTGTTGAACATTCCTTTTCGTAGAGCGGTTCTGCATGACTCTTTTTGTGGAAACTGCAAGTGGATGTTTGGTGCGATTGCGGCATCTAGTGGAAAGGAACATACATTACGATGAAAACTAGATTGAACTCTTCTCAGAAACTTCTTTGCGATGAGTGCCTTCTACTCACAGAGTCGAACCTTCCTTTCGAGAGAAGAGTTTTGAGACACTCTTTTTGTGGAATCTGCAAGGGGATCACTAGGGCGCTTTGATGCCTATGCTGGAAAAGGAAATATCTTCACACGAAAACTAGACAGAAGCATTCTCAGAAACCTTTTCTGATGTGCGCATTCAACTCACCGAGTTGAACCTTCCTTTTGATAGAGCAGTTTTGAAACACTCTTTTTGTAGAATCTGCAAGTGGAGATTTGGAGTGCTTTGAGTCCTACCCTGGAAAAGGAAATAACTTCACTTAGAACCTAGACGGAAGCATTCTCAGAGACTTCCCTGTGCTTTCTGCATTCAACTCACAGAGTTGAACCTTCCTTTTGATAGAACAGCTTTGAAACGCTCTTTTTGTAGAATCTGCAAGTCGATACTTGGAACGCTTTGAGGCCTATGCTGGAAAAGGAAATAGCTTCACATAAAAACTAGAGAGAAGCATTCTCAGAAACTTCTTTGTGATCTGCGCATTCAACCCACAGAGTTGAAGCTTCCCTTTGCTATAGCAGTTTTGAAACTCTCTTTGAGTAGAATCTTCAAGGGGATATTCGGTGTGCCGAGAGGCCAACACTGGAAAGGGAAATATCTTCACTTAAAAACTGGACGGAAGCGTTCTCAGAAACTACCCTGAGCTTTATGCATTCAACTCACAGAGAGGACTCTTCCTTTGGAGAGCGCAGTTTTGAAACACTCTTTTTGCAGAATTTGCTAGGGGATGTTTGGAGCTTTTGGAGGCCTATGCTGGAAGAGGAAATATCTTCACATACCAAGTAGACAGAAGCATTCTCACAAACTTCTTTGTGATGAGTGCCTTCAACTCACAGACTTGAACCTTCCTTTTGAAAGAGCAGTCTTGAAACACTCCTTTTGTAGAATCTGCAAGTGGATATTTGGAGCGTTTTGAGGCCTTTGCTGGGAAATGAAATATCTTCACCTAAAAACTAGACAGAAGCATTCTCAGAAACATCTTTGCGATGTGTGCATTCAACTCACAGGGTTGAACCTTCCTTTTGATAGAGCAGTTTTGAAACGCACTTTGTGTAGAATCTGCAAGTGGATATTTGGAGGGCTTTGAGGCCTATGCTGGAAAAGGGAATATCTTCACATAAACACTAGACAGAAGCATTCTCAGAAACTTCTTTGTGATGTGTGCATTCAACTCACAGAGTTGAACCGGCCTTCTGATAGAGCCGTTTGGAAACAGCCTTTTTGTAACATCTGCAAGTGGATATTTGGAGCGATTTGAGGCCTATGATGGAAAGGGAAATATCTTCCCATAGAAACTAGACAGAAGCCTTCTCAGAAACTTCTGTGTGATGAGTGCATTCAACTCACAGACTTGAACCTTCCTTTTGATAGAGAAGTTTTGAAACACTCTTTTAGAGGCATCTGAATGAGGATCTTGGGAGCGCTTCGAGGCCAATGCTGGGAAACGAAATATCATCACATAGAAACTAGACAGATGGATTCTCAGAAACTTCTTTGTGATGAGTGCGTTCCACTCACAGACTTGAACGTCCCTCTTGAGAGAACAGTTTGGAAATACTCCTTTTGTAGAATCTGCAAGTGTTTATTTGGAGCGCTTTGAGGCCTATGTTGGAAAAGGAAATATCTTCACATATAAACTAGACAGAAGCATTCTCAGAAACTTCTTTGCGATGAGTGCATTCAACGCACAGACTTGAAGCTTCCTTTGGAAAGAGCAGTTTTGAAACACTCTTTTTGTAGAATCTGCAAGTGGATATGTGGAGCGCTTTGAGGCCTCTGCTGGAAAAGGAAATATCTTCACAGAAAAACTAGACAGAAGCATTCTCAGAAACGTCTTGGTCATGTGTGCATTGAACTCACAGAGCAGAACCTTCCTTTTGATAGAGAAGCTTGGAAACACTCTTTTAGTAGAATCTTCAGGTGGATGTATGGAGTGCTTTGAGGCCTATGCTGGAAAAGGAAATGTCTTCCCGTAGAAACGAGCCAAAGGCATTCTCGGAAAGTTCCCCGTGCTTTGTGCATTCAACTCACAGAGTTCAGCCTTCTTTTTGCTAGAGCAGTTTGGAAACACTCTTTTTGTAGAGTCTGCAAGTGGATAATTGGAGCGCCTTGAGGCCTACGCTGCAAAAGGAAATAACATTGCATAAAAACTAGATGGAAGCATTCTCACAAACTTCTTTGTGGTGAGTGCATTCAACTCACAGAGTTGAACCTTCGTTTTGATAGACCAGTTTTGAAACACTGTTTTTGTAGTATTCGCAAGTGGATATTTGGAGCGCGTTGAGGCTGGAGTTGGAAAAGGAAATATCTTCACATACAAACTAGACGGAAGCATCCTCCGAAACTTCTTTGTCACGTGGGGATTGAACTCACAGTGTTGAACATTCCTTTTCGTAGAGCGGTTCTGCATGACTCTTTTTGTGGAAACTGCAAGTGGATGTTTGGTGCGATTGCGGCATCTAGTGGAAAGGAACATACATTACGATGAAAACTAGATTGAACTCTTCTCAGAAACTTCTTTGCGATGAGTGCCTTCTACTCACAGAGTCGAACCTTCCTTTCGAGAGAAGAGTTTTGAGACACTCTTTTTGTGGAATCTGCAAGGGGATCACTAGGGCGCTTTGATGCCTATGCTGGAAAAGGAAATATCTTCACACGAAAACTAGACAGAAGCATTCTCAGAAACCTTTTCTGATGTGCGCATTCAACTCACCGAGTTGAACCTTCCTTTTGATAGAGCAGTTTTGAAACACTCTTTTTGTAGAATCTGCAAGTGGAGATTTGGAGTGCTTTGAGTCCTACCCTGGAAAAGGAAATAACTTCACTTAGAACCTAGACGGAAGCATTCTCAGAGACTTCCCTGTGCTTTCTGCATTCAACTCACAGAGTTGAACCTTCCTTTTGATAGAACAGCTTTGAAACGCTCTTTTTGTAGAATCTGCAAGTCGATACTTGGAACGCTTTGAGGCCTATGCTGGAAAAGGAAATAGCTTCACATAAAAACTAGAGAGAAGCATTCTCAGAAACTTCTTTGTGATCTGCGCATTCAACCCACAGAGTTGAAGCTTCCCTTTGCTATAGCAGTTTTGAAACTCTCTTTGAGTAGAATCTTCAAGGGGATATTCGGTGTGCCGAGAGGCCAACACTGGAAAGGGAAATATCTTCACTTAAAAACTGGACGGAAGCGTTCTCAGAAACTACCCTGAGCTTTATGCATTCAACTCACAGAGAGGACTCTTCCTTTGGAGAGCGCAGTTTTGAAACACTCTTTTTGCAGAATTTGCTAGGGGATGTTTGGAGCTTTTGGAGGCCTATGCTGGAAGAGGAAATATCTTCACATACCAAGTAGACAGAAGCATTCTCACAAACTTCTTTGTGATGAGTGCCTTCAACTCACAGACTTGAACCTTCCTTTTGAAAGAGCAGTCTTGAAACACTCCTTTTGTAGAATCTGCAAGTGGATATTTGGAGCGTTTTGAGGCCTTTGCTGGGAAATGAAATATCTTCACCTAAAAACTAGACAGAAGCATTCTCAGAAACATCTTTGCGATGTGTGCATTCAACTCACAGGGTTGAACCTTCCTTTTGATAGAGCAGTTTTGAAACGCACTTTGTGTAGAATCTGCAAGTGGATATTTGGAGGGCTTTGAGGCCTATGCTGGAAAAGGGAATATCTTCACATAAACACTAGACAGAAGCATTCTCAGAAACTTCTTTGTGATGTGTGCATTCAACTCACAGAGTTGAACCGGCCTTCTGATAGAGCCGTTTGGAAACAGCCTTTTTGTAACATCTGCAAGTGGATATTTGGAGCGATTTGAGGCCTATGATGGAAAGGGAAATATCTTCCCATAGAAACTAGACAGAAGCCTTCTCAGAAACTTCTGTGTGATGAGTGCATTCAACTCACAGACTTGAACCTTCCTTTTGATAGAGAAGTTTTGAAACACTCTTTTAGAGGCATCTGAATGAGGATCTTGGGAGCGCTTCGAGGCCAATGCTGGGAAACGAAATATCATCACATAGAAACTAGACAGATGGATTCTCAGAAACTTCTTTGTGATGAGTGCGTTCCACTCACAGACTTGAACGTCCCTCTTGAGAGAACAGTTTGGAAATACTCCTTTTGTAGAATCTGCAAGTGTTTATTTGGAGCGCTTTGAGGCCTATGTTGGAAAAGGAAATATCTTCACATATAAACTAGACAGAAGCATTCTCAGAAACTTCTTTGCGATGAGTGCATTCAACGCACAGACTTGAAGCTTCCTTTGGAAAGAGCAGTTTTGAAACACTCTTTTTGTAGAATCTGCAAGTGGATATGTGGAGCGCTTTGAGGCCTCTGCTGGAAAAGGAAATATCTTCACAGAAAAACTAGACAGAAGCATTCTCAGAAACGTCTTGGTCATGTGTGCATTGAACTCACAGAGCAGAACCTTCCTTTTGATAGAGAAGCTTGGAAACACTCTTTTAGTAGAATCTTCAGGTGGATGTATGGAGTGCTTTGAGGCCTATGCTGGAAAAGGAAATGTCTTCCCGTAGAAACGAGCCAAAGGCATTCTCGGAAAGTTCCCCGTGCTTTGTGCATTCAACTCACAGAGTTCAGCCTTCTTTTTGCTAGAGCAGTTTGGAAACACTCTTTTTGTAGAGTCTGCAAGTGGATAATTGGAGCGCCTTGAGGCCTACGCTGCAAAAGGAAATAACATTGCATAAAAACTAGATGGAAGCATTCTCACAAACTTCTTTGTGGTGAGTGCATTCAACTCACAGAGTTGAACCTTCGTTTTGATAGACCAGTTTTGAAACACTGTTTTTGTAGTATTCGCAAGTGGATATTTGGAGCGCGTTGAGGCTGGAGTTGGAAAAGGAAATATCTTCACATACAAACTAGACGGAAGCATCCTCCGAAACTTCTTTGTCACGTGGGGATTGAACTCACAGTGTTGAACATTCCTTTTCGTAGAGCGGTTCTGCATGACTCTTTTTGTGGAAACTGCAAGTGGATGTTTGGTGCGATTGCGGCATCTAGTGGAAAGGAACATACATTACGATGAAAACTAGATTGAACTCTTCTCAGAAACTTCTTTGCGATGAGTGCCTTCTACTCACAGAGTCGAACCTTCCTTTCGAGAGAAGAGTTTTGAGACACTCTTTTTGTGGAATCTGCAAGGGGATCACTAGGGCGCTTTGATGCCTATGGTGGAAAAGGAAATATCTTCACACGAAAACTAGACAGAAGCATTCTCAGAAACCTTTTCTGATGTGCGCATTCAACTCACCGAGTTGAACCTTCCTTTTGATAGAGCAGTTTTGAAACACTCTTTTTGTAGAATCTGCAAGTGGAGATTTGGAGTGCTTTGAGTCCTACCCTGGAAAAGGAAATAACTTCACTTAGAACCTAGACGGAAGCATTCTCAGAGACTTCCCTGTGCTTTCTGCATTCAACTCACAGAGTTGAACCTTCCTTTTGATAGAACAGCTTTGAAACGCTCTTTTTGTAGAATCTGCAAGTCGATACTTGGAACGCTTTGAGGCCTATGCTGGAAAAGGAAATAGCTTCACATAAAAACTAGAGAGAAGCATTCTCAGAAACTTCTTTGTGATCTGCGCATTCAACCCACAGAGTTGAAGCTTCCCTTTGCTATAGCAGTTTTGAAACTCTCTTTGAGTAGAATCTTCAAGGGGATATTCGGTGTGCCGAGAGGCCAACACTGGAAAGGGAAATATCTTCACTTAAAAACTGGACGGAAGCGTTCTCAGAAACTACCCTGAGCTTTATGCATTCAACTCACAGAGAGGACTCTTCCTTTGGAGAGCGCAGTTTTGAAACACTCTTTTTGCAGAATTTGCTAGGGGATGTTTGGAGCTTTTGGAGGCCTATGCTGGAAGAGGAAATATCTTCACATACCAAGTAGACAGAAGCATTCTCACAAACTTCTTTGTGATGAGTGCCTTCAACTCACAGACTTGAACCTTCCTTTTGAAAGAGCAGTCTTGAAACACTCCTTTTGTAGAATCTGCAAGTGGATATTTGGAGCGTTTTGAGGCCTTTGCTGGGAAATGAAATATCTTCACCTAAAAACTAGACAGAAGCATTCTCAGAAACATCTTTGCGATGTGTGCATTCAACTCACAGGGTTGAACCTTCCTTTTGATAGAGCAGTTTTGAAACGCACTTTGTGTAGAATCTGCAAGTGGATATTTGGAGGGCTTTCAGGCCTATGCTGGAAAAGGGAATATCTTCACATAAACACTAGACAGAAGCATTCTCAGAAACTTCTTTGTGATGTGTGCATTCAACTCACAGAGTTGAACCGGCCTTCTGATAGAGCCGTTTGGAAACAGCCTTTTTGTAACATCTGCAAGTGGATATTTGGAGCGATTTGAGGCCTATGATGGAAAGGGAAATATCTTCCCATAGAAACTAGACAGAAGCCTTCTCAGAAACTTCTGTGTGATGAGTGCATTCAACTCACAGACTTGAACCTTCCTTTTGATAGAGAAGTTTTGAAACACTCTTTTAGAGGCATCTGAATGAGGATCTTGGGAGCGCTTCGAGGCCAATGCTGGGAAACGAAATATCATCACATAGAAACTAGACAGATGGATTCTCAGAAACTTCTTTGTGATGAGTGCGTTCCACTCACAGACTTGAACGTCCCTCTTGAGAGAACAGTTTGGAAACACTCCTTTTGTAGAATCTGCAAGTGTTTATTTGGAGCGCTTTGAGGCCTATGTTGGAAAAGGAAATATCTTCACATATAAACTAGACAGAAGCATTCTCAGAAACTTCTTTGCGATGAGTGCATTCAACGCACAGACTTGAAGCTTCCTTTGGAAAGAGCAGTTTTGAAACACTCTTTTTGTAGAATCTGCAAGTGGATATGTGGAGCGCTTTGAGGCCTCTGCTGGAAAAGGAAATATCTTCACAGAAAAACTAGACAGAAGCATTCTCAGAAACGTCTTGGTCATGTGTGCATTGAACTCACAGAGCAGAACCTTCCTTTTGATAGAGAAGCTTGGAAACACTCTTTTAGTAGAATCTTCAGGTGGATGTATGGAGTGCTTTGAGGCCTATGCTGGAAAAGGAAATGTCTTCCCGTAGAAACGAGCCAAAGGCATTCTCGGAAAGTTCCCCGTGCTTTGTGCATTCAACTCACAGAGTTCAGCCTTCTTTTTGCTAGAGCAGTTTGGAAACACTCTTTTTGTAGAGTCTGCAAGTGGATAATTGGAGCGCCTTGAGGCCTACGCTGCAAAAGGAAATAACATTGCATAAAAACTAGATGGAAGCATTCTCACAAACTTCTTTGTGGTGAGTGCATTCAACTCACAGAGTTGAACCTTCGTTTTGATAGACCAGTTTTGAAACACTGTTTTTGTAGTATTCGCAAGTGGATATTTGGAGCGCGTTGAGGCTGGAGTTGGAAAAGGAAATATCTTCACATACAAACTAGACGGAAGCATCCTCCGAAACTTCTTTGTCACGTGGGGATTGAACTCACAGTGTTGAACATTCCTTTTCGTAGAGCGGTTCTGCATGACTCTTTTTGTGGAAACTGCAAGTGGATGTTTGGTGCGATTGCGGCATCTAGTGGAAAGGAACATACATTACGATGAAAACTAGATTGAACTCTTCTCAGAAACTTCTTTGCGATGAGTGCCTTCTACTCACAGAGTCGAACCTTCCTTTCGAGAGAGGAGTTTTGAGACACTCTTTTTGTGGAATCTGCAAGGGGATCACTAGGGCGCTTTGATGCCTATGCTGGAAAAGGAAATATCTTCACACGAAAACTAGACAGAAGCATTCTCAGAAACCTTTTCTGATGTGCGCATTCAACTCACCGAGTTGAACCTTCCTTTTGATAGAGCAGTTTTGAAACACTCTTTTTGTAGAATCTGCAAGTGGAGATTTGGAGTGCTTTGAGTCCTACCCTGGAAAAGGAAATAACTTCACTTAGAACCTAGACGGAAGCATTCTCAGAGACTTCCCTGTGCTTTCTGCATTCAACTCACAGAGTTGAACCTTCCTTTTGATAGAACAGCTTTGAAACGCTCTTTTTGTAGAATCTGCAAGTCGATACTTGGAACGCTTTGAGGCCTATGCTGGAAAAGGAAATAGCTTCACATAAAAACTAGAGAGAAGCATTCTCAGAAACTTCTTTGTGATCTGCGCATTCAACCCACAGAGTTGAAGCTTCCCTTTGCTATAGCAGTTTTGAAACTCTCTTTGAGTAGAATCTTCAAGGGGATATTCGGTGTGCCGAGAGGCCAACACTGGAAAGGGAAATATCTTCACTTAAAAACTGAACGGAAGCGTTCTCAGAAACTACCCTGAGCTTTATGCATTCAACTCACAGAGAGGACTCTTCCTTTGGAGAGCGCAGTTTTGAAACACTCTTTTTGCAGAATTTGCTAGGGGATGTTTGGAGCTTTTGGAGGCCTATGCTGGAAGAGGAAATATCTTCACATACCAAGTAGACAGAAGCATTCTCACAAACTTCTTTGTGATGAGTGCCTTCAACTCACAGACTTGAACCTTCCTTTTGAAAGAGCAGTCTTGAAACACTCCTTTTGTAGAATCTGCAAGTGGATATTTGGAGCGTTTTGAGGCCTTTGCTGGGAAATGAAATATCTTCACCTAAAAACTAGACAGAAGCATTCTCAGAAACATCTTTGCGATGTGTGCATTCAACTCACAGGGTTGAACCTTCCTTTTGATAGAGCAGTTTTGAAACGCACTTTGTGTAGAATCTGCAAGTGGATATTTGGAGGGCTTTCAGGCCTATGCTGGAAAAGGGAATATCTTCACATAAACACTAGACAGAAGCATTCTCAGAAACTTCTTTGTGATGTGTGCATTCAACTCACAGAGTTGAACCGGCCTTCTGATAGAGCCGTTTGGAAACAGCCTTTTTGTAACATCTGCAAGTGGATATTTGGAGCGATTTGAGGCCTATGATGGAAAGGGAAATATCTTCCCATAGAAACTAGACAGAAGCCTTCTCAGAAACTTCTGTGTGATGAGTGCATTCAACTCACAGACTTGAACCTTCCTTTTGATAGAGAAGTTTTGAAACACTCTTTTAGAGGCATCTGAATGAGGATCTTGGGAGCGCTTCGAGGCCAATGCTGGGAAACGAAATATCATCACATAGAAACTAGACAGATGGATTCTCAGAAACTTCTTTGTGATGAGTGCGTTCCACTCACAGACTTGAACGTCCCTCTTGAGAGAACAGTTTGGAAATACTCCTTTTGTAGAATCTGCAAGTGTTTATTTGGAGCGCTTTGAGGCCTATGTTGGAAAAGGAAATATCTTCACATATAAACTAGACAGAAGCATTCTCAGAAACTTCTTTGCGATGAGTGCATTCAACGCACAGACTTGAAGCTTCCTTTGGAAAGAGCAGTTTTGAAACACTCTTTTTGTAGAATCTGCAAGTGGATATGTGGAGCGCTTTGAGGCCTCTGCTGGAAAAGGAAATATCTTCACAGAAAAACTAGACAGAAGCATTCTCAGAAACGTCTTGGTCATGTGTGCATTGAACTCACGGAGCAGAACCTTCCTTTTGATAGAGAAGCTTGGAAACACTCTTTTAGTAGAATCTTCAGGTGGATGTATGGAGTGCTTTGAGGCCTATGCTGGAAAAGGAAATGTCTTCCCGTAGAAACGAGCCAAAGGCATTCTCGGAAAGTTCCCCGTGCTTTGTGCATTCAACTCACAGAGTTCAGCCTTCTTTTTGCTAGAGCAGTTTGGAAACACTCTTTTTGTAGAGTCTGCAAGTGGATAATTGGAGCGCCTTGAGGCCTACGCTGCAAAAGGAAATAACATTGCATAAAAACTAGATGGAAGCATTCTCACAAACTTCTTTGTGGTGAGTGCATTCAACTCACAGAGTTGAACCTTCGTTTTGATAGATCAGTTTTGAAACACTGTTTTTGTAGTATTCGCAAGTGGATATTTGGAGCGCGTTGAGGCTGGAGTTGGAAAAGGAAATATCTTCACATACAAACTAGACGGAAGCATCCTCCGAAACTTCTTTGTCACGTGGGGATTGAACTCACAGTGTTGAACATTCCTTTTCGTAGAGCGGTTCTGCATGACTCTTTTTGTGGAAACTGCAAGTGGATGTTTGGTGCGATTGCGGCATCTAGTGGAAAGGAACATACATTACGATGAAAACTAGATTGAACTCTTCTCAGAAACTTCTTTGCGATGAGTGCCTTCTACTCACAGAGTCGAACCTTCCTTTCGAGAGAAGAGTTTTGAGACACTCTTTTTGTGGAATCTGCAAGGGGATCACTAGGGCGCTTTGATGCCTATGCTGGAAAAGGAAATATCTTCACACGAAAACTAGACAGAAGCATTCTCAGAAACCTTTTCTGATGTGCGCATTCAACTCACCGAGTTGAACCTTCCTTTTGATAGAGCAGTTTTGAAACACTCTTTTTGTAGAATCTGCAAGTGGAGATTTGGAGTGCTTTGAGTCCTACCCTGGAAAAGGAAATAACTTCACTTAGAACCTAGACGGAAGCATTCTCAGAGACTTCCCTGTGCTTTCTGCATTCAACTCACAGAGTTGAACCTTCCTTTTGATAGAACAGCTTTGAAACGCTCTTTTTGTAGAATCTGCAAGTCGATACTTGGAACGCTTTGAGGCCTATGCTGGAAAAGGAAATAGCTTCACATAAAAACTAGAGAGAAGCATTCTCAGAAACTTCTTTGTGATCTGCGCATTCAACCCACAGAGTTGAAGCTTCCCTTTGCTATAGCAGTTTTGAAACTCTCTTTGAGTAGAATCTTCAAGGGGATATTCGGTGTGCCGAGAGGCCAACACTGGAAAAGGAAATATCTTCACTTAAAAACTGGACGGAAGCGTTCTCAGAAACTACCCTGAGCTTTATGCATTCAACTCACAGAGAGGACTCTTCCTTTGGAGAGCGCAGTTTTGAAACACTCTTTTTGCAGAATTTGCTAGGGGATGTTTGGAGCTTTTGGAGGCCTATGCTGGAAGAGGAAATATCTTCACATACCAAGTAGACAGAAGCATTCTCACAAACTTCTTTGTGATGAGTGCCTTCAACTCACAGACTTGAACCTTCCTTTTGAAAGAGCAGTCTTGAAACACTCCTTTTGTAGAATCTGCAAGTGGATATTTGGAGCGTTTTGAGGCCTTTGCTGGGAAATGAAATATCTTCACCTAAAAACTAGACAGAAGCATTCTCAGAAACATCTTTGCGATGTGTGCATTCAACTCACAGGGTTGAACCTTCCTTTTGATAGAGCAGTTTTGAAACGCACTTTGTGTAGAATCTGCAAGTGGATATTTGGAGGGCTTTCAGGCCTATGCTGGAAAAGGGAATATCTTCACATAAACACTAGACAGAAGCATTCTCAGAAACTTCTTTGTGATGTGTGCATTCAACTCACAGAGTTGAACCGGCCTTCTGATAGAGCCGTTTGGAAACAGCCTTTTTGTAACATCTGCAAGTGGATATTTGGAGCGATTTGAGGCCTATGATGGAAAGGGAAATATCTTCCCATAGAAACTAGACAGAAGCCTTCTCAGAAACTTCTGTGTGATGAGTGCATTCAACTCACAGACTTGAACCTTCCTTTTGATAGAGAAGTTTTGAAACACTCTTTTAGAGGCATCTGAATGAGGATCTTGGGAGCGCTTCGAGGCCAATGCTGGGAAACGAAATATCATCACATAGAAACTAGACAGATGGATTCTCAGAAACTTCTTTGTGATGAGTGCGTTCCACTCACAGACTTGAACGTCCCTCTTGAGAGAACAGTTTGGAAACACTCCTTTTGTAGAATCTGCAAGTGTTTATTTGGAGCGCTTTGAGGCCTATGTTGGAAAAGGAAATATCTTCACATATAAACTAGACAGAAGCATTCTCAGAAACTTCTTTGCGATGAGTGCATTCAACGCACAGACTTGAAGCTTCCTTTGGAAAGAGCAGTTTTGAAACACTCTTTTTGTAGAATCTGCAAGTGGATATGTGGAGCGCTTTGAGGCCTCTGCTGGAAAAGGAAATATCTTCACAGAAAAACTAGACAGAAGCATTCTCAGAAACGTCTTGGTCATGTGTGCATTGAACTCACAGAGTAGAACCTTCCTTTTGATAGAGAAGCTTGGAAACACTCTTTTAGTAGAATCTTCAGGTGGATGTATGGAGTGCTTTGAGGCCTATGCTGGAAAAGGAAATGTCTTCACGTAGAAACGAGCCAAAGGCATTCTCGGAAAGTTCCCCGTGCTTTGTGCATTCAACTCACAGAGTTCAGCCTTCTTTTTGCTAGAGCAGTTTGGAAACACTCTTTTTGTAGAGTCTGCAAGTGGATAATTGGAGCGCCTTGAGGCCTACGCTGCAAAAGGAAATAAGATTGCATAAAAACTAGATGGAAGCATTCTCACAAACTTCTTTGTGGTGAGTGCATTCAACTCACAGAGTTGAACCTTCGTTTTGATAGACCAGTTTTGAAACACTGTTTTTGTAGTATTCGCAAGTGGATATTTGGAGCGCGTTGAGGCTGGAGCTGGAAAAGGAAATATCTTCACATACAAACTAGACGGAAGCATCCTCCGAAACTTCTTTGTCACGTGGGGATTGAACTCACAGTGTTGAACATTCCTTTTCGTAGAGCGGTTCTGCATGACTCTTTTTGTGGAAACTGCAAGTGGATGTTTGGTGCGATTGCGGCATCTAGTGGAAAGGAACATACATTACGATGAAAACTAGATTGAACTCTTCTCAGAAACTTCTTTGCGATGAGTGCCTTCTACTCACAGAGTCGAACCTTCCTTTCGAGAGAAGAGTTTTGAGACACTCTTTTTGTGGAATCTGCAAGGGGATCACTAGGGCGCTTTGATGCCTATGCTGGAAAAGGAAATATCTTCACACGAAAACTAGACAGAAGCATTCTCAGAAACCTTTTCTGATGTGCGCATTCAACTCACCGAGTTGAACCTTCCTTTTGATAGAGCAGTTTTGAAACACTCTTTTTGTAGAATCTGCAAGTGGAGATTTGGAGTGCTTTGAGTCCTACCCTGGAAAAGGAAATAACTTCACTTAGAACCTAGACGGAAGCATTCTCAGAGACTTCCCTGTGCTTTCTGCATTCAACTCACAGAGTTGAACCTTCCTTTTGATAGAACAGCTTTGAAACGCTCTTTTTGTAGAATCTGCAAGTCGATACTTGGAACGCTTTGAGGCCTATGCTGGAAAAGGAAATAGCTTCACATAAAAACTAGAGAGAAGCATTCTCAGAAACTTCTTTGTGATCTGCGCATTCAACCCACAGAGTTGAAGCTTCCCTTTGCTATAGCAGTTTTGAAACTCTCTTTGAGTAGAATCTTCAAGGGGATATTCGGTGTGCCGAGAGGCCAACACTGGAAAAGGAAATATCTTCACTTAAAAACTGGACGGAAGCGTTCTCAGAAACTACCCTGAGCTTTATGCATTCAACTCACAGAGAGGACTCTTCCTTTGGAGAGCGCGGTTTTGAAACACTCTTTTTGCAGAATTTGCTAGGGGATGTTTGGAGCTTTTGGAGGCCTATGCTGGAGGAGGAAATATCTTCACATACCAAGTAGACAGAAGCATTCTCACAAACTTCATTGTGATGAGTGCCTTCAACTCACAGACTTGAACCTTCCTTTTGAAAGAGCAGTCTTGAAACACTCCTTTTGTAGAATCTGCAAGTGGATATTTGGAGCGTTTTGAGGCCTTTGCTGGGAAATGAAATATCTTCACCTAAAAACTGGACAGAAGCATTCTCAGAAACATCTTTGCGATGTGTGCATTCAACTCACAGGGTTGAACCTTCCTTTTGATAGAGCAGTTTTGAAACGCACTTTGTGTAGAATCTGCAAGTGGATATTTGGAGGGCTTTGAGGCCTATGCTGGAAAAGGGAATATCTTCACATAAACACTAGACAGAAGCATTCTCAGAAACTTCTTTGCGATGAGTGCATTCAACGCACAGACTTGAAGCTTCCTTTGGAAAGAGCAGTTTTGAAACACTCTTTTTGTAGAATCTGCAAGTGGATATGTGGAGCGCTTTGAGGCCTCTGCTGGAAAAGGAAATATCTTCACAGAAAAACTAGACAGAAGCATTCTCAGAAACGTCTTGGTCATGTGTGCATTGAACTCACAGAGCTGAACCTTCCTTTTGATAGAGAAGCTTGGAAACACTCTATTAGTAGAATCTTCAGGTGGATGTATGGAGTGCTTTGAGGCCTATGCTGGAAAAGGAAATGTCTTCACGTAGAAACGAGCCAAAGGCATTCTCGGAAAGTTCCCCGTGCTTTGTGCATTCAACTCACAGAGTTCAGCCTTCTTTTTGCTAGAGCAGTTTGGAAACACTCTTTTTGTAGAGTCTGCAAGTGGATAATTGGAGCGCCTTGAGGCCTACGCTGCAAAAGGAAATAACATTGCATAAAAACTAGATGGAAGCATTCTCACAAACTTCTTTGTGGTGAGTGCATTCAACTCACAGAGTTGAACCTTCGTTTTGATAGACCAGTTTTGAAACACTGTTTTTGTAGTATTCGCAAGTGGATATCTGGAGCGCGTTGAGGCTGGAGTTGGAAAAGGAAATATCTTCACATACAAACTAGACGGAAGCATCCTCCGAAACTTCTTTGTCACGTGGGGATTGAACTCACAGTGTTGAACATTCCTTTTCGTAGAGCGGTTCTGCATGACTCTTTTTGTGGAAACTGCAAGTGGATATTTGGTGCGATTGCGGCATCTAGTGGAAAGGAACATACATTACGATGAAAACTAGATTGAACTCTTCTCAGAAACTTCTTTGCGATGAGTGCCTTCTACTCACAGAGTCGAACCTTCCTTTCGAGAGAAGAGTTTTGAGACACTCTTTTTGTGGAATCTGCAAGGGGATCACTAGGGCGCTTTGATGCCTATGCTGGAAAAGGAAATATCTTCACACGAAAACTAGACAGAAGCATTCTCAGAAACCTTTTCTGATGTGCGCATTCAACTCACCGAGTTGAACCTTCCTTTTGATAGAGCAGTTTTGAAACACTCTTTTTGTAGAATCTGCAAGTGGAGATTTGGAGTGCTTTGAGTCCTACCCTGGAAAAGGAAATAACTTCACTTAGAACCTAGACGGAAGCATTCTCAGAGACTTCCCTGTGCTTTCTGCATTCAACTCACAGAGTTGAACCTTCCTTTTGATAGAACAGCTTTGAAACGCTCTTTTTGTAGAATCTGCAAGTCGATACTTGGAACGCTTTGAGGCCTATGCTGGAAAAGGAAATAGCTTCACATAAAAACTAGAGAGAAGCATTCTCAGAAACTTCTTTGTGATCTGCGCATTCAACCCACAGAGTTGAAGCTTCCCTTTGCTATAGCAGTTTTGAAACTCTCTTTGAGTAGAATCTTCAAGGGGATATTCGGTGTGCCGAGAGGCCAACACTGGAAAAGGAAATATCTTCACTTAAAAACTGGACGGAAGCGTTCTCAGAAACTACCCTGAGCTTTATGCATTCAACTCACAGAGAGGACTCTTCCTTTGGAGAGCGCAGTTTTGAAACACTCTTTTTGCAGAATTTGCTAGGGGATGTTTGGAGCTTTTGGAGGCCTATGCTGGAAGAGGAAATATCTTCACATACCAAGTAGACAGAAGCATTCTCACAAACTTCTTTGTGATGAGTGCCTTCAACTCACAGACTTGAACCTTCCTTTTGAAAGAGCAGTCTTGAAACACTCCTTTTGTAGAATCTGCAAGTGGATATTTGGAGCGTTTTGAGGCCTTTGCTGGGAAATGAAGTATCTTCACCTAAAAACTAGACAGAAGCATTCTCAGAAACATCTTTGCGATGTGTGCATTCAACTCACAGGGTTGAACCTTCCTTTTGATAGAGCAGTTTTGAAACGCACTTTGTGTAGAATCTGCAAGTGGATATTTGGAGGGCTTTGAGGCCTATGCTGGAAAAGGGAATATCTTCACATAAACACTAGACAGAAGCATTCTCTGAAACTTCTTTGTGATGTGTGCATTCAACTCACAGAGTTGAACCGGCCTTCTGATAGAGCCGTTAGGAAACAGCCTTTTTGTAACATCTGCAAGTGGATATTTGGAGCGATTTGAGGCCTATGATGGAAAGGGAAATATCTTCACATAGAAACTAGACAGAAGCCTTCTCAGAAACTTCTGTGTGATGAGTGCATTCAACTCACAGACTTGAACCTTCCTTTTGATAGAGAAGTTTTGAAACACTCTTTTAGAGGCATCTGAATGAGGATCTTGGGAGCGCTTCGAGGCCAATGCTGGGAAACGAAATATCATCACATAGAAACTAGACAGATGGATTCTCAGAAACTTCCTTGTGATGAGTGCGTTCCACTCACAGACTTGAACGTCCCTCTTGAGAGAACAGTTTTGAAACACTCCTTTTGTAGAATCTGCAAGTGTTTATTTGGAGCGCTTTGAGGCCTATGTTGGAAAAGGAAATATCTTCACATATAAACTAGACAGAAGCATTCTTAGAAACTTCTTTGCGATGAGTGCATTCAACGCACAGACTTGAAGCTTCCTTTGGAAAGAGCAGTTTTGAAACACTCTTTTTGTAGAATCTGCAAGTGGATATGTGGAGCGCTTTGAGGCCTCTGCTGGAAAAGGAAATATCTTCACAGAAAAACTAGACAGAAGCATTCTCAGAAACGTCTTGGTCATGTGTGCATTGAACTCACAGAGCAGAACCTTCCTTTTGATAGAGAAGCTTGGAAACACTCTTTTAGTAGAATCTTCAGGTGGATGTATGGAGTGCTTTGAGGCCTATGCTGGAAAAGGAAATGTCTTCACGTAGAAACGAGCCAAAGGCATTCTCGGAAAGTTCCCCGTGCTTTGTGCATTCAACTCACAGAGTTCAGCCTTCTTTTTGCTAGAGCAGTTTGGAAACACTCTTTTTGTAGAGTCTGCAAGTGGATAATTGGAGCGCCTTGAGGCCTACGCTGCAAAAGGAAATAACATTGCATAAAAAGTAGATGGAAGCATTCTCACAAACTTCTTTGTGGTGAGTGCATTCAACTCACAGAGTTGAACCTTCGTTTTGATAGACCAGTTTTGAAACACTGTTTTTGTAGTATTCGCAAGTGGATATTTGGAGCGCGTTGAGGCTGGAGTTGGAAAAGGAAATATCTTCACATACAAACTAGACGGAAGCATTCTCCGAAGCTTCTTTGTCACGTGGGGATTGAACTCACAGTGTTGAACATTCCTTTTCGTAGAGCGGTTCTGCATGACTCTTTTTGTGGAAACTGCAAGTGGATGTTTGGTGCGATTGCGGCATCTAGTGGAAAGGAACATACATTACGATGAAAACTAGATTGAACAATTCTCAGAAACTTCTTTGCGATGAGTGCCTTCTACTCACAGAGTCGAACCTTCCTTTCGAGAGAAGAGTTTTGAGACACTCTTTTTGTGGAATCTGCAAGGGGATCACTAGGGCGCTTTGATGCCTATGCTGGAAAAGGAAATATCTTCACACGAAAACTAGACAGAAGCATTCTCAGAAACCTTTTCTGATGTGCGCATTCAACTCACCGAGTTGAACCTTCCTTTTGATAGAGCAGTTTTGAAACACTCTTTTTGTAGAATCTGCAAGTGGAGATTTGGAGTGCTTTGAGTCCTACCCTGGAAAAGGAAATAACTTCACTTAGAACCTAGACGGAAGCATTCTCAGAGACTTCCCTGTGCTTTCTGCATTCAACTCACAGAGTTGAACCTTCCTTTTGATAGAACAGCTTTGAAACGCTCTTTTTGTAGAATCTGCAAGTCGATACTTGGAACGCTTTGAGGCCTATGCTGGAAAAGGAAATAGCTTCACATAAAAACTAGAGAGAAGCATTCTCAGAAACTTCTTTGTGATCTGCGCATTCAACCCACAGAGTTGAAGCTTCCCTTTGCTATAGCAGTTTTGAAACTCTCTTTGAGTAGAATCTTCAAGGGGATATTCGGTGTGCCGAGAGGCCAACACTGGAAAAGGAAATATCTTCACTTAAATACTGGACGGAAGGGTTCTCAGAAACTACCCTGAGCTTTATGCATTCAACTCACAGAGAGGACTCTTCCTTTGGAGAGCGCAGTTTTGAAACACTCTTTTTGCAGAATTTGCTAGGGGATGTTTGGAGCTTTTGGAGGCCTATGCTGGAAGAGGAAATATCTTCACATACCAAGTAGACAGAAGCATTCTCACAAACTTCTTTGTGATGAGTGACTTCAACTCACAGACTTGAACCTTCCTTTTGAAAGAGCAGTCTTGAAACACTCCTTTTGTAGAATCTGCAAGTGGATATTTATAGCGTTTTGAGGCCTTTGCTGGGAAATGAAATATCTTCACCTAAAAACTAGACAGAAGCATTCTCAGAAACATCTTTGCGATGTGTGCATTCAACTCACAGGGTTGAACCTTCCTTTTGATAGAGCAGTTTTGAAACGCACTTTGTGTAGAATCTGCAAGTGGATATTTGGAGGGCTTTCAGGCCTACGCTGGAAAAGGGAATATCTTCACATAAACACTAGACAGAAGCATTCTCAGAAACTTCTTTGTGATGTGTGCATTCAACTCACAGAGTTGAACCGGCCTTCTGATAGAGCCGTTTGGAAACAGCTTTTTTGTAACATCTGCAAGTGGATATTTGGAGCGATTTGAGGCCTATGATGGAAAGGGAAATATCTTCACATAGAAACTAGACAGAAGCCTTCTCAGAAACTTCTGTGTGATGAGTGCATTCAACTCACAGACTTGAACCTTCCTTTTGATAGAGAAGTTTTGAAACACTCTTTTAGAGGCATCTGAATGAGGATCTTGGGAGCGCTTCGAGGCCAATGCTGGGAAACGAAATATCATCACATAGAAACTAGACAGATGGAGTCTCAGAAACTTCTTTGTGATGAGTGCGTTCCACTCACAGACTTGAACGTCCCTCTTGAGAGAACCGTTTTGAAACACTCCTTTTGTAGAATCTGCAAGTGTTTATTTGGAGCGCTTTGAGGCCTATGATGGAAAAGGAAATATCTTCACATATAAACTAGACAGAAGCATTCTCAGAAACTTCTTTGCGATGAGTGCATTCAACGCACAGAGTTGAAGCTTCCTTTGGAAAGAGCAGTTTTGAAACACTCTTTTTGTAGAATCTGCAAGTGGATATGTGGAGCGCTTTGAGGCCTCTGCTGGAAAAGGAAATATCTTCACAGAATAACTAGACAGAAGCATTCTCAGAAACGTCTTGGTCATGTGTGCATTTAACTCACAGAGCAGAACCTTCCTTTTGATAGAGAAGCTTGGAAACACTCTTTTAGTAGAATCTTCAGGTGGATGTATGGAGTGCTTTGAGGCCTATGCTGGAAAAGGAAATGTCTTCACGTAGAAACGAGACAAAGGCATTCTCGGAAAGTTCCCCGTGCTTTGTGCATTCAACTCACAGAGTTCAGCCTTCTTTTTGCTAGAGCAGTTTGGAAACACTCTTTTTGTAGACTCTGCAAGTGGATAATTGGAGCGCCTTGAGGCCTACGCTGCAAAAGGAAATAACATTGCATAAAAACTAGATGGAAGCATTCTCACAAACTTCTTTGTGGTGAGTGCATTCAACTCACAGAGTTGAACCTTCGTTTTGATAGACCAGTTTTGAAACACTGTTTTTGTAGTATTCGCAAGTGGATATTTGGAGCGCCTTGAGGCTGGAGTTGGAAAAGGAAATATCTTCACATACAAACTAGACGGAAGGATACTCCGAAGCTTCTTTGTCACGTGGGGATTGAACTCACAGTGTTGAACATTCCTTTTCGTAGAGCGGTTCTGCATGACTCTTTTTGTGGAAACTGCAAGTGGATGTTTGGTGCGATTGCGGCATCTAGTGGAAAGGAACATACATTACGATGAAAACTAGATTGAACTCTTCTCAGAAACTTCTTTGCGATGAGTGCCTTCTACTCACAGAGTCGAACCTTCCTTTCGAGAGAAGAGTTTTGAGACACTCTTTTTGTGGTATCTGCAAGGGGATCACTAGGGCGCTTTGATGCCTATGCTGGAAAAGGAAATATCTTCACACGAAAACTAGACAGAAGCATTCTCAGAAACCTTTTCTGATGTGCGCATTCAACTCACCGAGTTGAACCTTCCTTTTGATAGAGCAGTTTTGAAACACTCTTTTTGTAGAATCTGCAAGTGGAGATTTGGAGTGCTTTGAGTCCTACCCTGGAAAAGGAAATAACTTCACTTAGAACCTAGACGGAAGCATTCTCAGAGACTTCCCTGTGCTTTCTGCATTCAACTCACAGAGTTGAACCTTCCTTTTGATAGAACAGCTTTGAAACGCTCTTTTTGTAGAATCTGCAAGTCGATACTTGGAACGCTTTGAGGCCTATGCTGGAAAAGGAAATAGCTTCACATAAAAACTAGAGAGAAGCATTCCCAGAAACTTCTTTGTGATCTGCGCATTCAACCCACAGAGTTGAAGCTTCCCTTTGCTATAGCAGTTTTGAAACTCTCTTTGAGTAGAATCTTCAAGGGGATATTCGGTGTGCCGAGAGGCCAACACTGGAAAAGGAAATATCTTCACTTAAAAACTGGACGGAAGCGTTCTCAGAAACTACCCTGAGCTTTATGCATTCAACTCACAGAGAGGACTCTTCCTTTGGAGAGCGCAGTTTTGAAACACTCTTTTTGCAGAATTTGCTAGGGGATGTTTGGAGCTTTGGGAGGCCTATGCTGGAGGAGGAAATATCTTCACATACCAAGTAGACAGAAGCATTCTCACAAACTTCATTGTGATGAGTGCCTTCAACTCACAGACTTGAACCTTCCTTTTGAAAGAGCAGTCTTGAAACACTCCTTTTGTAGAATCTGCAAGTGGATATTTGGAGCGTTTTGAGGCCTTTGCTGGGAAATGAAATATCTTCACCTAAAAACTGGACAGAAGCATTCTCAGAAACATCTTTGCGATGTGTGCATTCAACTCACAGGGTTGAACCTTCCTTTTGATAGAGCAGTTTTGAAACGCACTTTGTGTAGAATCTGCAAGTGGATATTTGGAGGGCTTTGAGGCCTATGCTGGAAAAGGGAATATCTTCACATAAACACTAGACAGAAGCATTCTCAGAAACTTCTTTGCGATGAGTGCATTCAACGCACAGACTTGAAGCTTCCTTTGGAAAGAGCAGTTTTGAAACACTCTTTTTGTAGAATCTGCAAGTGGATATTTGGAGCGTTTTGAGGCCTTTGCTGGGAAATGAAATATCTTCACCTAAAAACTAGACAGAAGCATTCTCAGAAACATCTTTGCGATGTGTGCATTCAACTCACAGGGCTGAACCTTCCTTTTGATAGAGCAGTTTTGAAACGCACTTTGTGTAGAATCTGCAAGTGGATATTTGGAGGGCTTTGAGGCCTATGCTGGAAAAGGGAATATCTTCACATAAACACTAGACAGAAGCATTCTCAGAAACTTCTTTGTGATGTGTGCATTCAACTCACAGAGTTGAACCGGCCTTCTGATAGAGCCGTTTGGAAACAGCCTTTTTGTAACATCTGCAAGTGGATATTTGGAGCGATTTGAGGCCTATGATGGAAAGGGAAATATCTTCACATAGAAACTAGACAGAAGCCTTCTCAGAAACTTCTGTGTGATGAGTGCATTCAACTCACAGACTTGAACCTTCCTTTTGATAGAGAAGTTTTGAAACACTCTTTTAGAGGCATCTGAATGAGGATCTTGGGAGCGCTTCGAGGCCAATGCTGGGAAACGAAATATCATCACATAGAAACTAGACAGATGGATTCTCAGAAACTTCTTTGTGATGAGTGCGTTCCACTCACAGACTTGAACGTCCCTCTTGAGAGAACAGTTTGGAAACACTCCTTTTGTAGAATCTGCAAGTGTTTATTTGGAGCGCTTTGAGGCCTATGTTGGAAAAGGAAATATCTTCACATATAAACTAGACAGAAGCATTCTCAGAAACTTCTTTGCGATGAGTGCATTCAACGCACAGACTTGAAGCTTCCTTTGGAAAGAGCAGTTTTGAAACACTCTTTTTGTAGAATCTGCAAGTGGATATGTGGAGCGCTTTGAGGCCTCTGCTGGAAAAGGAAATATCTTCACAGAAAAACTAGACAGAAGCATTCTCAGAAACGTCTTGGTCATGTGTGCATTGAACTCACAGAGCAGAACCTTCCTTTTGATAGAGAAGGTTGGAAACACTCTTTTAGTAGAATCTTCAGGTGGATGTATGGAGTGCTTTGAGGCCTATGCTGGAAAAGGAAATGTCTTCACGTAGAAACGAGACAAAGGCATTCTCGGAAAGTTCCCCGTGCTTTGTGCATTCAACTCACAGAGTTCAGCCTTCTTTTTGCTAGAGCAGTTTGGAAACACCCTTTTTGTAGAGTCTGCAAGTGGATAATTGGAGCGCTTTGAGGCCTACGCTGCAAAAGGAAATAACATTGCATAAAAACTAGATGGAAGCATTCTCACAAACTTCTTTGTGGTGAGTGCATTCAACTCACAGAGTTGAACCTTCGTTTTGATAGACCAGTTTTGAAACACTGTTTTTGTAGTATTCGCAAGTGGATATTTGGAGCGCGTTGAGGCTGGAGTTGGAAAAGGAAATATCTTCACATACAAACTAGACGGAAGCATTCTCCGAAGCTTCTTTGTCACGTGGGGATTGAACTCACAGTGTTGAACATTCCTTTTCGTAGAGCGGTTCTGCATGACTCTTTTTGTGGAAACTGCAAGTGGATATTTGGTGCGATTGCGGCATCTAGTGGAAAGGAACATACATTACGATGAAAACTCGATTGAACTCTTCTCAGAAACTTCTTTGCGATGAGTGCCTTCTACTCACAGAGTCGAACCTTCCTTTCGAGAGAAGAGTTTTGAGACACTCTTTTTGTGGAATCTGCAAGGGGATCACTAGGGCGCTTTGATGCCTATGCTGGAAAAGGAAATATCTTCACACGAAAACTAGACAGAAGCATTCTCAGAAACCTTTTCTGATGTGCGCATTCAACTCACCGAGTTGAACCTTCCTTTTGATAGAGCAGTTTTGAAACACTCTTTTTGTAGAATCTGCAAGTGGAGATTTGGAGTGCTTTGAGTCCTACCCTGGAAAAGGAAATAACTTCACTTAGAACCTAGACGGAAGCATTCTCAGAGACTTCCCTGTGCTTTCTGCATTCAACTCACAGAGTTGAACCTTCCTTCTGATAGAACAGCTTTGAAACGCTCTTTTTGTAGAATCTGCAAGTCGATACTTGGAACGGTTTGAGGCCTATGCTGGAAAAGGAAATAGCTTCAAATAAAAACTAGAGAGAAGCATTCTCAGAAACTTCTTTGTGATCTGCGCATTCAACCCACAGAGTTGAAGCTTCCCTTTGCTATAGCAGTTTTGAAACTCTCTTTGAGTAGAATCTTCAAGGGGATATTCGGTGTGCCGAGAGGCCAACACTGGAAAAGGAAATATCTTCACTTAAAAACTGGACGGAAGGGTTCTCAGAAACTACCCTGAGCTTTATGCATTCAACTCACAGAGAGGACTCTTCCTTTGGAGAGCGCAGTTTTGAAACACTCTTTTTGCAGAATTTGCTAGGGGATGTTTGGAGCTTTTGGAGGCCTATGCTGGAAGAGGAAATATCTTCACATACCAAGTAGACAGAAGCATTCTCACAAACTTCTTTGTGATGAGTGACTTCAACTCACAGACTTGAACCTTCCTTTTGAAAGAGCAGTCTTGAAACACTCCTTTTGTAGAATCTGCAAGTGGATATTTATAGCGTTTTGAGGCCTTTGCTGGGAAATGAAATATCTTCACCTAAAAACTAGACAGAAGCATTCTCAGAAACATCTTTGCGATGTGTGCATTCAACTCACAGGGTTGAACCTTCCTTTTGATAGAGCAGTTTTGAAACGCACTTTGTGTAGAATCTGCAAGTGGATATTTGGAGGGCTTTCAGGCCTACGCTGGAAAAGGGAATATCTTCACATAAACACTAGACAGAAGCATTCTCAGAAACTTCTTTGTGATGTGTGCATTCAACTCACAGAGTTGAACCGGCCTTCTGATAGAGCCGTTTGGAAACAGCCTTTTTGTAACATCTGCAAGTGGATATTTGGAGCAATTTGTGGCCTATGATGGAAAGGGAAATATCTTCACATAGAAACTAGACAGAAGCCTTCTCAGAAACTTCTGTGTGATGAGTGCATTCAACTCACAGACTTGAACCTTCCTTTTGATAGAGAAGTTTTGAAACACTCTTTTAGAGGCATCTGAATGAGGATCTTGGGAGCGCTTCGAGGCCAATGCTGGGAAACGAAATATCATCACATAGAAACTAGACAGATGGATTCTCAGAAACTTCTTTGTGATGAGTGCGTTCCACTCACAGACTTGAACGTCCCTCTTGAGAGAACCGTTTTGAAACACTCCTTTTGTAGAATCTGCAAGTGTTTATTTGGAGCGCTTTGAGGCCTATGTTGGAAAAGGAAATATCTTCACATATAAACTAGACAGAAGCATTCTCAGAAACTTCTTTGCGATGAGTGCATTCAACGCACAGACTTGAAGCTTCCTTTGGAAAGAGCAGTTTTGAAACACTCTTTTTGTAGAATCTGCAAGTGGATATGTGGAGCGCTTTGAGGCCTCTGCTGGAAAAGGAAATATCTTCACAGAATAACTAGACAGAAGCATTCTCAGAAACGTCTTGGTCATGTGTGCATTGAACTCACAGAGCAGAACCTTCCTTTTGATAGAGAAGCTTGGAAACACTCTTTTAGTAGAATCTTCAGGTGGATGTATGGAGTGCTTTGAGGCCTATGCTGGAAAAGGAAATGTCTTCACGTAGAAACGAGACAAAGGCATTCTCGGAAAGTTCCCCGTGCTTTGTGCATTGAACTCACAGAGTTCAGCCTTGTTTTTGCTAGAGCAGTTTGGAAACACTCTTTTTGTAGACTCTGCAAGTGGATAATTGGAGCGCCTTGAGGCCTACGCTGCAAAAGGAAATAACATTGCATAAAAACTAGATGGAAGCATTCTCACAAACTTCTTTGTGGTGAGTGCATTCAACTCACAGAGTTGAACCTTCGTTTTGATAGACCAGTTTTGAAACACTGTTTTTGTAGTATTCGCAAGTGGATATTTGGAGCGCCTTGAGGCTGGAGTTGGAAAAGGAAATATCTTCACATACAAACTAGACGGAAGCATTCTCCGAAGCTTCTTTGTCACGTGGGGATTGAACTCACAGTGTTGAACATTCCTTTTCGTAGAGCGGTTCTGCATGACTCTTTTTGTGGAAACTGCAAGTGGATGTTTGGTGCGATTGCGGCATCTAGTGGAAAGGAACATACATTACGATGAAAACTAGATTGAACTCTTCTCAGAAACTTCTTTGCGATGAGTGCCTTCTACTCACAGAGTCGAACCTTCCTTTCGAGAGAAGAGTTTTGAGACACTCTTTTTGTGGAATCTGCAAGGGGATCACTAGGGCGCTTTGATGCCTATGCTGGAAAAGGAAATATCTTCACACGAAAACTAGACAGAAGCATTCTCAGAAACCTTTTCTGATGTGCGCATTCAACTCACCGAGTTGAACCTTCCTTTTGATAGAGCAGTTTTGAAACACTCTTTTTGTAGAATCTGCAAGTGGAGATTTGGAGTGCTTTGAGTCCTACCCTGGAAAAGGAAATAACTTCACTTAGAACCTAGACGGAAGCATTCTCAGAGACTTCCCTGTGCTTTCTGCATTCAACTCACAGAGTTGAACCTTCCTTTTGATAGAACAGCTTTGAAACGCTCTTTTTGTAGAATCTGCAAGTCGATACTTGGAACGCTTTGAGGCCTATGCTGGAAAAGGAAATAGCTTCACATAAAAACTAGAGAGAAGCATTCTCAGAAACTTCTTTGTGATCTGCGCATTCAACCCACAGAGTTGAAGCTTCCCTTTGCTATAGCAGTTTTGAAACTCTCTTTGAGTAGAATCTTCAAGGGGATATTCGGTGTGCCGAGAGGCCAACACTGGAAAAGGAAATATCTTCACTTAAAAACTGGACGGAAGCGTTCTCAGAAACTACCCTGAGCTTTATGCATTCAACTCACAGAGAGGACTCTTCCTTTGGAGAGCGCAGTTTTGAAACACTCTTTTTGCAGAATTTGCTAGGGGATGTTTGGAGCTTTTGGAGGCCTATGCTGGAAGAGGAAATATCTTCACATACCAAGTAGACAGAAGCATTCTCACAAACTTCTTTGTGATGAGTGCCTTCAACTCACAGACTTGAACCTTCCTTTTGAAAGAGGAGTCTTGAAACACTCCTTTTGTAGAATCTGCAAGTGGATATTTGGAGCGTTTTGAGGCCTTTGCTGGGAAATGAAATATCTTCACCTAAAAACTAGACAGAAGCATTCTCAGAAACATCTTTGCGATGTGTGCATTCAACTCACAGGGTTGAACCTTCCTTTTGATAGAGCAGTTTTGAAACGCACTTTGTGTAGAATCTGCAAGTGGATATTTGGAGGGCTTTGAGGCCTATGCTGGAAAAGGGAATATCTTCACATAAACACTAGACAGAAGCATTCTCAGAAACTTCTTTGTGATGTGTGCATTCAACTCACAGAGTTGAACCGGCCTTCTGATAGAGCCGTTTGGAAACAGCTTTTTTGTAACATCTGCAAGTGGATATTTGGAGCGATTTGAGGCCTATGATGGAAAGGGAAATATCTTCACATAGAAACTAGACAGAAGCCTTCTCAGAAACTTCTGTGTGATGAGTGCATTCAACTCACAGACTTGAACCTTCCTTTTGATAGAGAAGTTTTGAAACACTCTTTTAGAGGCATCTGAATGAGGATCTTGGGAGCGCTTCGAGGCCAATGCTGGGAAACGAAATATCATCACATAGAAACTAGACAGATGGATTCTCAGAAACTTCTTTGTGATGAGTGCGTTCCACTCACAGACTTGAACGTCCCTCTTGAGAGAACAGTTTGGAAACACTCCTTTTGTAGAATCTGCAAGTGTTTATTTGGAGCGCTTTGAGGCCTATGTTGGAAAAGGAAATATCTTCACATAGAAACTAGACAGAAGCATTCTCAGAAACTTCTTTGCGATGAGTGCATTCAACGCACAGACTTGAAGCTTCCTTTGGAAAGAGCAGTTTTGAAACACTCTTTTTGTAGAATCTGCAAGTGGATATGTGGAGCGCTTTGAGGCCTCTGCTGGAAAAGGAAATATCTTCACAGAAAAACTAGACAGAAGCATTCTCAGAAACGTCTTGGTCATGTGTGCATTGAACTCACAGAGCAGAACCTTCCTTTTGATAGAGAAGGTTGGAAACACTCTTTTAGTAGAATCTTCAGGTGGATGTATGGAGTGCTTTGAGGCCTATGCTGGAAAAGGAAATGTCTTCACGTAGAAACGAGACAAAGGCATTCTCGGAAAGTTCCCCGTGCTTTGTGCATTCAACTCACAGAGTTCAGCCTTCTTTTTGCTAGAGCAG
Source organism: Pongo pygmaeus (assembly GCF_028885625.2). Taxonomy (NCBI): domain Eukaryota; kingdom Metazoa; phylum Chordata; class Mammalia; order Primates; family Hominidae; genus Pongo; species Pongo pygmaeus. Next base: position 71,748,805 of record NC_072376.2, read on the forward strand.
TTTGGAAACACCCTTTTTGTAGAGTCTGCAAGTGGATAATTGGAGCGCTTTGAGGCCTACGCTGCAAAAGGAAATAACATTGCATAAAAACTAGATGGAAGCATTCTCACAAACTTCTTGTGGTGAGTGCATTCAACTCACAGAGTTGAACCTTCGTTTTGATAGACCAGTTTTGAAACACTGTTTTTGTAGTATTCGCAAGTGGATATTTGGAGCGCCTTGAGGCTGGAGTTGGAAAAGGAAATATCTTCACATACAAACTAGACGGAAGCATTCTCCGAAGCTTCTTTGTCACGTGGGGATTGAACTCACAGTGTTGAACATTCCTTTTCGTAGAGCGGTTCTGCATGACTCTTTTTGTGGAAACTGCAAGTGGATATTTGGTGCGATTGCGGCATCTAGTGGAAAGGAACATACATTACGATGAAAACTCGATTGAACTCTTCTCAGAAACTTCTTTGCGATGAGTGCCTTCTACTCACAGAGTCGAACCTTCCTTTCGAGAGAAGCGTTTTGAGACACTCTTTTTGTGGAATCTGCAAGGGGATCACTAGGGCGCTTTGATGTCTATGCTGGAAAAGGAAATATCTTCACACGAAAACTAGACAGAAGCATTCTCAGAAACCTTTTCTGATGTGCGCATTCAACTCACCGAGTTGAACCTTCCTTTTGATAGAGCAGTTTTGAAACACTCTTTTTGTAGAATCTGCAAGTGGAGATTTGGAGTGCTTTGAGTCCTACCCTGGAAAAGGAAATAACTTCACTTAGAACCTAGACGGAAGCATTCTCAGAGACTTCCCTGTGCTTTCTGCATTCAACTCACAGAGTTGAACCTTCCTTTTGATAGAACAGCTTTGAAACGCTCTTTTTGTAGAATCTGCAAGTCGATACTTGGAACGCTTTGAGGCCTATGCTGGAAAAGGAAATAGCTTCAAATAAAAACTAGAGAGAAGCATTCTCAGAAACTTCTTTGTGATCTGCGCATTCAACCCACAGAGCTGAAGCTTCCCTTTGCTATAGCAGTTTTGAAACTCTCTTTGAGTAGAATCTTCAAGGGGATATTCGGTGTGCCGAGAGGCCAACACTGGAAAAGGAAATATCTTCACTTAAAAACTGGACGGAAGCGTTCTCAGAAACTACCCTGGGCTTTATGCATTCAGCTCACAGAGAGGACTCTTCCTTTGGAGAGCGCAGTTTTGAAACACTCTTTTTGCAGAATTTGCTACGGGATGTTTGGAGCTTTTGGAGGCCTATGCTGGAAGAGGAAATATCTTCACATACCAAGTAGACAGAAGCATTCTCACAAACTTCTTTGTGATGAGTACCTTCAACTCACAGACTTGAACCTTCCTCTTGAAAGAGCAGTCTTGAAACACTCCTTTTGTAGAATCTGCAAGTGGATATTTGGAGCGTTTTGAGGCCTTTGCTGGGAAATGAAATATCTTCACCTAAAAACTAGACAGAAGCATTCTCAGAAACATCTTTGCGATGTGTGCATTCAACTCACAGGGTTGAACCTTCCTTTTGATAGAGCAGTTTTGAAACGCACTTTGTGTAGAATCTGCAAGTGGATATTTGGAGGGCTTTGAGGCCTATGCTGGAAAAGGGAATATCTTCACATAAACACTAGACAGAAGCATTCTCAGAAACTTCTTTGTGATGTGTGCATTCAACTCACAGAGTTGAACCGGCCTTCTGATAGAGCCGTTTGGAAACAGCCTTTTTGTAACATCTGCAAGTGGATATTTGGAGCGATTTGAGGCCTATGATGGAAAGGGAAATATCTTCACATAGAAACTAGACAGAAGCCTTCTCAGAAACTTCTGTGTGATGAGTGCATTCAACTCACAGACTTGAACCTTCCTTTTGATAGAGAAGTTTTGAAACACTCTTTTAGAGGCATCTGAATGAGGATCTTGGGAGCGCTTCGAGGCCAATGCTGGGAAACGAAATATCATCACATAGAAACTAGACAGATGGATTCTCAGAAACTTCTTTGTGATGAGTGCGTTCCACTCACAGACTTGAACGTCCCTCTTGAGAGAACAGTTTGGAAACACTCCTTTTGTAGAATCTGCAAGTGTTTATTTGGAGCGCTTTGAGGCCTATGTTGGAAAAGGAAATATCTTCACATATAAACTAGACAGAAGCATTCTCAGAAACTTCTTTGCGATGAGTGCATTCAACGCACAGACTTGAAGCTTCCTTTGGAAAGAGCAGTTTTGAAACACTCTTTTTGTAGAATCTGCAAGTGGATATGTGGAGCGCTTTGAGGCCTCTGCTGGAAAAGGAAATATCTTCACAGAAAAACTAGACAGAAGCATTCTCAGAAACGTCTTGGTCATGTGTGCATTGAACTCACAGAGCAGAACCTTCCTTTTGATAGAGAAGGTTGGAAACACTCTTTTAGTAGAATCTTCAGGTGGATGTATGGAGTGCTTTGAGGCCTATGCTGGAAAAGGAAATGTCTTCACGTAGAAACGAGACAAAGGCATTCTCGGAAAGTTCCCCGTGCTTTGTGCATTCAACTCACAGAGTTCAGCCTTCTTTTTCCTAGAGCAGTTTGGAAACACCCTTTTTGTAGAGTCTGCAAGTGGGTAATTGGAGCGCTTTGAGGCCTACGCTGCAAAAGGAAATAACATTGCATAAAAACTAGATGGAAGCATTCTCACAAACTTCTTTGTGGTGAGTGCATTCAACTCACAGAGTTGAACCTTCGTTTTGATAGACCAGTTTTGAAACACTGTTTTTGTAGTATTCGCAAGTGGATATTTGGAGCGCGTTGAGGCTGGAGTTGGAAAAGGAAATATCTTCACATACAAACTAGACGGAAGCATTCTCCGAAGCTTCTTTGTCACGTGGGGATTGAACTCACAGTGTTGAACATTCCTTTTCGTAGAGCGGTTCTGCATGACTCTTTTTGTGGAAACTGCAAGTGGATATTCGGTGCGATTGCAGCATCTAGTGGAAAGGAACATACATTACGATGAAAACTCGATTGAACTCTTCTCAGAAACTTCTTTGCGATGAGTGCCTTCTACTCACAGAGTCGAACCTTCCTTTCGAGAGAAGAGTTTTGAGACACTCTTTTTGTGGAATCTGCAAGGGGATCACTAGGGCGCTTTGATGCCTATGCTGGAAAAGGAAATATCTTCACACGAAAACTAGACAGAAGCATTCTCAGAAACCTTTTCTGATGTGCGCATTCAACTCACCGAGTTGAACCTTCCTTTTGATAGAGCAGTTTTGAAACACTCTTTTTGTAGAATCTGCAAGTGGAGATTTGGAGTGCTTTGAGTCCTACCCTGGAAAAGGAAATAACTTCACTTAGAACCTAGACGGAAGCATTCTCAGAGACTTCCCTGTGCTTTCTGCATTCAACTCACAGAGTTGAACCTTCCTTTTGATAGAACAGCTTTGAAACGCTCTTTTTGTAGAATCTGCAAGTCGATACTTGGAACGCTTTGAGGCCTATGCTGGAAAAGGAAATAGCTTCACATAAAAACTAGAGAGAAGCGTTCTCAGAAACTTCTTTGTGATCTGCGCATTCAACCCACAGAGTTGAAGCTTCCCTTTGCTATAGCAGTTTTGAAACTCTCTTTGAGTAGAATCTTCAAGGGGATATTCGGTGTGCCGGAAGGCCAACACTGGAAAAGGAAATATCTTCACTTAAAAACTTGACGGAAGCGTTCTCAGAAACTACCCTGAGCTTTATGCATTCAACTCACAGAGAGGACTCTTCCTTTGGAGAGCGCAGTTTTGAAACACTCTTTTTGCAGAATTTGCTAGGGGATGTTTGGAGCTTTTGGAGGCCTATGCTGGAAGAGGAACTATCTTCACATACCAAGTAGACAGAAGCATTCTCACAAGCTTCTTTGTGATGAGTGCCTTCAACTCACAGACTTGAACCTTCCTTTTGAAAGAGCAGTCTTGAAACACTCCTTTTGTAGAATCTGCAAGTGGATATTTGGAGCGTTTTGAGGCCTTTGCTGGGAAATGAAATATCTTCACCTAAAAACTAGACAGAAGCATTCTCAGAAACATCTTTGCGATGTGTGCATTCAACTCACAGGGTTGAACCTTCCTTTTGATAGAGCAGTTTTGAAACGCACTTTGTGTAGAATCTGCAAGTGGATATTTGGAGGGCTTTCAGGCCTATGCTGGAAAAGGGAATATCTTCACATAAACACTAGACAGAAGCATTCTCAGAAACTTCTTTGTGATGTGTGCATTCAACTCACAGAGTTGAACCGGCCTTCTGATAGAGCCGTTTGGAAACAGCCTTTTTGTAACATCTGCAAGTGGATATTTGGAGCAATTTGAGGCCTATGATGGAAAGGGAAATATCTTCACATAGAAACTAGACAGAAGCCTTCTCAGAAACTTCTGTGTGATGAGTGCATTCAACTCACAGACTTGAACCTTCCTTTTGATAGAGAAGTTTTGAAACACTCTTTTAGAGGCATCTGAATGAGGATCTTGGGAGCGCTTCGAGGCCAATGCTGGGAAACGAAATATCATCACATAGAAACTAGACAGATGGATTCTCAGAAACTTCTTTGTGATGAGTGCGTTCCACTCACAGACTTGAACGTCCCTCTTGAGAGAACCGTTTTGAAACACTCCTTTTGTAGAATCTGCAAGTGTTTATTTGGAGCGCTTTGAGGCCTATGTTGGAAAAGGAAATATCTTCACATATAAACTAGACAGAAGCATTCTCAGAAACTTCTTTGCGATGAGTGCATTCAACGCACAGACTTGAAGCTTCCTTTGGAAAGAGCAGTTTTGAAACACTCTTTTTGTAGAATCTGCAAGTGGATATGTGGAGCGCTTTGAGGCCTCTGCTGGAAAAGGAAATATCTTCACAGAATAACTAGACAGAAGCATTCTCAGAAACGTCTTGGTCATGTGTGCATTGAACTCACAGAGCAGAACCTTCCTTTTGATAGAGAAGCTTGGAAACACTCTTTTAGTAGAATCTTCAGGTGGATGTATGGAGTGCTTTGAGGCCTATGCTGGAAAAGGAAATGTCTTCACGTAGAAACGAGACAAAGGCATTCTCGGAAAGTTCCCCGTGCTTTGTGCATTGAACTCACAGAGTTCAGCCTTGTTTTTGCTAGAGCAGTTTGGAAACACTCTTTTTGTAGACTCTGCAAGTGGATAATTGGAGCGCCTTGAGGCCTACGCTGCAAAAGGAAATAACATTGCATAAAAACTAGATGGAAGCATTCTCACAAACTTCTTTGTGGTGAGTGCATTCAACTCACAGAGTTGAACCTTCGTTTTGATAGACCAGTTTTGAAACACTGTTTTTGTAGTATTCGCAAGTGGATATTTGGAGCGCCTTGAGGCTGGAGTTGGAAAAGGAAATATCTTCACATACAAACTAGACGGAAGCATTCTCCGAAGCTTCTTTGTCACGTGGGGATTGAACTCACAGTGTTGAACATTCCTTTTCGTAGAGCGGTTCTGCATGACTCTTTTTGTGGAAACTGCAAGTGGATGTTTGGTGCGATTGCGGCATCTAGTGGAAAGGAACATACATTACGATGAAAACTAGATTGAACTCTTCTCAGAAACTTCTTTGCGATGAGTGCCTTCTACTCACAGAGTCGAACCTTCCTTTCGAGAGAAGAGTTTTGAGACACTCTTTTTGTGGAATCTGCAAGGGGATCACTAGGGCGCTTTGATGCCTATGCTGGAAAAGGAAATATCTTCACACGAAAACTAGACAGAAGCATTCTCAGAAACCTTTTCTGATGTGCGCATTCAACTCACCGAGTTGAACCTTCCTTTTGATAGAGCAGTTTTGAAACACTCTTTTTGTAGAATCTGCAAGTGGAGATTTGGAGTGCTTTGAGTCCTACCCTGGAAAAGGAAATAACTTCACTTAGAACCTAGACGGAAGCATTCTCAGAGACTTCCCTGTGCTTTCTGCATTCAACTCACAGAGTTGAACCTTCCTTTTGATAGAACAGCTTTGAAACGCTCTTTTTGTAGAATCTGCAAGTCGATACTTGGAACGCTTTGAGGCCTATGCTGGAAAAGGAAATAGCTTCACATAAAAACTAGAGAGAAGCATTCTCAGAAACTTCTTTGTGATCTGCGCATTCAACCCACAGAGTTGAAGCTTCCCTTTGCTATAGCAGTTTTGAAACTCTCTTTGAGTAGAATCTTCAAGGGGATATTCGGTGTGCCGAGAGGCCAACACTGGAAAAGGAAATATCTTCACTTAAAAACTGGACGGAAGCGTTCTCAGAAACTACCCTGAGCTTTATGCATTCAACTCACAGAGAGGACTCTTCCTTTGGAGAGCGCAGTTTTGAAACACTCTTTTTGCAGAATTTGCTAGGGGATGTTTGGAGCTTTTGGAGGCCTATGCTGGAAGAGGAAATATCTTCACATACCAAGTAGACAGAAGCATTCTCACAAACTTCTTTGTGATGAGTGCCTTCAACTCACAGACTTGAACCTTCCTTTTGAAAGAGGAGTCTTGAAACACTCCTTTTGTAGAATCTGCAAGTGGATATTTGGAGCGTTTTGAGGCCTTTGCTGGGAAATGAAATATCTTCACCTAAAAACTAGACAGAAGCATTCTCAGAAACATCTTTGCGATGTGTGCATTCAACTCACAGGGTTGAACCTTCCTTTTGATAGAGCAGTTTTGAAACGCACTTTGTGTAGAATCTGCAAGTGGATATTTGGAGGGCTTTGAGGCCTATGCTGGAAAAGGGAATATCTTCACATAAACACTAGACAGAAGCATTCTCAGAAACTTCTTTGTGATGTGTGCATTCAACTCACAGAGTTGAACCGGCCTTCTGATAGAGCCGTTTGGAAACAGCTTTTTTGTAACATCTGCAAGTGGATATTTGGAGCGATTTGAGGCCTATGATGGAAAGGGAAATATCTTCACATAGAAACTAGACAGAAGCCTTCTCAGAAACTTCTGTGTGATGAGTGCATTCAACTCACAGACTTGAACCTTCCTTTTGATAGAGAAGTTTTGAAACACTCTTTTAGAGGCATCTGAATGAGGATCTTGGGAGCGCTTCGAGGCCAATGCTGGGAAACGAAATATCATCACATAGAAACTAGACAGATGGATTCTCAGAAACTTCTTTGTGATGAGTGCGTTCCACTCACAGACTTGAACGTCCCTCTTGAGAGAACAGTTTGGAAACACTCCTTTTGTAGAATCTGCAAGTGTTTATTTGGAGCGCTTTGAGGCCTATGTTGGAAAAGGAAATATCTTCACATAGAAACTAGACAGAAGCATTCTCAGAAACTTCTTTGCGATGAGTGCATTCAACGCACAGACTTGAAGCTTCCTTTGGAAAGAGCAGTTTTGAAACACTCTTTTTGTAGAATCTGCAAGTGGATATGTGGAGCGCTTTGAGGCCTCTGCTGGAAAAGGAAATATCTTCACAGAAAAACTAGACAGAAGCATTCTCAGAAACGTCTTGGTCATGTGTGCATTGAACTCACAGAGCAGAACCTTCCTTTTGATAGAGAAGGTTGGAAACACTCTTTTAGTAGAATCTTCAGGTGGATGTATGGAGTGCTTTGAGGCCTATGCTGGAAAAGGAAATGTCTTCACGTAGAAACGAGACAAAGGCATTCTCGGAAAGTTCCCCGTGCTTTGTGCATTCAACTCACAGAGTTCAGCCTTCTTTTTGCTAGAGCAGTTTGGAAACACCCTTTTTGTAGAGTCTGCAAGTGGATAATTGGAGCGCTTTGAGGCCTACGCTGCAAAAGGAAATAACATTGCATAAAAACTAGATGGAAGCATTCTCACAAACTTCTTGTGGTGAGTGCATTCAACTCACAGAGTTGAACCTTCGTTTTGATAGACCAGTTTTGAAACACTGTTTTTGTAGTATTCGCAAGTGGATATTTGGAGCGCCTTGAGGCTGGAGTTGGAAAAGGAAATATCTTCACATACAAACTAGACGGAAGCATTCTCCGAAGCTTCTTTGTCACGTGGGGATTGAACTCACAGTGTTGAACATTCCTTTTCGTAGAGCGGTTCTGCATGACTCTTTTTGTGGAAACTGCAAGTGGATATTTGGTGCGATTGCGGCATCTAGTGGAAAGGAACATACATTACGATGAAAACTCGATTGAACTCTTCTCAGAAACTTCTTTGCGATGAGTGCCTTCTACTCACAGAGTCGAACCTTCCTTTCGAGAGAAGCGTTTTGAGACACTCTTTTTGTGGAATCTGCAAGGGGATCACTAGGGCGCTTTGATGTCTATGCTGGAAAAGGAAATATCTTCACACGAAAACTAGACAGAAGCATTCTCAGAAACCTTTTCTGATGTGCGCATTCAACTCACCGAGTTGAACCTTCCTTTTGATAGAGCAGTTTTGAAACACTCTTTTTGTAGAATCTGCAAGTGGAGATTTGGAGTGCTTTGAGTCCTACCCTGGAAAAGGAAATAACTTCACTTAGAACCTAGACGGAAGCATTCTCAGAGACTTCCCTGTGCTTTCTGCATTCAACTCACAGAGTTGAACCTTCCTTTTGATAGAACAGCTTTGAAACGCTCTTTTTGTAGAATCTGCAAGTCGATACTTGGAACGCTTTGAGGCCTATGCTGGAAAAGGAAATAGCTTCAAATAAAAACTAGAGAGAAGCATTCTCAGAAACTTCTTTGTGATCTGCGCATTCAACCCACAGAGCTGAAGCTTCCCTTTGCTATAGCAGTTTTGAAACTCTCTTTGAGTAGAATCTTCAAGGGGATATTCGGTGTGCCGAGAGGCCAACACTGGAAAAGGAAATATCTTCACTTAAAAACTGGACGGAAGCGTTCTCAGAAACTACCCTGGGCTTTATGCATTCAGCTCACAGAGAGGACTCTTCCTTTGGAGAGCGCAGTTTTGAAACACTCTTTTTGCAGAATTTGCTACGGGATGTTTGGAGCTTTTGGAGGCCTATGCTGGAAGAGGAAATATCTTCACATACCAAGTAGACAGAAGCATTCTCACAAACTTCTTTGTGATGAGTACCTTCAACTCACAGACTTGAACCTTCCTCTTGAAAGAGCAGTCTTGAAACACTCCTTTTGTAGAATCTGCAAGTGGATATTTGGAGCGTTTTGAGGCCTTTGCTGGGAAATGAAATATCTTCACCTAAAAACTAGACAGAAGCATTCTCAGAAACATCTTTGCGATGTGTGCATTCAACTCACAGGGTTGAACCTTCCTTTTGATAGAGCAGTTTTGAAACGCACTTTGTGTAGAATCTGCAAGTGGATATTTGGAGGGCTTTGAGGCCTATGCTGGAAAAGGGAATATCTTCACATAAACACTAGACAGAAGCATTCTCAGAAACTTCTTTGTGATGTGTGCATTCAACTCACAGAGTTGAACCGGCCTTCTGATAGAGCCGTTTGGAAACAGCCTTTTTGTAACATCTGCAAGTGGATATTTGGAGCGATTTGAGGCCTATGATGGAAAGGGAAATATCTTCACATAGAAACTAGACAGAAGCCTTCTCAGAAACTTCTGTGTGATGAGTGCATTCAACTCACAGACTTGAACCTTCCTTTTGATAGAGAAGTTTTGAAACACTCTTTTAGAGGCATCTGAATGAGGATCTTGGGAGCGCTTCGAGGCCAATGCTGGGAAACGAAATATCATCACATAGAAACTAGACAGATGGATTCTCAGAAACTTCTTTGTGATGAGTGCGTTCCACTCACAGACTTGAACGTCCCTCTTGAGAGAACAGTTTGGAAACACTCCTTTTGTAGAATCTGCAAGTGTTTATTTGGAGCGCTTTGAGGCCTATGTTGGAAAAGGAAATATCTTCACATATAAACTAGACAGAAGCATTCTCAGAAACTTCTTTGCGATGAGTGCATTCAACGCACAGACTTGAAGCTTCCTTTGGAAAGAGCAGTTTTGAAACACTCTTTTTGTAGAATCTGCAAGTGGATATGTGGAGCGCTTTGAGGCCTCTGCTGGAAAAGGAAATATCTTCACAGAAAAACTAGACAGAAGCATTCTCAGAAACGTCTTGGTCATGTGTGCATTGAACTCACAGAGCAGAACCTTCCTTTTGATAGAGAAGGTTGGAAACACTCTTTTAGTAGAATCTTCAGGTGGATGTATGGAGTGCTTTGAGGCCTATGCTGGAAAAGGAAATGTCTTCACGTAGAAACGAGACAAAGGCATTCTCGGAAAGTTCCCCGTGCTTTGTGCATTCAACTCACAGAGTTCAGCCTTCTTTTTCCTAGAGCAGTTTGGAAACACCCTTTTTGTAGAGTCTGCAAGTGGGTAATTGGAGCGCTTTGAGGCCTACGCTGCAAAAGGAAATAACATTGCATAAAAACTAGATGGAAGCATTCTCACAAACTTCTTTGTGGTGAGTGCATTCAACTCACAGAGTTGAACCTTCGTTTTGATAGACCAGTTTTGAAACACTGTTTTTGTAGTATTCGCAAGTGGATATTTGGAGCGCGTTGAGGCTGGAGTTGGAAAAGGAAATATCTTCACATACAAACTAGACGGAAGCATTCTCCGAAGCTTCTTTGTCACGTGGGGATTGAACTCACAGTGTTGAACATTCCTTTTCGTAGAGCGGTTCTGCATGACTCTTTTTGTGGAAACTGCAAGTGGATATTCGGTGCGATTGCAGCATCTAGTGGAAAGGAACATACATTACGATGAAAACTCGATTGAACTCTTCTCAGAAACTTCTTTGCGATGAGTGCCTTCTACTCACAGAGTCGAACCTTCCTTTCGAGAGAAGAGTTTTGAGACACTCTTTTTGTGGAATCTGCAAGGGGATCACTAGGGCGCTTTGATGCCTATGCTGGAAAAGGAAATATCTTCACACGAAAACTAGACAGAAGCATTCTCAGAAACCTTTTCTGATGTGCGCATTCAACTCACCGAGTTGAACCTTCCTTTTGATAGAGCAGTTTTGAAACACTCTTTTTGTAGAATCTGCAAGTGGAGATTTGGAGTGCTTTGAGTCCTACCATGGAAAAGGAAATAACTTCACTTAGAACCTAGACGGAAGCATTCTCAGAGACTTCCCTGTGCTTTCTGCATTCAACTCACAGAGTTGAACCTTCCTTTTGATAGAACAGCTTTGAAACGCTCTTTTTGTAGAATCTGCAAGTCGATACTTGGAACGCTTTGAGGCCTATGCTGGAAAAGGAAATAGCTTCACATAAAAACTAGAGAGAAGCGTTCTCAGAAACTTCTTTGTGATCTGCGCATTCAACCCACAGAGTTGAAGCTTCCCTTTGCTATAGCAGTTTTGAAACTCTCTTTGAGTAGAATCTTCAAGGGGATATTCGGTGTGCCGGAAGGCCAACACTGGAAAAGGAAATATCTTCACTTAAAAACTTGACGGAAGCGTTCTCAGAAACTACCCTGAGCTTTATGCATTCAACTCACAGAGAGGACTCTTCCTTTGGAGAGCGCAGTTTTGAAACACTCTTTTTGCAGAATTTGCTAGGGGATGTTTGGAGCTTTTGGAGGCCTATGCTGGAAGAGGAACTATCTTCACATACCAAGTAGACAGAAGCATTCTCACAAGCTTCTTTGTGATGAGTGCCTTCAACTCACAGACTTGAACCTTCCTTTTGAAAGAGCAGTCTTGAAACACTCCTTTTGTAGAATCTGCAAGTGGATATTTGGAGCGTTTTGAGGCCTTTGCTGGGAAATGAAATATCTTCACCTAAAAACTAGACAGAAGCATTCTCAGAAACATCTTTGCGATGTGTGCATTCAACTCACAGGGTTGAACCTTCCTTTTGATAGAGCAGTTTTGAAACGCACTTTGTGTAGAATCTGCAAGTGGATATTTGGAGGGCTTTCAGGCCTATGCTGGAAAAGGGAATATCTTCACATAAACACTAGACAGAAGCATTCTCAGAAACTTCTTTGTGATGTGTGCATTCAACTCACAGAGTTGAACCGGCCTTCTGATAGAGCCGTTTGGAAACAGCCTTTTTGTAACATCTGCAAGTGGATATTTGGAGCAATTTGAGGCCTATGATGGAAAGGGAAATATCTTCACATAGAAACTAGACAGAAGCCTTCTCAGAAACTTCTGTGTGATGAGTGCATTCAACTCACAGACTTGAACCTTCCTTTTGATAGAGAAGTTTTGAAACACTCTTTTAGAGGCATCTGAATGAGGATCTTGGGAGCGCTTCGAGGCCAATGCTGGGAAACGAAATATCATCACATAGAAACTAGACAGATGGATTCTCAGAAACTTCTTTGTGATGAGTGCGTTCCACTCACAGACTTGAACGTCCCTCTTGAGAGAACCGTTTTGAAACACTCCTTTTGTAGAATCTGCAAGTGTTTATTTGGAGCGCTTTGAGGCCTATGTTGGAAAAGGAAATATCTTCACATATAAACTAGACAGAAGCATTCTCAGAAACTTCTTTGCGATGAGTGCATTCAACGCACAGACTTGAAGCTTCCTTTGGAAAGAGCAGTTTTGAAACACTCTTTTTGTAGAATCTGCAAGTGGATATGTGGAGCGCTTTGAGGCCTCTGCTGGAAAAGGAAATATCTTCACAGAATAACTAGACAGAAGCATTCTCAGAAACGTCTTGGTCATGTGTGCATTGAACTCACAGAGCAGAACCTTCCTTTTGATAGAGAAGCTTGGAAACACTCTTTTAGTAGAATCTTCAGGTGGATGTATGGAGTGCTTTGAGGCCTATGCTGGAAAAGGAAATGTCTTCACGTAGAAACGAGACAAAGGCATTCTCGGAAAGTTCCCCGTGCTTTGTGCATTGAACTCACAGAGTTCAGCCTTGTTTTTGCTAGAGCAGTTTGGAAACACTCTTTTTGTAGACTCTGCAAGTGGATAATTGGAGCGCCTTGAGGCCTACGCTGCAAAAGGAAATAACATTGCATAAAAACTAGATGGAAGCATTCTCACAAACTTCTTTGTGGTGAGTGCATTCAACTCACAGAGTTGAACCTTCGTTTTGATAGACCAGTTTTGAAACACTGTTTTTGTAGTATTCGCAAGTGGATATTTGGAGCGCCTTGAGGCTGGAGTTGGAAAAGGAAATATCTTCACATACAAACTAGACGGAAGCATTCTCCGAAGCTTCTTTGTCACGTGGGGATTGAACTCACAGTGTTGAACATTCCTTTTCGTAGAGCGGTTCTGCATGACTCTTTTTGTGGAAACTGCAAGTGGATGTTTGGTGCGATTGCGGCATCTAGTGGAAAGGAACATACATTACGATGAAAACTAGATTGAACTCTTCTCAGAAACTTCTTTGCGATGAGTGCCTTCTACTCACAGAGTCGAACCTTCCTTTCGAGAGAAGAGTTTTGAGACACTCTTTTTGTGGAATCTGCAAGGGGATCACTAGGGCGCTTTGATGCCTATGCTGGAAAAGGAAATATCTTCACACGAAAACTAGACAGAAGCATTCTCAGAAACCTTTTCTGATGTGCGCATTCAACTCACCGAGTTGAACCTTCCTTTTGATAGAGCAGTTTTGAAACACTCTTTTTGTAGAATCTGCAAGTGGAGATTTGGAGTGCTTTGAGTCCTACCCTGGAAAAGGAAATAACTTCACTTAGAACCTAGACGGAAGCATTCTCAGAGACTTCCCTGTGCTTTCTGCATTCAACTCACAGAGTTGAACCTTCCTTTTGATAGAACAGCTTTGAAACGCTCTTTTTGTAGAATCTGCAAGTCGATACTTGGAACGCTTTGAGGCCTATGCTGGAAAAGGAAATAGCTTCACATAAAAACTAGAGAGAAGCATTCTCAGAAACTTCTTTGTGATCTGCGCATTCAACCCACAGAGTTGAAGCTTCCCTTTGCTATAGCAGTTTTGAAACTCTCTTTGAGTAGAATCTTCAAGGGGATATTCGGTGTGCCGAGAGGCCAACACTGGAAAAGGAAATATCTTCACTTAAAAACTGGACGGAAGCGTTCTCAGAAACTACCCTGAGCTTTATGCATTCAACTCACAGAGAGGACTCTTCCTTTGGAGAGCGCAGTTTTGAAACACTCTTTTTGCAGAATTTGCTAGGGGATGTTTGGAGCTTTTGGAGGCCTATGCTGGAAGAGGAAATATCTTCACATACCAAGTAGACAGAAGCATTCTCACAAACTTCTTTGTGATGAGTGCCTTCAACTCACAGACTTGAACCTTCCTTTTGAAAGAGGAGTCTTGAAACACTCCTTTTGTAGAATCTGCAAGTGGATATTTGGAGCGTTTTGAGGCCTTTGCTGGGAAATGAAATATCTTCACCTAAAAACTAGACAGAAGCATTCTCAGAAACATCTTTGCGATGTGTGCATTCAACTCACAGGGTTGAACCTTCCTTTTGATAGAGCAGTTTTGAAACGCACTTTGTGTAGAATCTGCAAGTGGATATTTGGAGGGCTTTGAGGCCTATGCTGGAAAAGGGAATATCTTCACATAAACACTAGACAGAAGCATTCTCAGAAACTTCTTTGTGATGTGTGCATTCAACTCACAGAGTTGAACCGGCCTTCTGATAGAGCCGTTTGGAAACAGCTTTTTTGTAACATCTGCAAGTGGATATTTGGAGCGATTTGAGGCCTATGATGGAAAGGGAAATATCTTCACATAGAAACTAGACAGAAGCCTTCTCAGAAACTTCTGTGTGATGAGTGCATTCAACTCACAGACTTGAACCTTCCTTTTGATAGAGAAGTTTTGAAACACTCTTTTAGAGGCATCTGAATGAGGATCTTGGGAGCGCTTCGAGGCCAATGCTGGGAAACGAAATATCATCACATAGAAACTAGACAGATGGATTCTCAGAAACTTCTTTGTGATGAGTGCGTTCCACTCACAGACTTGAACGTCCCTCTTGAGAGAACAGTTTGGAAACACTCCTTTTGTAGAATCTGCAAGTGTTTATTTGGAGCGCTTTGAGGCCTATGTTGGAAAAGGAAATATCTTCACATAGAAACTAGACAGAAGCATTCTCAGAAACTTCTTTGCGATGAGTGCATTCAACGCACAGACTTGAAGCTTCCTTTGGAAAGAGCAGTTTTGAAACACTCTTTTTGTAGAATCTGCAAGTGGATATGTGGAGCGCTTTGAGGCCTCTGCTGGAAAAGGAAATATCTTCACAGAAAAACTAGACAGAAGCATTCTCAGAAACGTCTTGGTCATGTGTGCATTGAACTCACAGAGCAGAACCTTCCTTTTGATAGAGAAGGTTGGAAACACTCTTTTAGTAGAATCTTCAGGTGGATGTATGGAGTGCTTTGAGGCCTATGCTGGAAAAGGAAATGTCTTCACGTAGAAACGAGACAAAGGCATTCTCGGAAAGTTCCCCGTGCTTTGTGCATTCAACTCACAGAGTTCAGCCTTCTTTTTGCTAGAGCAGTTTGGAAACACCCTTTTTGTAGAGTCTGCAAGTGGATAATTGGAGCGCTTTGAGGCCTACGCTGCAAAAGGAAATAACATTGCATAAAAACTAGATGGAAGCATTCTCACAAACTTCTTGTGGTGAGTGCATTCAACTCACAGAGTTGAACCTTCGTTTTGATAGACCAGTTTTGAAACACTGTTTTTGTAGTATTCGCAAGTGGATATTTGGAGCGCCTTGAGGCTGGAGTTGGAAAAGGAAATATCTTCACATACAAACTAGACGGAAGCATTCTCCGAAGCTTCTTTGTCACGTGGGGATTGAACTCACAGTGTTGAACATTCCTTTTCGTAGAGCGGTTCTGCATGACTCTTTTTGTGGAAACTGCAAGTGGATATTTGGTGCGATTGCGGCATCTAGTGGAAAGGAACATACATTACGATGAAAACTCGATTGAACTCTTCTCAGAAACTTCTTTGCGATGAGTGCCTTCTACTCACAGAGTCGAACCTTCCTTTCGAGAGAAGCGTTTTGAGACACTCTTTTTGTGGAATCTGCAAGGGGATCACTAGGGCGCTTTGATGTCTATGCTGGAAAAGGAAATATCTTCACACGAAAACTAGACAGAAGCATTCTCAGAAACCTTTTCTGATGTGCGCATTCAACTCACCGAGTTGAACCTTCCTTTTGATAGAGCAGTTTTGAAACACTCTTTTTGTAGAATCTGCAAGTGGAGATTTGGAGTGCTTTGAGTCCTACCCTGGAAAAGGAAATAACTTCACTTAGAACCTAGACGGAAGCATTCTCAGAGACTTCCCTGTGCTTTCTGCATTCAACTCACAGAGTTGAACCTTCCTTTTGATAGAACAGCTTTGAAACGCTCTTTTTGTAGAATCTGCAAGTCGATACTTGGAACGCTTTGAGGCCTATGCTGGAAAAGGAAATAGCTTCAAATAAAAACTAGAGAGAAGCATTCTCAGAAACTTCTTTGTGATCTGCGCATTCAACCCACAGAGCTGAAGCTTCCCTTTGCTATAGCAGTTTTGAAACTCTCTTTGAGTAGAATCTTCAAGGGGATATTCGGTGTGCCGAGAGGCCAACACTGGAAAAGGAAATATCTTCACTTAAAAACTGGACGGAAGCGTTCTCAGAAACTACCCTGGGCTTTATGCATTCAGCTCACAGAGAGGACTCTTCCTTTGGAGAGCGCAGTTTTGAAACACTCTTTTTGCAGAATTTGCTACGGGATGTTTGGAGCTTTTGGAGGCCTATGCTGGAAGAGGAAATATCTTCACATACCAAGTAGACAGAAGCATTCTCACAAACTTCTTTGTGATGAGTACCTTCAACTCACAGACTTGAACCTTCCTCTTGAAAGAGCAGTCTTGAAACACTCCTTTTGTAGAATCTGCAAGTGGATATTTGGAGCGTTTTGAGGCCTTTGCTGGGAAATGAAATATCTTCACCTAAAAACTAGACAGAAGCATTCTCAGAAACATCTTTGCGATGTGTGCATTCAACTCACAGGGTTGAACCTTCCTTTTGATAGAGCAGTTTTGAAACGCACTTTGTGTAGAATCTGCAAGTGGATATTTGGAGGGCTTTGAGGCCTATGCTGGAAAAGGGAATATCTTCACATAAACACTAGACAGAAGCATTCTCAGAAACTTCTTTGTGATGTGTGCATTCAACTCACAGAGTTGAACCGGCCTTCTGATAGAGCCGTTTGGAAACAGCCTTTTTGTAACATCTGCAAGTGGATATTTGGAGCGATTTGAGGCCTATGATGGAAAGGGAAATATCTTCACATAGAAACTAGACAGAAGCCTTCTCAGAAACTTCTGTGTGATGAGTGCATTCAACTCACAGACTTGAACCTTCCTTTTGATAGAGAAGTTTTGAAACACTCTTTTAGAGGCATCTGAATGAGGATCTTGGGAGCGCTTCGAGGCCAATGCTGGGAAACGAAATATCATCACATAGAAACTAGACAGATGGATTCTCAGAAACTTCTTTGTGATGAGTGCGTTCCACTCACAGACTTGAACGTCCCTCTTGAGAGAACAGTTTGGAAACACTCCTTTTGTAGAATCTGCAAGTGTTTATTTGGAGCGCTTTGAGGCCTATGTTGGAAAAGGAAATATCTTCACATATAAACTAGACAGAAGCATTCTCAGAAACTTCTTTGCGATGAGTGCATTCAACGCACAGACTTGAAGCTTCCTTTGGAAAGAGCAGTTTTGAAACACTCTTTTTGTAGAATCTGCAAGTGGATATGTGGAGCGCTTTGAGGCCTCTGCTGGAAAAGGAAATATCTTCACAGAAAAACTAGACAGAAGCATTCTCAGAAACGTCTTGGTCATGTGTGCATTGAACTCACAGAGCAGAACCTTCCTTTTGATAGAGAAGGTTGGAAACACTCTTTTAGTAGAATCTTCAGGTGGATGTATGGAGTGCTTTGAGGCCTATGCTGGAAAAGGAAATGTCTTCACGTAGAAACGAGACAAAGGCATTCTCGGAAAGTTCCCCGTGCTTTGTGCATTCAACTCACAGAGTTCAGCCTTCTTTTTCCTAGAGCAGTTTGGAAACACCCTTTTTGTAGAGTCTGCAAGTGGGTAATTGGAGCGCTTTGAGGCCTACGCTGCAAAAGGAAATAACATTGCATAAAAACTAGATGGAAGCATTCTCACAAACTTCTTTGTGGTGAGTGCATTCAACTCACAGAGTTGAACCTTCGTTTTGATAGACCAGTTTTGAAACACTGTTTTTGTAGTATTCGCAAGTGGATATTTGGAGCGCGTTGAGGCTGGAGTTGGAAAAGGAAATATCTTCACATACAAACTAGACGGAAGCATTCTCCGAAGCTTCTTTGTCACGTGGGGATTGAACTCACAGTGTTGAACATTCCTTTTCGTAGAGCGGTTCTGCATGACTCTTTTTGTGGAAACTGCAAGTGGATATTCGGTGCGATTGCAGCATCTAGTGGAAAGGAACATACATTACGATGAAAACTCGATTGAACTCTTCTCAGAAACTTCTTTGCGATGAGTGCCTTCTACTCACAGAGTCGAACCTTCCTTTCGAGAGAAGAGTTTTGAGACACTCTTTTTGTGGAATCTGCAAGGGGATCACTAGGGCGCTTTGATGCCTATGCTGGAAAAGGAAATATCTTCACACGAAAACTAGACAGAAGCATTCTCAGAAACCTTTTCTGATGTGCGCATTCAACTCACCGAGTTGAACCTTCCTTTTGATAGAGCAGTTTTGAAACACTCTTTTTGTAGAATCTGCAAGTGGAGATTTGGAGTGCTTTGAGTCCTACCATGGAAAAGGAAATAACTTCACTTAGAACCTAGACGGAAGCATTCTCAGAGACTTCCCTGTGCTTTCTGCATTCAACTCACAGAGTTGAACCTTCCTTTTGATAGAACAGCTTTGAAACGCTCTTTTTGTAGAATCTGCAAGTCGATACTTGGAACGCTTTGAGGCCTATGCTGGAAAAGGAAATAGCTTCACATAAAAACTAGAGAGAAGCGTTCTCAGAAACTTCTTTGTGATCTGCGCATTCAACCCACAGAGTTGAAGCTTCCCTTTGCTATAGCAGTTTTGAAACTCTCTTTGAGTAGAATCTTCAAGGGGATATTCGGTGTGCCGGAAGGCCAACACTGGAAAAGGAAATATCTTCACTTAAAAACTTGACGGAAGCGTTCTCAGAAACTACCCTGAGCTTTATGCATTCAACTCACAGAGAGGACTCTTCCTTTGGAGAGCGCAGTTTTGAAACACTCTTTTTGCAGAATTTGCTAGGGGATGTTTGGAGCTTTTGGAGGCCTATGCTGGAAGAGGAACTATCTTCACATACCAAGTAGACAGAAGCATTCTCACAAGCTTCTTTGTGATGAGTGCCTTCAACTCACAGACTTGAACCTTCCTTTTGAAAGAGCAGTCTTGAAACACTCCTTTTGTAGAATCTGCAAGTGGATATTTGGAGCGTTTTGAGGCCTTTGCTGGGAAATGAAATATCTTCACCTAAAAACTAGACAGAAGCATTCTCAGAAACATCTTTGCGATGTGTGCATTCAACTCACAGGGTTGAACCTTCCTTTTGATAGAGCAGTTTTGAAACGCACTTTGTGTAGAATCTGCAAGTGGATATTTGGAGGGCTTTCAGGCCTATGCTGGAAAAGGGAATATCTTCACATAAACACTAGACAGAAGCATTCTCAGAAACTTCTTTGTGATGTGTGCATTCAACTCACAGAGTTGAACCGGCCTTCTGATAGAGCCGTTTGGAAACAGCCTTTTTGTAACATCTGCAAGTGGATATTTGGAGCAATTTGAGGCCTATGATGGAAAGGGAAATATCTTCACATAGAAACTAGACAGAAGCCTTCTCAGAAACTTCTGTGTGATGAGTGCATTCAACTCACAGACTTGAACCTTCCTTTTGATAGAGAAGTTTTGAAACACTCTTTTAGAGGCATCTGAATGAGGATCTTGGGAGCGCTTCGAGGCCAATGCTGGGAAACGAAATATCATCACATAGAAACTAGACAGATGGATTCTCAGAAACTTCTTTGTGATGAGTGCGTTCCACTCACAGACTTGAACGTCCCTCTTGAGAGAACCGTTTTGAAACACTCCTTTTGTAGAATCTGCAAGTGTTTATTTGGAGCGCTTTGAGGCCTATGTTGGAAAAGGAAATATCTTCACATATAAACTAGACAGAAGCATTCTCAGAAACTTCTTTGCGATGAGTGCATTCAACGCACAGACTTGAAGCTTCCTTTGGAAAGAGCAGTTTTGAAACACTCTTTTTGTAGAATCTGCAAGTGGATATGTGGAGCGCTTTGAGGCCTCTGCTGGAAAAGGAAATATCTTCACAGAATAACTAGACAGAAGCATTCTCAGAAACGTCTTGGTCATGTGTGCATTGAACTCACAGAGCAGAACCTTCCTTTTGATAGAGAAGCTTGGAAACACTCTTTTAGTAGAATCTTCAGGTGGATGTATGGAGTGCTTTGAGGCCTATGCTGGAAAAGGAAATGTCTTCACGTAGAAACGAGACAAAGGCATTCTCGGAAAGTTCCCCGTGCTTTGTGCATTGAACTCACAGAGTTCAGCCTTGTTTTTGCTAGAGCAGTTTGGAAACACTCTTTTTGTAGACTCTGCAAGTGGATAATTGGAGCGCCTTGAGGCCTACGCTGCAAAAGGAAATAACATTGCATAAAAACTAGATGGAAGCATTCTCACAAACTTCTTTGTGGTGAGTGCATTCAACTCACAGAGTTGAACCTTCGTTTTGATAGACCAGTTTTGAAACACTGTTTTTGTAGTATTCGCAAGTGGATATTTGGAGCGCCTTGAGGCTGGAGTTGGAAAAGGAAATATCTTCACATACAAACTAGACGGAAGCATTCTCCGAAGCTTCTTTGTCACGTGGGGATTGAACTCACAGTGTTGAACATTCCTTTTCGTAGAGCGGTTCTGCATGACTCTTTTTGTGGAAACTGCAAGTGGATGTTTGGTGCGATTGCGGCATCTAGTGGAAAGGAACATACATTACGATGAAAACTAGATTGAACTCTTCTCAGAAACTTCTTTGCGATGAGTGCCTTCTACTCACAGAGTCGAACCTTCCTTTCGAGAGAAGAGTTTTGAGACACTCTTTTTGTGGAATCTGCAAGGGGATCACTAGGGCGCTTTGATGCCTATGCTGGAAAAGGAAATATCTTCACACGAAAACTAGACAGAAGCATTCTCAGAAACCTTTTCTGATGTGCGCATTCAACTCACCGAGTTGAACCTTCCTTTTGATAGAGCAGTTTTGAAACACTCTTTTTGTAGAATCTGCAAGTGGAGATTTGGAGTGCTTTGAGTCCTACCCTGGAAAAGGAAATAACTTCACTTAGAACCTAGACGGAAGCATTCTCAGAGACTTCCCTGTGCTTTCTGCATTCAACTCACAGAGTTGAACCTTCCTTTTGATAGAACAGCTTTGAAACGCTCTTTTTGTAGAATCTGCAAGTCGATACTTGGAACGCTTTGAGGCCTATGCTGGAAAAGGAAATAGCTTCACATAAAAACTAGAGAGAAGCATTCTCAGAAACTTCTTTGTGATCTGCGCATTCAACCCACAGAGTTGAAGCTTCCCTTTGCTATAGCAGTTTTGAAACTCTCTTTGAGTAGAATCTTCAAGGGGATATTCGGTGTGCCGAGAGGCCAACACTGGAAAAGGAAATATCTTCACTTAAAAACTGGACGGAAGCGTTCTCAGAAACTACCCTGAGCTTTATGCATTCAACTCACAGAGAGGACTCTTCCTTTGGAGAGCGCAGTTTTGAAACACTCTTTTTGCAGAATTTGCTAGGGGATGTTTGGAGCTTTTGGAGGCCTATGCTGGAAGAGGAAATATCTTCACATACCAAGTAGACAGAAGCATTCTCACAAACTTCTTTGTGATGAGTGCCTTCAACTCACAGACTTGAACCTTCCTTTTGAAAGAGGAGTCTTGAAACACTCCTTTTGTAGAATCTGCAAGTGGATATTTGGAGCGTTTTGAGGCCTTTGCTGGGAAATGAAATATCTTCACCTAAAAACTAGACAGAAGCATTCTCAGAAACATCTTTGCGATGTGTGCATTCAACTCACAGGGTTGAACCTTCCTTTTGATAGAGCAGTTTTGAAACGCACTTTGTGTAGAATCTGCAAGTGGATATTTGGAGGGCTTTGAGGCCTATGCTGGAAAAGGGAATATCTTCACATAAACACTAGACAGAAGCATTCTCAGAAACTTCTTTGTGATGTGTGCATTCAACTCACAGAGTTGAACCGGCCTTCTGATAGAGCCGTTTGGAAACAGCTTTTTTGTAACATCTGCAAGTGGATATTTGGAGCGATTTGAGGCCTATGATGGAAAGGGAAATATCTTCACATAGAAACTAGACAGAAGCCTTCTCAGAAACTTCTGTGTGATGAGTGCATTCAACTCACAGACTTGAACCTTCCTTTTGATAGAGAAGTTTTGAAACACTCTTTTAGAGGCATCTGAATGAGGATCTTGGGAGCGCTTCGAGGCCAATGCTGGGAAACGAAATATCATCACATAGAAACTAGACAGATGGATTCTCAGAAACTTCTTTGTGATGAGTGCGTTCCACTCACAGACTTGAACGTCCCTCTTGAGAGAACAGTTTGGAAACACTCCTTTTGTAGAATCTGCAAGTGTTTATTTGGAGCGCTTTGAGGCCTATGTTGGAAAAGGAAATATCTTCACATAGAAACTAGACAGAAGCATTCTCAGAAACTTCTTTGCGATGAGTGCATTCAACGCACAGACTTGAAGCTTCCTTTGGAAAGAGCAGTTTTGAAACACTCTTTTTGTAGAATCTGCAAGTGGATATGTGGAGCGCTTTGAGGCCTCTGCTGGAAAAGGAAATATCTTCACAGAAAAACTAGACAGAAGCATTCTCAGAAACGTCTTGGTCATGTGTGCATTGAACTCACAGAGCAGAACCTTCCTTTTGATAGAGAAGGTTGGAAACACTCTTTTAGTAGAATCTTCAGGTGGATGTATGGAGTGCTTTGAGGCCTATGCTGGAAAAGGAAATGTCTTCACGTAGAAACGAGACAAAGGCATTCTCGGAAAGTTCCCCGTGCTTTGTGCATTCAACTCACAGAGTTCAGCCTTCTTTTTGCTAGAGCAGTTTGGAAACACCCTTTTTGTAGAGTCTGCAAGTGGATAATTGGAGCGCTTTGAGGCCTACGCTGCAAAAGGAAATAACATTGCATAAAAACTAGATGGAAGCATTCTCACAAACTTCTTGTGGTGAGTGCATTCAACTCACAGAGTTGAACCTTCGTTTTGATAGACCAGTTTTGAAACACTGTTTTTGTAGTATTCGCAAGTGGATATTTGGAGCGCCTTGAGGCTGGAGTTGGAAAAGGAAATATCTTCACATACAAACTAGACGGAAGCATTCTCCGAAGCTTCTTTGTCACGTGGGGATTGAACTCACAGTGTTGAACATTCCTTTTCGTAGAGCGGTTCTGCATGACTCTTTTTGTGGAAACTGCAAGTGGATATTTGGTGCGATTGCGGCATCTAGTGGAAAGGAACATACATTACGATGAAAACTCGATTGAACTCTTCTCAGAAACTTCTTTGCGATGAGTGCCTTCTACTCACAGAGTCGAACCTTCCTTTCGAGAGAAGCGTTTTGAGACACTCTTTTTGTGGAATCTGCAAGGGGATCACTAGGGCGCTTTGATGTCTATGCTGGAAAAGGAAATATCTTCACACGAAAACTAGACAGAAGCATTCTCAGAAACCTTTTCTGATGTGCGCATTCAACTCACCGAGTTGAACCTTCCTTTTGATAGAGCAGTTTTGAAACACTCTTTTTGTAGAATCTGCAAGTGGAGATTTGGAGTGCTTTGAGTCCTACCCTGGAAAAGGAAATAACTTCACTTAGAACCTAGACGGAAGCATTCTCAGAGACTTCCCTGTGCTTTCTGCATTCAACTCACAGAGTTGAACCTTCCTTTTGATAGAACAGCTTTGAAACGCTCTTTTTGTAGAATCTGCAAGTCGATACTTGGAACGCTTTGAGGCCTATGCTGGAAAAGGAAATAGCTTCAAATAAAAACTAGAGAGAAGCATTCTCAGAAACTTCTTTGTGATCTGCGCATTCAACCCACAGAGCTGAAGCTTCCCTTTGCTATAGCAGTTTTGAAACTCTCTTTGAGTAGAATCTTCAAGGGGATATTCGGTGTGCCGAGAGGCCAACACTGGAAAAGGAAATATCTTCACTTAAAAACTGGACGGAAGCGTTCTCAGAAACTACCCTGGGCTTTATGCATTCAGCTCACAGAGAGGACTCTTCCTTTGGAGAGCGCAGTTTTGAAACACTCTTTTTGCAGAATTTGCTACGGGATGTTTGGAGCTTTTGGAGGCCTATGCTGGAAGAGGAAATATCTTCACATACCAAGTAGACAGAAGCATTCTCACAAACTTCTTTGTGATGAGTACCTTCAACTCACAGACTTGAACCTTCCTCTTGAAAGAGCAGTCTTGAAACACTCCTTTTGTAGAATCTGCAAGTGGATATTTGGAGCGTTTTGAGGCCTTTGCTGGGAAATGAAATATCTTCACCTAAAAACTAGACAGAAGCATTCTCAGAAACATCTTTGCGATGTGTGCATTCAACTCACAGGGTTGAACCTTCCTTTTGATAGAGCAGTTTTGAAACGCACTTTGTGTAGAATCTGCAAGTGGATATTTGGAGGGCTTTGAGGCCTATGCTGGAAAAGGGAATATCTTCACATAAACACTAGACAGAAGCATTCTCAGAAACTTCTTTGTGATGTGTGCATTCAACTCACAGAGTTGAACCGGCCTTCTGATAGAGCCGTTTGGAAACAGCCTTTTTGTAACATCTGCAAGTGGATATTTGGAGCGATTTGAGGCCTATGATGGAAAGGGAAATATCTTCACATAGAAACTAGACAGAAGCCTTCTCAGAAACTTCTGTGTGATGAGTGCATTCAACTCACAGACTTGAACCTTCCTTTTGATAGAGAAGTTTTGAAACACTCTTTTAGAGGCATCTGAATGAGGATCTTGGGAGCGCTTCGAGGCCAATGCTGGGAAACGAAATATCATCACATAGAAACTAGACAGATGGATTCTCAGAAACTTCTTTGTGATGAGTGCGTTCCACTCACAGACTTGAACGTCCCTCTTGAGAGAACAGTTTGGAAACACTCCTTTTGTAGAATCTGCAAGTGTTTATTTGGAGCGCTTTGAGGCCTATGTTGGAAAAGGAAATATCTTCACATATAAACTAGACAGAAGCATTCTCAGAAACTTCTTTGCGATGAGTGCATTCAACGCACAGACTTGAAGCTTCCTTTGGAAAGAGCAGTTTTGAAACACTCTTTTTGTAGAATCTGCAAGTGGATATGTGGAGCGCTTTGAGGCCTCTGCTGGAAAAGGAAATATCTTCACAGAAAAACTAGACAGAAGCATTCTCAGAAACGTCTTGGTCATGTGTGCATTGAACTCACAGAGCAGAACCTTCCTTTTGATAGAGAAGGTTGGAAACACTCTTTTAGTAGAATCTTCAGGTGGATGTATGGAGTGCTTTGAGGCCTATGCTGGAAAAGGAAATGTCTTCACGTAGAAACGAGACAAAGGCATTCTCGGAAAGTTCCCCGTGCTTTGTGCATTCAACTCACAGAGTTCAGCCTTCTTTTTCCTAGAGCAGTTTGGAAACACCCTTTTTGTAGAGTCTGCAAGTGGGTAATTGGAGCGCTTTGAGGCCTACGCTGCAAAAGGAAATAACATTGCATAAAAACTAGATGGAAGCATTCTCACAAACTTCTTTGTGGTGAGTGCATTCAACTCACAGAGTTGAACCTTCGTTTTGATAGACCAGTTTTGAAACACTGTTTTTGTAGCATTCGCAAGTGGATATTTGGAGCGCGTTGAGGCTGGAGTTGGAAAAGGAAGTATCTTCACATACAAACTAGACGGAAGCATTCTCCGAAGCTTCTTTGTCACGTGGGGATTGAACTCACAGTGTTGAACATTCCTTTTCGTAGAGCGGTTCTGCATGACTCTTTTTGTGGAAACTGCAAGTGGATATTCGGTGCGATTGCAGCATCTAGTGGAAAGGAACATACATTACGATGAAAACTCGATTGAACTCTTCTCAGAAACTTCTTTGCGATGAGTGCCTTCTACTCACAGAGTCGAACCTTCCTTTCGAGAGAAGAGTTTTGAGACACTCTTTTTGTGGAATCTGCAAGGGGATCACTAGGGCGCTTTGATGCCTATGCTGGAAAAGGAAATATCTTCACACGAAAACTAGACAGAAGCATTCTCAGAAACCTTTTCTGATGTGCGCATTCAACTCACCGAGTTGAACCTTCCTTTTGATAGAGCAGTTTTGAAACACTCTTTTTGTAGAATCTGCAAGTGGAGATTTGGAGTGCTTTGAGTCCTACCATGGAAAAGGAAATAACTTCACTTAGAACCTAGACGGAAGCATTCTCAGAGACTTCCCTGTGCTTTCTGCATTCAACTCACAGAGTTGAACCTTCCTTTTGATAGAACAGCTTTGAAACGCTCTTTTTGTAGAATCTGCAAGTCGATACTTGGAACGCTTTGAGGCCTATGCTGGAAAAGGAAATAGCTTCACATAAAAACTAGAGAGAAGCGTTCTCAGAAACTTCTTTGTGATCTGCGCATTCAACCCACAGAGTTGAAGCTTCCCTTTGCTATAGCAGTTTTGAAACTCTCTTTGAGTAGAATCTTCAAGGGGATATTCGGTGTGCCGGAAGGCCAACACTGGAAAAGGAAATATCTTCACTTAAAAACTTGACGGAAGCGTTCTCAGAAACTACCCTGAGCTTTATGCATTCAACTCACAGAGAGGACTCTTCCTTTGGAGAGCGCAGTTTTGAAACACTCTTTTTGCAGAATTTGCTAGGGGATGTTTGGAGCTTTTGGAGGCCTATGCTGGAAGAGGAACTATCTTCACATACCAAGTAGACAGAAGCATTCTCACAAGCTTCTTTGTGATGAGTGCCTTCAACTCACAGACTTGAACCTTCCTTTTGAAAGAGCAGTCTTGAAACACTCCTTTTGTAGAATCTGCAAGTGGATATTTGGAGCGTTTTGAGGCCTTTGCTGGGAAATGAAATATCTTCACCTAAAAACTAGACAGAAGCATTCTCAGAAACATCTTTGCGATGTGTGCATTCAACTCACAGGGTTGAACCTTCCTTTTGATAGAGCAGTTTTGAAACGCACTTTGTGTAGAATCTGCAAGTGGATATTTGGAGGGCTTTCAGGCCTATGCTGGAAAAGGGAATATCTTCACATAAACACTAGACAGAAGCATTCTCAGAAACTTCTTTGTGATGTGTGCATTCAACTCACAGAGTTGATCCTGCCTTCTGATAGAGCCGTTTGGAAACAGCCTTTTTGTAACATCTGCAAGTGGATATTTGGAGCGATTTGAGGCCTATGATGGAAAGGGAAATATCTTCCCATAGAAACTAGACAGAAGCCTTCTCAGAAACTTCTGTGTGATGAGTGCATTCAACTCACAGACTTGAACCTTCCTTTTGATAGAGAAGTTTTGAAACACTCTTTTAGAGGCATCTGAATGAGGATCTTGGGAGCGCTTCGAGGCCAATGCTGGGAAACGAAATATCATCACATAGAAACTAGACAGATGGATTCTCAGAAACTTCTTTGTGATGAGTGCGTTCCACTCACAGACTTGAACGTCCCTCTTGAGAGAACAGTTTTGAAACACTCCTTTTGTAGAATCTGCAAGTGTTTATTTGGAGCGCTTTGAGGCTTATGTTGGAAAAGGAAATATCTTCACATAGAAACTAGACAGAAGCATTCTCAGAAACTTCTTTGCGATGAGTGCATTCAACGCACAGACTTGAAGCTTCCTTTGGAAAGAGCAGTTTTGAAACACTCTTTTTGTAGAATCTGCAAGTGGATATGTGGAGCGCTTTGAGGCCTCTGCTGGAAAAGGAAATATCTTCACAGAAAAACTAGACAGAAGCATTCTCAGAAACGTCTTGGTCATGTGTGCATTGAACTCACAGAGTACAACCTTCCTTTTGATAGAGAAGCTTGGAAACACTCTTTTAGTAGAATCTTCAGGTGGATGTATGGAGTGCTTTGAGGCCTATGCTGGAAAAGGAAATGTCTTCACGTAGAAACGAGACAAAGGCATTCTCGGAAAGTTCCCCGTGCTTTGTGCATTGAACTCACAGAGTTCAGCCTTGTTTTTGCTAGAGCAGTTTGGAAACACTCTTTTTGTAGAGTCTGCAAGTGGATAATTGGAGCGCTTTGAGGCCTACGCTGCAAAAGGAAATAACATTGCATAAAAACTAGATGGAAGCATTCTCACAAACTTCTTTGTGGTGAGTGCATTCAACTCACAGAGTTGAACCTTCGTTTTGATAGACCAGTTTTGAAACACTGTTTTTGTAGTATTCGCAAGTGGATATTTGGAGCGCGTTGAGGCTGGAGTTGGAAAAGGAAATATCTTCACATACAAACTAGACGGAAGCATCCTCCCAAGCTTCTTTGTCACGTGGGGATTGAACTCACAGTGTTGAACATTCCTTTTCGTAGAGCGGTTCTGCATGACTCTTTTTGTGGAAACTGCAAGTGGATATTTGGTGCGATTGCGGCATCTAGTGGAAAGGAACATACATTACGATGAAAACTAGATTGAACTCTTCTCAGAAACTTCTTTGCGATGAGTGCCTTCTACTCACAGAGTCGAACCTTCCTTTCGAGAGAAGAGTTTTGAGACACTCTTTTTGTGGAATCTGCAAGGGGATCACTAGGGCGCTTTGATGCCTATGCTGGAAAAGGAAATATCTTCACACGAAAACTAGACAGAAGCATTCTCAGAAACCTTTTCTGATGTGCGCATTCAACTCACCGAGTTGAACCTTCCTTTTGATAGAGCAGTTTTGAAACACTCTTTTTGTAGAATCTGCAAGTGGAGATTTGGAGTGCTTTGAGTCCTACCATGGAAAAGGAAATAAATTCACTTAGAACCTAGACGGAAGCATTCTCAGAGACTTCCCTGTGCTTTCTGCATTCAACTCACAGAGTTGAACCTTCCTTTTGATAGAACAGCTTTGAAACGCTCTTTTTGTAGAATCTGCAAGTCGATACTTGGAACGCTTTGAGGCCTATGCTGGAAAAGGAAATAGCTTCACATAAAAACTAGAGAGAAGCGTTCTCAGAAACTTCTTTGTGATCTGCGCATTCAACCCAGAGAGTTGAAGCTTCCCTTTGCTATAGCAGTTTTGAAACTCTCTTTGAGTAGAATCTTCAAGGGGATATTCGGTGTGCCGGAAGGCCAACACTGGAAAAGGAAATATCTTCACTTAAAAACTTGACGGAAGCGTTCTCAGAAACTACCCTGAGCTTTATGCATTCAACTCACAGAGAGGACTCTTCCTTTGGAGAGCGCAGTTTTGAAACACTCTTTTTGCAGAATTTGCTAGGGGATGTTTGGAGCTTTTGGAGGCCTATGCTGGAAGAGGAACTATCTTCACATACCAAGTAGACAGAAGCATTCTCACAAGCTTCTTTGTGATGAGTGCCTTCAACTCACAGACTTGAACCTTCCTTTTGAAAGAGCAGTCTTGAAACACTCCTTTTGTAGAATCTGCAAGTGGATATTTGGAGCGTTTTGAGGCCTTTGCTGGGAAATGAAATATCTTCACCTAAAAACTAGACAGAAGCATTCTCAGAAACATCTTTGCGATGTGTGCATTCAACTCACAGGGTTGAACCTTCCTTTTGATAGAGCAGTTTTGAAACGCACTTTGTGTAGAATCTGCAAGTGGATATTTGGAGGGCTTTCAGGCCTATGCTGGAAAAGGGAATATCTTCACATAAACACTAGACAGAAGCATTCTCAGAAACTTCTTTGTGATGTGTGCATTTAACTCACAGAGTTGAACCGGCCTTCTGATAGAGCCGTTTGGAAACAGCCTTTTTGTAACATCTGCAAGTGGATATTTGGAGCGATTTGAGGCCTATGATGGAAAGGGAAATATCTTCACATAGAAACTAGACAGAAGCCTTCTCAGAAACTTCTGTGTGATGAGTGCATTCAACTCACAGACTTGAACCTTCCTTTTGATAGAGAAGTTTTGAAACACTCTTTTAGAGGCATCTGAATGAGGATCTTGGGAGCGCTTCGAGGCCAATGCTGGGAAACGAAATATCATCACATAGAAACTAGACAGATGGATTCTCAGAAACTTCTTTGTGATGAGTGCGTTCCACTCACAGACTTGAACGTCCCTCTTGAGAGAACAGTTTTGAAACACTCCTTTTGTAGAATCTGCAAGTGTTTATTTGGAGCGCTTTGAGGCCTATGTTGGAAAAGGAAATATCTTCACATATAAACTAGACAGAAGCATTCTCAGAAACTTCTTTGCGATGAGTGCATTCAACGCACAGACTTGAAGCTTCCTTTGGAAAGAGCAGTTTTGAAACACTCTTTTTGTAGAATCTGCAAGTGGATATGTGGAGCCCTTTGAGGCCTCTGCTGGAAAAGAAAATATCTTCACAGAAAAACTAGACAGAAGCATTCTCAGAAACGTCTTGGTCATGTGTGCATTGAACTCACAGAGTAGAACCTTCCTTCTGATAGAGAAGCTTGGAAACACTCTTTTAGTAGAATCTTCAGGTGGATGTATGGAGTGCTTTGAGGCCTATGCTGGAAAAGGAAATGTCTTCACGTAGAAACGAGACAAAGGCATTCTCAGAAAGTTCCCCGAGCTTTGTGCATTCAAGTCACAGAGTTCAGCCTTCTTTTTGCTAGAGCAGTTTGGAAACACTCTTTTTGTAGAGTCTGCAAGTGGATAATTGGAGCGCTTTGAGGCCTACGCTGCAAAAGGAAATAACATTGCATAAAAACTAGATGGAAGCATTCTCACAAACTTCTTTGTGGTGAGTGCATTCAACTCACAGAGTTGAACCTTCGTTTTGATAGACCAGTTTTGAAACACTGTTTTTGTAGTATTCGCAAGTGGATATTTGGAGCGCGTTGAGGCTGGAGTTGGAAAAGGAAATATCTTCACATACAAACTAGACGGAAGCATTCTCCGAAGCTTCTTTGTCACGTGGGGATTGAACTCACAGTGTTGAACATTCCTTTTCGTAGAGCGGTTCTGCATGACTCTTTTTGTGGAAACTGCAAGTGGATATTTGGTGCGATTGCGGCATCTAGTGGAAAGGAACATACATTACGATGAAAACTCGATTGAACTCTTCTCAGAAACTTCTTTGCGATGAGTGCCTTCTACTCACAGAGTCGAACCTTCCTTTCGAGAGAAGAGTTTTGAGACACTCTTTTTGTGGAATCTGCAAGGGGATCACTAGGGCGCTTTGATGCCTATGCTGGAAAAGGAAATATCTTCACACGAAAACTAGACAGAAGCATTCTCAGAAACCTTTTCTGATGTGCGCATTCAACTCACCGAGTTGAACCTTCCTTTTGATAGAGCAGTTTTGAAACACTCTTTTTGTAGAATCTGCAAGTGGAGATTTGGAGTGCTTTGAGTCCTACCCTGGAAAAGGAAATAACTTCACTTAGAACCTAGACGGAAGCATTCTCAGAGACTTCCCTGTGCTTTCTGCATTCAACTCACAGAGTTGAACCTTCCTTTTGATAGAACAGCTTTGAAACGCTCTTTTTGTAGAATCTGCAAGTCGATACTTGGAACGCTTTGAGGCCTATGCTGGAAAAGGAAATAGCTTCACTTAAAAACTGGACGGAAGCGTTCTCAGAAACTACCCTGAGCTTTATGCATTCAACTCACAGAGAGGACTCTTCCTTTGGAGAGCGCAGTTTTGAAACACTCTTTTTGCAGAATTTGCTAGGGGATGTTTGGAGCTTTTGGAGGCCTATGCTGGAAGAGGAAATATCTTCACATACCAAGTAGAGAGAAGCATTTTCACAAACTTCTTTGTGATGAGTGACTTCAACTCACAGACTTGAACCTTCCTTTTGAAAGAGCAGTCTTCAAACACCCCTTTTGTAGAATCTGCAAGTGGATATTTGGAGCGTTTTGAGGCCTTTGCTGGGAAATGAAATATCTTCACCTAAAAACTAGACAGAAGCATTCTCAGAAACATCTTTGCGATGTGTGCATTCAACTCACAGGGTTGAACCTTCCTTTTGATAGAGCAGTTTTGAAACGCACTTTGTGTAGAATCTGCAAGTGGATATTTGGAGGGCTTTCAGGCCTAAGCTGGAAAAGGGAATATCTTCACATAAACACTAGACAGAAGCATTCTCAGAAACTTCTTTGTGATGTGTGCATTCAACTCACAGAGTTGAACCGGCCTTCTGATAGAGCCGTTTGGAAACAGCCTTTTTGTAACATCTGCAAGTGGATATTTGGAGCGATTTGAGGCCTATGATGGAAAGGGAAATATCTTCCCATAGAAACTAGACAGAAGCCTTCTCAGAAACTTCTGTGTGATGAGTGCATTCAACTCACAGACTTGAACCTTCCTTTTGATAGAGAAGTTTTGAAACACTCTTTTAGAGGCATCTGAATGAGGATCTTGGGAGCGCTTCGAGGCCAATGCTGGGAAACGAAATATCATCACATAGAAACTAGACAGATGGATTCTCAGAAACTTCTTTGTGATGAGTGCGTTCCACTCACAGACTTGAACGTCCCTCTTGAGAGAACAGTTTGGAAACACTCCTTTTGTAGAATCTGCAAGTGTTTATTTGGAGCGCTTTGAGGCCTATGTTGGAAAAGGAAATATCTTCACATAGAAACTAGACAGAAGCATTCTCAGAAACTTCTTTGCGATGAGTGCATTCAACGCACAGACTTGAAGCTTCCTTTGGAAAGAGCAGTTTTGAAACACTCTTTTTGTAGAATCTGCAAGTGGATATGTGGAGCGCTTTGAGGCCTCTGCTGGAAAAGGAAATATCTTCACAGAAAAACTAGACAGAAGCATTCTCAGAAACGTCTTGGTCATGTGTGCATTGAACTCACAGAGTACAACCTTCCTTTTGATAGAGAAGTTTGGAAACACTCTTTTAGTAGAATCTTCAGGTGGATGTATGGAGTGCTTTGAGGCCTATGCTGGAAAAGGAAATGTCTTCACGTAGAAACGAGACAAAGGCATTCTCGGAAAGTTCCCCGTGCTTTGTGCATTGAACTCACAGAGTTCAGCCTTGTTTTTGCTAGAGCAGTTTGGAAACACTCTTTTTGTAGAGTCTGCAAGTGGATAATTGGAGCGCTTTGAGGCCTACGCTGCAAAAGGAAATAACATTGCATAAAAACTAGATGGAAGCATTCTCACAAACTTCTTTGTGGTGAGTGCATTCAACTCACAGAGTTGAACCTTCGTTTTGATAGACCAGTTTTGAAACACTGTTTTTGTAGTATTCGCAAGTGGATATTTGGAGCGCGTTGAGGCTGGAGTTGGAAAAGGAAATATCTTCACATACAAACTAGACGGAAGCATCCTCCCAAGCTTCTTTGTCACGTGGGGATTGAACTCACAGTGTTGAACATTCCTTTTCGTAGAGCGGTTCTGCATGACTCTTTTTGTGGAAACTGCAAGTGGATATTTGGTGCGATTGCGGCATCTAGTGGAAAGGAACATACATTACGATGAAAACTAGATTGAACTCTTCTCAGAAACTTCTTTGCGATGAGTGCCTTCTACTCACAGAGTCGAACCTTCCTTTCGAGAGAAGAGTTTTGAGACACTCTTTTTGTGGAATCTGCAAGGGGATCACTAGGGCGCTTTGATGCCTATGCTGGAAAAGGAAATATCTTCACACGAAAACTAGACAGAAGCATTCTCAGAAACCTTTTCTGATGTGCGCATTCAACTCACCGAGTTGAACCTTCCTTTTGATAGAGCAGTTTTGAAACACTCTTTTTGTAGAATCTGCAAGTGGAGATTTGGAGTGCTTTGAGTCCTACCATGGAAAAGGAAATAAATTCACTTAGAACCTAGACGGAAGCATTCTCAGAGACTTCCCTGTGCTTTCTGCATTCAACTCACAGAGTTGAACCTTCCTTTTGATAGAACAGCTTTGAAACGCTCTTTTTGTAGAATCTGCAAGTCGATACTTGGAACGCTTTGAGGCCTATGCTGGAAAAGGAAATAGCTTCACATAAAAACTAGAGAGAAGCGTTCTCAGAAACTTCTTTGTGATCTGCGCATTCAACCCAGAGAGTTGAAGCTTCCCTTTGCTATAGCAGTTTTGAAACTCTCTTTGAGTAGAATCTTCAAGGGGATATTCGGTGTGCCGGAAGGCCAACACTGGAAAAGGAAATATCTTCACTTAAAAACTTGACGGAAGCGTTCTCAGAAACTACCCTGAGCTTTATGCATTCAACTCACAGAGAGGACTCTTCCTTTGGAGAGCGCAGTTTTGAAACACTCTTTTTGCAGAATTTGCTAGGGGATGTTTGGAGCTTTTGGAGGCCTATGCTGGAAGAGGAACTATCTTCACATACCAAGTAGACAGAAGCATTCTCACAAGCTTCTTTGTGATGAGTGCCTTCAACTCACAGACTTGAACCTTCCTTTTGAAAGAGCAGTCTTGAAACACTCCTTTTGTAGAATCTGCAAGTGGATATTTGGAGCGTTTTGAGGCCTTTGCTGGGAAATGAAATATCTTCACCTAAAAACTAGACAGAAGCATTCTCAGAAACATCTTTGCGATGTGTGCATTCAACTCACAGGGTTGAACCTTCCTTTTGATAGAGCAGTTTTGAAACGCACTTTGTGTAGAATCTGCAAGTGGATATTTGGAGGGCTTTCAGGCCTATGCTGGAAAAGGGAATATCTTCACATAAACACTAGACAGAAGCATTCTCAGAAACTTCTTTGTGATGTGTGCATTTAACTCACAGAGTTGAACCGGCCTTCTGATAGAGCCGTTTGGAAACAGCCTTTTTGTAACATCTGCAAGTGGATATTTGGAGCGATTTGAGGCCTATGATGGAAAGGGAAATATCTTCACATAGAAACTAGACAGAAGCCTTCTCAGAAACTTCTGTGTGATGAGTGCATTCAACTCACAGACTTGAACCTTCCTTTTGATAGAGAAGTTTTGAAACACTCTTTTAGAGGCATCTGAATGAGGATCTTGGGAGCGCTTCGAGGCCAATGCTGGGAAACGAAATATCATCACATAGAAACTAGACAGATGGATTCTCAGAAACTTCTTTGTGATGAGTGCGTTCCACTCACAGACTTGAACGTCCCTCTTGAGAGAACAGTTTTGAAACACTCCTTTTGTAGAATCTGCAAGTGTTTATTTGGAGCGCTTTGAGGCCTATGTTGTAAAAGGAAATATCTTCACATATAAACTAGACAGAAGCATTCTCAGAAACTTCTTTGCGATGAGTGCATTCAACGCACAGACTTGAAGCTTCCTTTGGAAAGAGCAGTTTTGAAACACTCTTTTTGTAGAATCTGCAAGTGGATATGTGGAGCCCTTTGAGGCCTCTGCTGGAAAAGAAAATATCTTCACAGAAAAACTAGACAGAAGCATTCTCAGAAACGTCTTGGTCATGTGTGCATTGAACTCACAGAGTAGAACCTTCCTTTTGATAGAGAAGCTTGGAAACACTCTTTTAGTAGAATCTTCAGGTGGATGTATGGAGTGCTTTGAGGCCTATGCTGGAAAAGGAAATGTCTTCACGTAGAAACGAGACAAAGGCATTCTCAGAAAGTTCCCCGAGCTTTGTGCATTCAAGTCACAGAGTTCAGCCTTCTTTTTGCTAGAGCAGTTTGGAAACACTCTTTTTGTAGAGTCTGCAAGTGGATAATTGGAGCGCTTTGAGGCCTACGCTGCAAAAGGAAATAACATTGCATAAAAACTAGATGGAAGCATTCTCACAAACTTCTTTGTGGTGAGTGCATTCAACTCACAGAGTTGAACCTTCGTTTTGATAGACCAGTTTTGA
This sequence comes from Pongo pygmaeus, assembly GCF_028885625.2. Lineage (NCBI taxonomy): Eukaryota > Metazoa > Chordata > Mammalia > Primates > Hominidae > Pongo > Pongo pygmaeus. The sequence goes on from NC_072376.2 coordinate 71,784,689, forward strand.
AACACTGTTTTTGTAGTATTCGCAAGTGGATATTTGGAGCGCGTTGAGGCTGGAGTTGGAAAAGGAAATATCTTCACATACAAACTAGACGGAAGCATTCTCCGAAGCTTCTTTGTCACGTGGGGATTGAACTCACAGTGTTGAACATTCCTTTTCGTAGAGCGGTTCTGCATGACTCTTTTTGTGGAAACTGCAAGTGGATATTTGGTGCGATTGCGGCATCTAGTGGAAAGGAACATACATTACGATGAAAACTCGATTGAACTCTTCTCAGAAACTTCTTTGCGATGAGTGCCTTCTACTCACAGAGTCGAACCTTCCTTTCGAGAGAAGAGTTTTGAGACACTCTTTTTGTGGAATCTGCAAGGGGATCACTAGGGCGCTTTGATGCCTATGCTGGAAAAGGAAATATCTTCACACGAAAACTAGACAGAAGCATTCTCAGAAACCTTTTCTGATGTGCGCATTCAACTCACCGAGTTGAACCTTCCTTTTGATAGAGCAGTTTTGAAACACTCTTTTTGTAGAATCTGCAAGTGGAGATTTGGAGTGCTTTGAGTCCTACCCTGGAAAAGGAAATAACTTCACTTAGAACCTAGACGGAAGCATTCTCAGAGACTTCCCTGTGCTTTCTGCATTCAACTCACAGAGTTGAACCTTCCTTTTGATAGAACAGCTTTGAAACGCTCTTTTTGTAGAATCTGCAAGTCGATACTTGGAACGCTTTGAGGCCTATGCTGGAAAAGGAAATAGCTTCACTTAAAAACTGGACGGAAGCGTTCTCAGAAACTACCCTGAGCTTTATGCATTCAACTCACAGAGAGGACTCTTCCTTTGGAGAGCGCAGTTTTGAAACACTCTTTTTGCAGAATTTGCTAGGGGATGTTTGGAGCTTTTGGAGGCCTATGCTGGAAGAGGAAATATCTTCACATACCAAGTAGAGAGAAGCATTTTCACAAACTTCTTTGTGATGAGTGACTTCAACTCACAGACTTGAACCTTCCTTTTGAAAGAGCAGTCTTCAAACACCCCTTTTGTAGAATCTGCAAGTGGATATTTGGAGCGTTTTGAGGCCTTTGCTGGGAAATGAAATATCTTCACCTAAAAACTAGACAGAAGCATTCTCAGAAACATCTTTGCGATGTGTGCATTCAACTCACAGGGTTGAACCTTCCTTTTGATAGAGCAGTTTTGAAACGCACTTTGTGTAGAATCTGCAAGTGGATATTTGGAGGGCTTTCAGGCCTAAGCTGGAAAAGGGAATATCTTCACATAAACACTAGACAGAAGCATTCTCAGAAACTTCTTTGTGATGTGTGCATTCAACTCACAGAGTTGAACCGGCCTTCTGATAGAGCCGTTTGGAAACAGCCTTTTTGTAACATCTGCAAGTGGATATTTGGAGCGATTTGAGGCCTATGATGGAAAGGGAAATATCTTCCCATAGAAACTAGACAGAAGCCTTCTCAGAAACTTCTGTGTGATGAGTGCATTCAACTCACAGACTTGAACCTTCCTTTTGATAGAGAAGTTTTGAAACACTCTTTTAGAGGCATCTGAATGAGGATCTTGGGAGCGCTTCGAGGCCAATGCTGGGAAACGAAATATCATCACATAGAAACTAGACAGATGGATTCTCAGAAACTTCTTTGTGATGAGTGCGTTCCACTCACAGACTTGAACGTCCCTCTTGAGAGAACAGTTTGGAAACACTCCTTTTGTAGAATCTGCAAGTGTTTATTTGGAGCGCTTTGAGGCCTATGTTGGAAAAGGAAATATCTTCACATAGAAACTAGACAGAAGCATTCTCAGAAACTTCTTTGCGATGAGTGCATTCAACGCACAGACTTGAAGCTTCCTTTGGAAAGAGCAGTTTTGAAACACTCTTTTTGTAGAATCTGCAAGTGGATATGTGGAGCGCTTTGAGGCCTCTGCTGGAAAAGGAAATATCTTCACAGAAAAACTAGACAGAAGCATTCTCAGAAACGTCTTGGTCATGTGTGCATTGAACTCACAGAGTAGAACCTTCCTTTTGATAGAGAAGCTTGGAAACACTCTTTTAGTAGAATCTTCAGGTGGATGTATGGAGTGCTTTGAGGCCTATGCTGGAAAAGGAAATGTCTTCACGTAGAAACGAGACAAAGGCATTCTCGGAAAGTTCCCCGTGCTTTGTGCATTCAACTCACAGAGTTCAGCCTTCTTTTTGCTAGAGCAGTTTGGAAACACTCTTTTTGTAGAGTCTGCAAGTGGATAATTGGAGCGCTTTGAGGCCTACGCTGCAAAAGGAAATAACATTGCATAAAAACTAGATGGAAGCATTCTCACAAACTTCTTTGTGGTGAGTGCATTCAACTCACAGAGTTGAACCTTCGTTTTGATAGACCAGTTTTGAAACACTGTTTTTGTAGTATTCGCAAGTGGATATTTGGAGCGCGTTGAGGCTGGAGTTGGAAAAGGAAATATCTTCACATACAAACTAGACGGAAGCATCCTCCCAAGCTTCTTTGTCACGTGGGGATTGAACTCACAGTGTTGAACATTCCTTTTCGTAGAGCGGTTCTGCATGACTCTTTTTGTGGAAACTGCAAGTGGATATTTGGTGCGATTGCGGCATCTAGTGGAAAGGAACATACATTACGATGAAAACTAGATTGAACTCTTCTCAGAAACTTCTTTGCGATGAGTGCCTTCTACTCACAGAGTCGAACCTTCCTTTCGAGAGAAGAGTTTTGAGACACTCTTTTTGTGGAATCTGCAAGGGGATCACTAGGGCGCTTTGATGCCTATGCTGGAAAAGGAAATATCTTCACACGAAAACTAGACAGAAGCATTCTCAGAAACCTTTTCTGATGTGCGCATTCAACTCACCGAGTTGAACCTTCCTTTTGATAGAGCAGTTTTGAAACACTCTTTTTGTAGAATCTGCAAGTGGAGATTTGGAGTGCTTTGAGTCCTACCCTGGAAAAGGAAATAACTTCACTTAGAACCTAGACGGAAGCATTCTCAGAGACTTCCCTGTGCTTTCTGCATTCAACTCACAGAGTTGAACCTTCCTTTTGATAGAACAGCTTTGAAACGCTCTTTTTGTAGAATCTGCAAGTCGATACTTGGAACGCTTTGAGGCCTATGCTGGAAAAGGAAATAGCTTCACATAAAAACTAGAGAGAAGCATTCTCAGAAACTTCTTTGTGATCTCCGCATTCAACCCACAGAGTTGAAGCTTCCCTTTGCTATAGCAGTTTTGAAACTCTCTTTGAGTAGAATCTTCAAGGGGATATTCGGTGTGCCGAGAGGCCAACACTGGAAAAGGAAATATCTTCACTTAAAAACTGGACGGAAGCGTTCTCAGAAACTACCCTGAGCTTTATGCATTCAACTCACAGAGAGGACTCTTCCTTTGGAGAGCGCAGTTTTGAAACACTCTTTTTGCAGAATTTGCTAGGGGATGTTTGGAGCTTCTGGAGGCCTATGCTGGAAGAGAAAATATCTTCACATACCAAGTAGACAGAAGCATTCTCACAAACTTCTTTGTGATGAGTGCCTTCAATTCACAGACTTGAATCTTCCTTGTGAAAGAGCAGTCTTGAAACACTCCTTTTGTAGAATCTGCAAGTGGATATTTGGAGCGTTTTGAGGCCTTTGCTGGGAAATGAAATATCTTCACCTAAAAACTAGACAGAAGCATTCTCAGAAACATCTTTGCGATGTGTGCATTCAACTCACAGGGTTGAACCTTCCTTTTGATAGAGCAGTTTTGAAACGCACTTTGTGTAGAATCTGCAAGTGGATATTTGGAGGCTTTCAGGCCTATGCTGGAAAAGGGAATATCTTCACATAAACACTAGACAGAAGCATTCTCAGAAACTTCTTTGTGATGTGTGCATTCAACTCACAGAGTTGAACCGGCCTTCTGATAGAGCCGTTTGGAAACAGCCTTTTTGTAACATCTGCAAGTGGATATTTGGAGCGATTTGAGGCCTATGATGGAAAGGGAAATATCTTCACATAGAAACTAGACAGAAGCCTTCTCAGAAACTTCTGTGTGATGAGTGCATTCAACTCACAGACTTGAACCTTCCTTTTGATAGAGAAGTTTTGAAACACTCTTTTAGAGGCATCTGAATGAGGATCTTGGGAGCGCTTCGAGGCCAATGCTGGGAAACGAAATATCATCACATAGAAACTAGACAGATGGATTCTCAGAAACTTCTTTGTGATGAGTGCGTTCCACTCACAGACTTGAACGTCCCTCTTGAGAGAACAGTTTGGAAACACTCCTTTTGTAGAATCTGCAAGTGTTTATTTGGAGCGCTTTGAGGCCTATGTTGGAAAAGGAAATATCTTCACATATAAACTAGACAGAAGCATTCTCAGAAACTTCTTTGCGATGAGTGCATTCAACGCACAGACTTGAAGCTTCCTTTGGAAAGAGCAGTTTTGAAACACTCTTTTTGTAGAATCTGCAAGTGGATATGTGGAGCGCTTTGAGGCCTCTGCTGGAAAAGGAAATATCTTCACAGAAAAACTAGACAGAAGCATTCTCAGAAACGTCTTGGTCATGTGTGCATTGAACTCACAGAGCAGAACCTTCCTTTTGATAGAGAAGGTTGGAAACACTCTTTTAGTAGAATCTTCAGGTGGATGTATGGAGTGCTTTGAGGCCTATGCTGGAAAAGGAAATGTCTTCACGTAGAAACGAGACAAAGGCATTCTCGGAAAGTTCCCCGTGCTTTGTGCATTCAACTCACAGAGTTCAGCCTTCTTTTTCCTAGAGCAGTTTGGAAACACCCTTTTTGTAGAGTCTGCAAGTGGGTAATTGGAGCGCTTTGAGGCCTACGCTGCAAAAGGAAATAACATTGCATAAAAACTAGATGGAAGCATTCTCACAAACTTCTTTGTGGTGAGTGCATTCAACTCACAGAGTTGAACCTTCGTTTTGATAGACCAGTTTTGAAACACTGTTTTTGTAGTATTCGCAAGTGGATATTTGGAGCGCGTTGAGGCTGGAGTTGGAAAAGGAAATATCTTCACATACAAACTAGACGGAAGCATTCTCCGAAGCTTCTTTGTCACGTGGGGATTGAACTCACAGTGTTGAACATTCCTTTTCGTAGAGCGGTTCTGCATGACTCTTTTTGTGGAAACTGCAAGTGGATATTTGGTGCGATTGCAGCATCTAGTGGAAAGGAACATACATTACGATGAAAACTCGATTGAACTCTTCTCAGAAACTTCTTTGCGATGAGTGCCTTCTACTCACAGAGTCGAACCTTCCTTTCGAGAGAAGAGTTTTGAGACACTCTTTTTGTGGAATCTGCAAGGGGATCACTAGGGCGCTTTGATGCCTATGCTGGAAAAGGAAATATCTTCACACGAAAACTAGACAGAAGCATTCTCAGAAACCTTTTCTGATGTGCGCATTCAACTCACCGAGTTGAACCTTCCTTTTGATAGAGCAGTTTTGAAACACTCTTTTTGTAGAATCTGCAAGTGGAGATTTGGAGTGCTTTGAGTCCTACCATGGAAAAGGAAATAACTTCACTTAGAACCTAGACGGAAGCATTCTCAGAGACTTCCCTGTGCTTTCTGCATTCAACTCACAGAGTTGAACCTTCCTTTTGATAGAACAGCTTTGAAACGCTCTTTTTGTAGAATCTGCAAGTCGATACTTGGAACGCTTTGAGGCCTATGCTGGAAAAGGAAATAGCTTCACATAAAAACTAGAGAGAAGCGTTCTCAGAAACTTCTTTGTGATCTGCGCATTCAACCCACAGAGTTGAAGCTTCCCTTTGCTATAGCAGTTTTGAAACTCTCTTTGAGTAGAATCTTCAAGGGGATATTCGGTGTGCCGGAAGGCCAACACTGGAAAAGGAAATATCTTCACTTAAAAACTTGACGGAAGCGTTCTCAGAAACTACCCTGAGCTTTATGCATTCAACTCACAGAGAGGACTCTTCCTTTGGAGAGCGCAGTTTTGAAACACTCTTTTTGCAGAATTTGCTAGGGGATGTTTGGAGCTTTTGGAGGCCTATGCTGGAAGAGGAACTATCTTCACATACCAAGTAGACAGAAGCATTCTCACAAGCTTCTTTGTGATGAGTGCCTTCAACTCACAGACTTGAACCTTCCTTTTGAAAGAGCAGTCTTGAAACACTCCTTTTGTAGAATCTGCAAGTGGATATTTGGAGCGTTTTGAGGCCTTTGCTGGGAAATGAAATATCTTCACCTAAAAACTAGACAGAAGCATTCTCAGAAACATCTTTGCGATGTGTGCATTCAACTCACAGGGTTGAACCTTCCTTTTGATAGAGCAGTTTTGAAACGCACTTTGTGTAGAATCTGCAAGTGGATATTTGGAGGGCTTTCAGGCCTATGCTGGAAAAGGGAATATCTTCACATAAACACTAGACAGAAGCATTCTCAGAAACTTCTTTGTGATGTGTGCATTCAACTCACAGAGTTGATCCTGCCTTCTGATAGAGCCGTTTGGAAACAGCCTTTTTGTAACATCTGCAAGTGGATATTTGGAGCGATTTGAGGCCTATGATGGAAAGGGAAATATCTTCCCATAGAAACTAGACAGAAGCCTTCTCAGAAACTTCTGTGTGATGAGTGCATTCAACTCACAGACTTGAACCTTCCTTTTGATAGAGAAGTTTTGAAACACTCTTTTAGAGGCATCTGAATGAGGATCTTGGGAGCGCTTCGAGGCCAATGCTGGGAAACGAAATATCATCACATAGAAACTAGACAGATGGATTCTCAGAAACTTCTTTGTGATGAGTGCGTTCCACTCAAAGACTTGAACGTCCCTCTTGAGAGAACAGTTTTGAAACACTCCTTTTGTAGAATCTGCAAGTGTTTATTTGGAGCGCTTTGAGGCTTATGTTGGAAAAGGAAATATCTTCACATAGAAACTAGACAGAAGCATTCTCAGAAACTTCTTTGCGATGAGTGCATTCAACGCACAGACTTGAAGCTTCCTTTGGAAAGAGCAGTTTTGAAACACTCTTTTTGTAGAATCTGCAAGTGGATATGTGGAGCGCTTTGAGGCCTCTGCTGGAAAAGGAAATATCTTCACAGAAAAACTAGACAGAAGCATTCTCAGAAACGTCTTGGTCATGTGTGCATTGAACTCACAGAGTACAACCTTCCTTTTGATAGAGAAGCTTGGAAACACTCTTTTAGTAGAATCTTCAGGTGGATGTATGGAGTGCTTTGAGGCCTATGCTGGAAAAGGAAATGTCTTCACGTAGAAACGAGACAAAGGCATTCTCGGAAAGTTCCCCGTGCTTTGTGCATTGAACTCACAGAGTTCAGCCTTGTTTTTGCTAGAGCAGTTTGGAAACACTCTTTTTGTAGAGTCTGCAAGTGGATAATTGGAGCGCTTTGAGGCCTACGCTGCAAAAGGAAATAACATTGCATAAAAACTAGATGGAAGCATTCTCACAAACTTCTTTGTGGTGAGTGCATTCAACTCACAGAGTTGAACCTTCGTTTTGATAGACCAGTTTTGAAACACTGTTTTTGTAGTATTCGCAAGTGGATATTTGGAGCGCGTTGAGGCTGGAGTTGGAAAAGGAAATATCTTCACATACAAACTAGACGGAAGCATCCTCCCAAGCTTCTTTGTCACGTGGGGATTGAACTCACAGTGTTGAACATTCCTTTTCGTAGAGCGGTTCTGCATGACTCTTTTTGTGGAAACTGCAAGTGGATATTTGGTGCGATTGCGGCATCTAGTGGAAAGGAACATACATTACGATGAAAACTAGATTGAACTCTTCTCAGAAACTTCTTTGCGATGAGTGCCTTCTACTCACAGAGTCGAACCTTCCTTTCGAGAGAAGAGTTTTGAGACACTCTTTTTGTGGAATCTGCAAGGGGATCACTAGGGCGCTTTGATGCCTATGCTGGAAAAGGAAATATCTTCACACGAAAACTAGACAGAAGCATTCTCAGAAACCTTTTCTGATGTGCGCATTCAACTCACCGAGTTGAACCTTCCTTTTGATAGAGCAGTTTTGAAACACTCTTTTTGTAGAATCTGCAAGTGGAGATTTGGAGTGCTTTGAGTCCTACCATGGAAAAGGAAATAAATTCACTTAGAACCTAGACGGAAGCATTCTCAGAGACTTCCCTGTGCTTTCTGCATTCAACTCACAGAGTTGAACCTTCCTTTTGATAGAACAGCTTTGAAACGCTCTTTTTGTAGAATCTGCAAGTCGATACTTGGAACGCTTTGAGGCCTATGCTGGAAAAGGAAATAGCTTCACATAAAAACTAGAGAGAAGCGTTCTCAGAAACTTCTTTGTGATCTGCGCATTCAACCCAGAGAGTTGAAGCTTCCCTTTGCTATAGCAGTTTTGAAACTCTCTTTGAGTAGAATCTTCAAGGGGATATTCGGTGTGCCGGAAGGCCAACACTGGAAAAGGAAATATCTTCACTTAAAAACTTGACGGAAGCGTTCTCAGAAACTACCCTGAGCTTTATGCATTCAACTCACAGAGAGGACTCTTCCTTTGGAGAGCGCAGTTTTGAAACACTCTTTTTGCAGAATTTGCTAGGGGATGTTTGGAGCTTTTGGAGGCCTATGCTGGAAGAGGAACTATCTTCACATACCAAGTAGACAGAAGCATTCTCACAAGCTTCTTTGTGATGAGTGCCTTCAACTCACAGACTTGAACCTTCCTTTTGAAAGAGCAGTCTTGAAACACTCCTTTTGTAGAATCTGCAAGTGGATATTTGGAGCGTTTTGAGGCCTTTGCTGGGAAATGAAATATCTTCACCTAAAAACTAGACAGAAGCATTCTCAGAAACATCTTTGCGATGTGTGCATTCAACTCACAGGGTTGAACCTTCCTTTTGATAGAGCAGTTTTGAAACGCACTTTGTGTAGAATCTGCAAGTGGATATTTGGAGGGCTTTCAGGCCTATGCTGGAAAAGGGAATATCTTCACATAAACACTAGACAGAAGCATTCTCAGAAACTTCTTTGTGATGTGTGCATTTAACTCACAGAGTTGAACCGGCCTTCTGATAGAGCCGTTTGGAAACAGCCTTTTTGTAACATCTGCAAGTGGATATTTGGAGCGATTTGAGGCCTATGATGGAAAGGGAAATATCTTCACATAGAAACTAGACAGAAGCCTTCTCAGAAACTTCTGTGTGATGAGTGCATTCAACTCACAGACTTGAACCTTCCTTTTGATAGAGAAGTTTTGAAACACTCTTTTAGAGGCATCTGAATGAGGATCTTGGGAGCGCTTCGAGGCCAATGCTGGGAAACGAAATATCATCACATAGAAACTAGACAGATGGATTCTCAGAAACTTCTTTGTGATGAGTGCGTTCCACTCACAGACTTGAACGTCCCTCTTGAGAGAACAGTTTGGAAACACTCCTTTTGTAGAATCTTCAAGTGTTTATTTGGAGCGCTTTGAGGCCTATGTTGGAAAAGGAAATATCTTCACATATAAACTAGACAGAAGCATTCTCAGAAACTTCTTTGCGATGAGTGCATTCAACGCACAGACTTGAAGCTTCCTTTGGAAAGAGCAGTTTTGAAACACTCTTTTTGTAGAATCTGCAAGTGGATATGTGGAGCCCTTTGAGGCCTCTGCTGGAAAAGAAAATATCTTCACAGAAAAACTAGACAGAAGCATTCTCAGAAACGTCTTGGTCATGTGTGCATTGAACTCACAGAGTAGAACCTTCCTTTTGATAGAGAAGCTTGGAAACACTCTTTTAGTAGAATCTTCAGGTGGATGTATGGAGTGCTTTGAGGCCTATGCTGGAAAAGGAAATGTCTTCACGTAGAAACGAGACAAAGGCATTCTCCGAAAGTTCCCCGAGCTTTGTGCATTCAACTCACAGAGTTCAGCCTTCTTTTTGCTAGAGCAGTTTGGAAACACTCTTTTTGTAGAGTCTGCAAGTGGATAATTGGAGCGCTTTGAGGCCTACGCTGCAAAAGGAAATAACATTGCATAAAAACTAGATGGAAGCATTCTCACAAACTTCTTTGTGGTGAGTGCATTCAACTCACAGAGTTGAACCTTCGTTTTGATAGACCAGTTTTGAAACACTGTTTTTGTAGTATTCGCAAGTGGATATTTGGAGCGCGTTGAGGCTGGAGTTGGAAAAGGAAATATCTTCACATACAAACTAGACGGAAGCATTCTCCGAAGCTTCTTTGTCACGTGGGGATTGAACTCACAGTGTTGAACATTCCTTTTCGTAGAGCGGTTCTGCATGACTCTTTTTGTGGAAACTGCAAGTGGATATTTGGTGCGATTGCGGCATCTAGTGGAAAGGAACATACATTACGATGAAAACTCGATTGAACTCTTCTCAGAAACTTCTTTGCGATGAGTGCCTTCTACTCACAGAGTCGAACCTTCCTTTCGAGAGAAGAGTTTTGAGACACTCTTTTTGTGGAATCTGCAAGGGGATCACTAGGGCGCTTTGATGCCTATGCTGGAAAAGGAAATATCTTCACACGAAAACTAGACAGAAGCATTCTCAGAAACCTTTTCTGATGTGCGCATTCAACTCACCGAGTTGAACCTTCCTTTTGATAGAGCAGTTTTGAAACACTCTTTTTGTAGAATCTGCAAGTGGAGATTTGGAGTGCTTTGAGTCCTACCCTGGAAAAGGAAATAACTTCACTTAGAACCTAGACGGAAGCATTCTCAGAGACTTCCCTGTGCTTTCTGCATTCAACTCACAGAGTTGAACCTTCCTTTTGATAGAACAGCTTTGAAACGCTCTTTTGTAGAATCTGCAAGTCGATACTTGGAACGCTTTGAGGCCTATGCTGGAAAAGGAAATAGCTTCACTTAAAAACTGGACGGAAGCGTTCTCAGAAACTACCCTGAGCTTTATGCATTCAACTCACAGAGAGGACTCTTCCTTTGGAGAGCGCAGTTTTGAAACACTCTTTTTGCAGAATTTGCTAGGGGATGTTTGGAGCTTTTGGAGGCCTATGCTGGAAGAGGAAATATCTTCACATACCAAGTAGAGAGAAGCATTTTCACAAACTTCTTTGTGATGAGTGACTTCAACTCACAGACTTGAACCTTCCTTTTGAAAGAGCAGTCTTCAAACACCCCTTTTGTAGAATCTGCAAGTGGATATTTGGAGCGTTTTGAGGCCTTTGCTGGGAAATGAAATATCTTCACCTAAAAACTAGACAGAAGCATTCTCAGAAACATCTTTGCGATGTGTGCATTCAACTCACAGGGTTGAACCTTCCTTTTGATAGAGCAGTTTTGAAACGCACTTTGTGTAGAATCTGCAAGTGGATATTTGGAGGGCTTTCAGGCCTAAGCTGGAAAAGGGAATATCTTCACATAAACACTAGACAGAAGCATTCTCAGAAACTTCTTTGTGATGTGTGCATTCAACTCACAGAGTTGAACCGGCCTTCTGATAGAGCCGTTTGGAAACAGCCTTTTTGTAACATCTGCAAGTGGATATTTGGAGCGATTTGAGGCCTATGATGGAAAGGGAAATATCTTCCCATAGAAACTAGACAGAAGCCTTCTCAGAAACTTCTGTGTGATGAGTGCATTCAACTCACAGACTTGAACCTTCCTTTTGATAGAGAAGTTTTGAAACACTCTTTTAGAGGCATCTGAATGAGGATCTTGGGAGCGCTTCGAGGCCAATGCTGGGAAACGAAATATCATCACATAGAAACTAGACAGATGGATTCTCAGAAACTTCTTTGTGATGAGTGCGTTCCACTCACAGACTTGAACGTCCCTCTTGAGAGAACAGTTTGGAAACACTCCTTTTGTAGAATCTGCAAGTGTTTATTTGGAGCGCTTTGAGGCCTATGTTGGAAAAGGAAATATCTTCACATAGAAACTAGACAGAAGCATTCTCAGAAACTTCTTTGCGATGAGTGCATTCAACGCACAGACTTGAAGCTTCCTTTGGAAAGAGCAGTTTTGAAACACTCTTTTTGTAGAATCTGCAAGTGGATATGTGGAGCGCTTTGAGGCCTCTGCTGGAAAAGGAAATATCTTCACAGAAAAACTAGACAGAAGCATTCTCAGAAACGTCTTGGTCATGTGTGCATTGAACTCACAGAGTAGAACCTTCCTTTTGATAGAGAAGCTTGGAAACACTCTTTTAGTAGAATCTTCAGGTGGATGTATGGAGTGCTTTGAGGCCTATGCTGGAAAAGGAAATGTCTTCACGTAGAAACGAGACAAAGGCATTCTCGGAAAGTTCCCCGTGCTTTGTGCATTCAACTCACAGAGTTCAGCCTTCTTTTTGCTAGAGCAGTTTGGAAACACTCTTTTTGTAGAGTCTGCAAGTGGATAATTGGAGCGCTTTGAGGCCTACGCTGCAAAAGGAAATAACATTGCATAAAAACTAGATGGAAGCATTCTCACAAACTTCTTTGTGGTGAGTGCATTCAACTCACAGAGTTGAACCTTCGTTTTGATAGACCAGTTTTGAAACACTGTTTTTGTAGTATTCGCAAGTGGATATTTGGAGCGCGTTGAGGCTGGAGTTGGAAAAGGAAATATCTTCACATACAAACTAGACGGAAGCATCCTCCCAAGCTTCTTTGTCACGTGGGGATTGAACTCACAGTGTTGAACATTCCTTTTCGTAGAGCGGTTCTGCATGACTCTTTTTGTGGAAACTGCAAGTGGATATTTGGTGCGATTGCGGCATCTAGTGGAAAGGAACATACATTACGATGAAAACTCGATTGAACTCTTCTCAGAAACTTCTTTGCGATGAGTGCCTTCTACTCACAGAGTCGAACCTTCCTTTCGAGAGAAGAGTTTTGAGACACTCTTTTTGTGGAATCTGCAAGGGGATCACTAGGGCGCTTTGATGCCTATGCTGGAAAAGGAAATATCTTCACACGAAAACTAGACAGAAGCATTCTCAGAAACCTTTTCTGATGTGCGCATTCAACTCACCGAGTTGAACCTTCCTTTTGATAGAGCAGTTTTGAAACACTCTTTTTGTAGAATCTGCAAGTGGAGATTTGGAGTGCTTTGAGTCCTACCCTGGAAAAGGAAATAACTTCACTTAGAACCTAGACGGAAGCATTCTCAGAGACTTCCCTGTGCTTTCTGCATTCAACTCACAGAGTTGAACCTTCCTTTTGATAGAACAGCTTTGAAACGCTCTTTTTGTAGAATCTGCAAGTCGATACTTGGAACGCTTTGAGGCCTATGCTGGAAAAGGAAATAGCTTCACATAAAAACTAGAGAGAAGCATTCTCAGAAACTTCTTTGTGATCTCCGCATTCAACCCACAGAGTTGAAGCTTCCCTTTGCTATAGCAGTTTTGAAACTCTCTTTGAGTAGAATCTTCAAGGGGATATTCGGTGTGCCGAGAGGCCAACACTGGAAAAGGAAATATCTTCACTTAAAAACTGGACGGAAGCGTTCTCAGAAACTACCCTGAGCTTTATGCATTCAACTCACAGAGAGGACTCTTCCTTTGGAGAGCGCAGTTTTGAAACACTCTTTTTGCAGAATTTGCTAGGGGATGTTTGGAGCTTCTGGAGGCCTATGCTGGAAGAGAAAATATCTTCACATACCAAGTAGACAGAAGCATTCTCACAAACTTCTTTGTGATGAGTGCCTTCAATTCACAGACTTGAATCTTCCTTGTGAAAGAGCAGTCTTGAAACACTCCTTTTGTAGAATCTGCAAGTGGATATTTGGAGCGTTTTGAGGCCTTTGCTGGGAAATGAAATATCTTCACCTAAAAACTAGACAGAAGCATTCTCAGAAACATCTTTGCGATGTGTGCATTCAACTCACAGGGTTGAACCTTCCTTTTGATAGAGCAGTTTTGAAACGCACTTTGTGTAGAATCTGCAAGTGGATATTTGGAGGCTTTCAGGCCTATGCTGGAAAAGGGAATATCTTCACATAAACACTAGACAGAAGCATTCTCAGAAACTTCTTTGTGATGTGTGCATTCAACTCACAGAGTTGAACCGGCCTTCTGATAGAGCCGTTTGGAAACAGCCTTTTTGTAACATCTGCAAGTGGATATTTGGAGCGATTTGAGGCCTATGATGGAAAGGGAAATATCTTCACATAGAAACTAGACAGAAGCCTTCTCAGAAACTTCTGTGTGATGAGTGCATTCAACTCACAGACTTGAACCTTCCTTTTGATAGAGAAGTTTTGAAACACTCTTTTAGAGGCATCTGAATGAGGATCTTGGGAGCGCTTCGAGGCCAATGCTGGGAAACGAAATATCATCACATAGAAACTAGACAGATGGATTCTCAGAAACTTCTTTGTGATGAGTGCGTTCCACTCACAGACTTGAACGTCCCTCTTGAGAGAACAGTTTGGAAACACTCCTTTTGTAGAATCTGCAAGTGTTTATTTGGAGCGCTTTGAGGCCTATGTTGGAAAAGGAAATATCTTCACATAGAAACTAGACAGAAGCATTCTCAGAAACTTCTTTGCGATGAGTGCATTCAACGCACAGACTTGAAGCTTCCTTTGGAAAGAGCAGTTTTGAAACACTCTTTTTGTAGAATCTGCAAGTGGATATGTGGAGCGCTTTGAGGCCTCTGCTGGAAAAGGAAATATCTTCACAGAAAAACTAGACAGAAGCATTCTCAGAAACGTCTTGGTCATGTGTGCATTGAACTCACAGAGTAGAACCTTCCTTTTGATAGAGAAGCTTGGAAACACTCTTTTAGTAGAATCTTCAGGTGGATGTATGGAGTGCTTTGAGGCCTATGCTGGAAAAGGAAATGTCTTCACGTAGAAACGAGACAAAGGCATTCTCGGAAAGTTCCCTGTGCTTTGTGCATTCAACTCACAGAGTTCAGCCTTCTTTTTGCTAGAGCAGTTTGGAAACACTCTTTTTGTAGAGTCTGCAAGTGGATAATTGGAGCGCTTTGAGGCCTACGCTGCAAAAGGAAATAACATTGCATAAAAACTAGATGGAAGCATTCTCACAAACTTCTTTGTGGTGAGTGCATTCAACTCACAGAGTTGAACCTTCGTTTTGATAGACCAGTTTTGAAACACTGTTTTTGTAGTATTCGCAAGTGGATATTTGGAGCGCCTTGAGGCTGGAGTTGGAAAAGGAAATATCTTCACATACAAACTAGACGGAAGCATTCTCCGAAGCTTCTTTGTCACGTGGGGATTGAACTCACAGTGTTGAACATTCCTTTTCGTAGAGCGGTTCTGCATGACTCTTTTTGTGGAAACTGCAAGTGGATATTTGGTGCGATTGCGGCATCTAGTGGAAAGGAACATACATTACGATGAAAACTAGATTGAACTCTTCTCAGAAACTTCTTTGCGATGAGTGCCTTCTACTCACAGAGTCGAACCTTCCTTTCGAGAGAAGAGTTTTGAGACACTCTTTTTGTGGAATCTGCAAGGGGATCACTAGGGCGCTTTGATGCCTATGCTGGAAAAGGAAATATCTTCACACGAAAACTAGACAGAAGCATTCTCAGAAACCTTTTCTGATGTGCGCATTCAACTCAGCGAGTTGAACCTTCCTTTTGATAGAGCAGTTTTGAAACACTCTTTTTATAGAATCTGCAAGTGGAGATTTGGAGTGCTTTGAGTCCTACCCTGGAAAAGGAAATAACTTCACTTAGAACCTAGACGGAAGCATTCTCAGAGACTTCCCTGTGCTTTCTGCATTCAACTCACAGAGTTGAACCTTCCTTTTGATAGAACAGCTTTGAAACGCTCTTTTTGTAGAATCTGCAAGTCGATACTTGGAACGCTTTGAGGCCTATGCTGGAAAAGGAAATAGCTTCACTTAAAAACTGGACGGAAGCGTTCTCAGAAACTACCCTGAGCTTTATGCATTCAACTCACAGAGAGGACTCTTCCTTTGGAGAGCGCAGTTTTGAAACACTCTTTTTGCAGAATTTGCTAGGGGATGTTTGGAGCTTTTGGAGGCCTATGCTGGAAGAGGAAATATCTTCACATACCAAGTAGACAGAAGCATTCTCACAAACTTCTTTGTGATGAGTGACTTCAACTCACAGACTTGAACCTTCCTTTTGAAAGAGCAGTCTTCAAACACCCCTTTTGTAGAATCTGCAAGTGGATATTTGGAGCGTTTTGAGGCCTTTGCTGGGAAATGAAATATCTTCACCTAAAAACTAGACAGAAGCATTCTCAGAAACATCTTTGCGATGTGTGCATTCAACTCACAGGGTTGAACCTTCCTTTTGATAGAACAGCTTTGAAACGCTCTTTTTGTAGAATCTGCAAGTCGATACTTGGAACGCTTTGAGGCCTATGCTGGAAAAGGAAATAGCTTCACATAAAAACTAGAGAGAAGCATTCTCAGAAACTTCTTTGTGATCTCCGCATTCAACCCACAGAGTTGAAGCTTCTCTTTGCTATAGCAGTTTTGAAACTCTCTTTGAGTAGAATCTTCAAGGGGATATTCGGTGTGCCGAGAGGCCAACACTGGAAAAGGAAATATCTTCACTTAAAAACTGGACGGAAGCGTTCTCAGAAACTACCCTGAGCTTTATGCATTCAACTCACAGAGAGGACTCTTCCTTTGGAGAGCGCAGTTTTGAAACACTCTTTTTGCAGAATTTGCTAGGGGATGTTTGGAGCTTCTGGAGGCCTATGCTGGAAGAGAAAATATCTTCACATACCAAGTAGACAGAAGCATTCTCACAAACTTCTTTGTGATGAGTGCCTTCAATTCACAGACTTGAATCTTCCTTGTGAAAGAGCAGTCTTGAAACACTCCTTTTGTAGAATCTGCAAGTGGATATTTGGAGCGTTTTGAGGCCTTTGCCGGGAAATGAAATATCTTCACCTAAAAACTAGACAGAAGCATTCTCAGAAACATCTTTGCGATGTGTGCATTCAACTCACAGGGTTGAACCTTCCTTTTGATAGAGCAGTTTTGAAACGCACTTTGTGTAGAATCTGCAAGTGGATATTTGGAGGCTTTCAGGCCTATGCTGGAAAAGGGAATATCTTCACATAAACACTAGACAGAAGCATTCTCAGAAACTTCTTTGTGATGTGTGCATTTAACTCACAGAGTTGAACCGGCCTTCTGATAGAGCCGTTTGGAAACAGCCTTTTTGTAACATCTGCAAGTGGATATTTGGAGCGATTTGAGGCCTATGATGGAAAGGGAAATATCTTCACATAGAAACTAGACAGAAGCCTTCTCAGAAACTTCTGTGTGATGAGTGCATTCAACTCACAGACTTGAACCTTCCTTTTGATAGAGAAGTTTTGAAACACTCTTTTAGAGGCATCTGAATGAGGATCTTGGGAGCGCTTCGAGGCCAATGCTGGGAAACGAAATATCATCACATAGAAACTAGACAGATGGATTCTCAGAAACTTCTTTGTGATGAGTGCGTTCCACTCACAGACTTGAACGTCCCTCTTGAGAGAACAGTTTGGAAACACTCCTTTTGTAGAATCTGCAAGTGTTTATTTGGAGCGCTTTGAGGCCTATGTTGGAAAAGGAAATATCTTCACATATAAACTAGACAGAAGCATTCTCAGAAACTTCTTTGCGATGAGTGCATTCAACGCACAGACTTGAAGCTTCCTTTGGAAAGAGCAGTTTTGAAACACTCTTTTTGTAGAATCTGCAAGTGGATATGTGGAGCGCTTTGAGGCCTCTGCTGGAAAAGGAAATATCTTCACAGAAAAACTAGACAGAAGCATTCTCAGAAACGTCTTGGTCATGTGTGCATTGAACTCACAGAGTAGAACCTTCCTTTTGATAGAGAAGCTTGGAAACACTCTTTTAGTAGAATCTTCAGGTGGATGTATGGAGTGCTTTGAGGCCTATGCTGGAAAAGGAAATGTCTTCACGTAGAAACGAGACAAAGGCATTCTCGGAAAGTTCCCTGTGCTTTGTGCATTCAACTCACAGAGTTCAGCCTTCTTTTTGCTAGAGCAGTTTGGAAACACTCTTTTTGTAGAGTCTGCAAGTGGATAATTGGAGCGCTTTGAGGCCTACGCTGCAAAAGGAAATAACATTGCATAAAAACTAGATGGAAGCATTCTCACAAACTTCTTTGTGGTGAGTGCATTCAACTCACAGAGTTGAACCTTCGTTTTGATAGACCAGTTTTGAAACACTGTTTTTGTAGTATTCGCAAGTGGATATTTGGAGCGCCTTGAGGCTGGAGTTGGAAAAGGAAATATCTTCACATACAAACTAGACGGAAGCATTCTCCGAAGCTTCTTTGTCACGTGGGGATTGAACTCACAGTGTTGAACATTCCTTTTCGTAGAGCGGTTCTGCATGACTCTTTTTGTGGAAACTGCAAGTGGATATTTGGTGCGATTGCGGCATCTAGTGGAAAGGAACATATATTACGATGAAAACTAGATTGAACTCTTCTCAGAAACTTCTTTGCGATGAGTGCCTTCTACTCACAGAGTCGAACCTTCCTTTCGAGAGAAGAGTTTTGAGACACTCTTTTTGTGGAATCTGCAAGGGGATCACTAGGGCGCTTTGATGCCTATGCTGGAAAAGGAAATATCTTCACACGAAAACTAGACAGAAGCATTCTCAGAAACCTTTTCTGATGTGCGCATTCAACTCACCGAGTTGAACCTTCCTTTTGATAGAGCAGTTTTGAAACACTCTTTTTATAGAATCTGCAAGTGGAGATTTGGAGTGCTTTGAGTCCTACCCTGGAAAAGGAAATAACTTCACTTAGAACCTAGACGGAAGCATTCTCAGAGACTTCCCTGTGCTTTCTGCATTCAACTCACAGAGTTGAACCTTCCTTTTGATAGAACAGCTTTGAAACGCTCTTTTTGTAGAATCTGCAAGTCGATACTTGGAACGATTTGAGGCCTATGCTGGAAAAGGAAATAGCTTCACTTAAAAACTGGACGGAAGCGTTCTCAGAAACTTCTTTGTGATCTGCGCATTCAACCCACAGAGTTGAAGCTTCCCTTTGCTATAGCAGTTTTGAAACTCTCTTTGAGTAGAATCTTCAAGGGGATATTCGGTGTGCCGAGAGGCCAACACTGGAAAAGGAAATATCTTCACTTAAAAACTGGACGGAAGCGTTCTCAGAAACTACCCTGAGCATTATGCATTCAACTCACAGAGAGGAATCTTCCTTTGGAGAGCGCAGTTTTGAAACACTCTTTTCGCAGAATTTGCTAGGGGATGTTTGGAGCTTTTGGAGGCCTATGCTGGAAGAGGAAATATCTTCACATACCAAGTAGACAGAAGCATTCTCACAAGCTTCTTTGTGATGAGTGACTTCAACTCACAGACTTGAACCTTCCTTTTGAAAGAGCAGTCTTGAAACACTCCTTTTGTAGAATCTGCAAGTGGATATTTGGAGCGTTTTGAGGCCTTTGCTGGGAAATGAAATATCTTCACCTAAAAACTAGACAGAAGCATTCTCAGAAACATCTTTGCGATGTGTGCATTCAACTCACAGGGTTGAACCTTCCTTTTGATAGAGCAGTTTTGAAACGCACTTTGTGTAGAATCTGCAAGTGGATATTTGGAGGGCTTTCAGGCCTATGCTGGAAAAGGGAATATCTTCACATAAACACTAGACAGAAGCATTCTCAGAAACTTCTTTGTGATGTGTGCATTCAACTCACAGAGTTGAACCGGCCTTCTGATAGAGCCGTTTGGAAACAGCCTTTTTGTAACATCTGCAAGTGGATATTTGGAGCGATTTGAGGCCTATGATGGAAAGGGAAATATCTTCCCATAGAAACTAGACAGAAGCCTTCTCAGAAACTTCTGTGTGATGAGTGCATTCAACTCACAGACTTGAACCTTCCTTTTGATAGAGAAGTTTTGAAACACTCTTTTAGAGGCATCTGAATGAGGATCTTGGGAGCGCTTCGAGGCCAATGCTGGGAAACGAAATATCATCACATAGAAACTAGACAGATGGATTCTCAGAAACTTCTTTGTGATGAGTGCGTTCCACTCACAGACTTGAACGTCCCTCTTGAGAGAACAGTTTTGAAACACTCCTTTTGTAGAATCTGCAAGTGTTTATTTGGAGCGCTTTGAGGCCTATGTTGGAAAAGGAAATATCTTCACATAGAAACTAGACAGAAGCATTCTCAGAAACTTCTTTGCGATGAGTGCATTCAACGCACAGACTTGAAGCTTCCTTTGGAAAGAGCAGTTTTGAAACACTCTTTTTGTAGAATCTGCAAGTGGATATGTGGAGCGCTTTGAGGCCTCTGCTGGAAAAGGAAATATCTTCACAGAAAAACTAGACAGAAGCATTCTCAGAAACGTCTTGGTCATGTGTGCATTGAACTCACAGAGTAGAACCTTCCTTTTGATAGAGAAGCTTGGAAACACTCTTTTAGTAGAATCTTCAGGTGGATGTATGGAGTGCTTTGAGGCCTATGCTGGAAAAGGAAATGTCTTCACGTAGAAACGAGACAAAGGCATTCTCGGAAAGTTCCCTGTGCTTTGTGCATTCAACTCACAGAGTTCAGCCTTCTTTTTGCTAGAGCAGTTTGGAAACACTCTTTTTGTAGAGTCTGCAAGTGGATAATTGGAGCGCTTTGAGGCCTACGCTGCAAAAGGAAATAACATTGCATAAAAACTAGATGGAAGCATTCTCACAAACTTCTTTGTGGTGAGTGCATTCAACTCACAGAGTTGAACCTTCGTTTTGATAGACCAGTTTTGAAACACTGTTTTTGTAGTATTCGCAAGTGGATATTTGGAGCGCGTTGAGGCTGGAGTTGGAAAAGGAAATATCTTCACATGCAAACTAGACGGAAGCATTCTCCGAAGCTTCTTTGTCACGTGGGGATTGAACTCACAGTGTTGAGCATTCCTTTTCGTAGAGCGGTTCTGCATGACTCTTTTTGTGGAAACTGCAAGTGGATATTTGGTGCGATTGCGGCATCTATTGGAAAGGAACATACATTACGATGAAAACTAGATTGAACTTTTCTCAGAAACTTCTTTGCGATGAGTGCCTTCTACTCACAGAGTCGAACCTTCCTTTCGAGAGAAGAGTTTTGAGACACTCTTTTTGTGGAATCTGCAAGGGGATCACTAGGGCGCTTTGATGCCTATGGTGGAAAAGGAAATATCTTCACACGAAAACTAGACAGAAGCATTCTCAGAAACCTTTTCTGATGTGCGCATTCAACTCACCGAGTTGAACCTTCCTTTTGATAGAGCAGTTTTGAAACACTCTTTTTGTAGAATCTGCAAGTGGAGATTTGGAGTGCTTTGAGTCCTACCCTGGAAAAGGAAATAACTTCACTTAGAACCTAGACGGAAGCATTCTCAGAGACTTCCCTGTGCTTTCTGCATTCAACTCACAGAGTTGAACCTTCCTTTTGATAGAACAGCTTTGAAACGCTCTTTTTGTAGAATCTGCAAGTCGATACTTGGAACGCTTTGAGGACTATGCTGGAAAAGGAAATAGCTTCACTTAAAAACTGGACGGAAGTGTTCTCAGAAACTACCCTGAGCTTTACGCTTTCAAATCACAGAGAGGACTCTTCCTTTGGAGAGCGCAGTTTTGAAACACTCTTTTTGCAGAATTTGCTAGGGGATGTTTGGAGCTTTTGGAGGCCTATGCTGGAAGAGGAAATATCTTCACATACCAAGTAGACAGAAGCATTCTCACAAACTTCTTTGTGATGAGTGACTTCAACTCACAGACTTGAACCTTCCTTTTGAAAGAGCAGTCTTGAAACACCCCTTTTGTAGAATCTGCAAGTGGATATTTGGAGCGTTTTGAGGCCTTTGCTGGGAAATGAAATATCTTCACCTAAAAACTAGACAGAAGCATTCTCAGAAACATCTTTGCGATGTGTGCATTCAACTCACAGGGTTGAACCTTCCTTTTGATAGAGCAGTTTTGAAACGCACTTTGTGTAGAATCTGCAAGTGGATATTTGGAGGGCTTTCAGGCCTATGCTGGAAAAGGGAATATCTTCACATAAACACTAGACAGAAGCATTCTCAGAAACTTCTTTGTGATGTGTGCATTCAATTCACAGAGTTGATCCTGCCTTCTGATAGAGCCGTTTGGAAACAGCCTTTTTGTAACATCTGCAAGTGGATATTTGGAGCGATTTGAGGCCTATGATGGAAAGGGAAATATCTTCCCATAGAAACTAGACAGAAGCCTTCTCAGAAACTTCTGTGTGATGAGTGCATTCAACTCACAGACTTGAACCTTCCTTTTGATAGAGAAGTTTTGAAACACTCTTTTAGAGGCATCTGAATGAGGATCTTGGGAGCGCTTCGAGGCCAATGCTGGGAAACGAAATATCATCACATAGAAACTAGACAGATGGATTCTCAGAAACTTCTTTGTGATGAGTGCGTTCCACTCACAGACTTGAACGTCCCTCTTGAGAGAACAGTTTTGAAACACTCCTTTTGTAGAATCTGCAAGTGTTTATTTGGAGCGCTTTGAGGCCTATGTTGGAAAAGGAAATATCTTCACATAGAAACTAGACAGAAGCATTCTCAGAAACTTCTTTGCGATGAGTGCATTCAACGCACAGACTTGAAGCTTCCTTTGGAAAGAGCAGTTTTGAAACACTCTTTTTGTAGAATCTGCAAGTGGATATGTGGAGCGCTTTGAGGCCTCTGCTGGAAAAGGAAATATCTTCACAGAAAAACTAGACAGAAGCATTCTCAGAAACGTCTGGGTCATGTGTGCATTGAACTCACAGAGTAGAACCTTCCTTTTGATAGAGAAGCTTGGAAACACTCTTTTAGTAGAATCTTCAGGTGGATGTATGGAGTGCTTTGAGGCCTATGCTGGAAAAGGAAATGTCTTCACGTAGAAACGAGACAAAGGCATTCTCGGAAAGTTCCCCGTGCTTTGTGCATTGAACTCACAGAGTTCAGCCTTGTTTTTGCTAGAGCAGTTTGGAAACACTCTTTTTGTAGACTCTGCAAGTGGATAATTGGAGCGCTTTGAGGCCTACGCTGCAAAAGGAAATAACATTGCATAAAAACTAGATGGAAGCATTCTCACAAACTTCTTTGTGGTGAGTGCATTCAACTCACAGAGTTGAACCTTCGTTTTGATAGACCAGTTTTGAAACACTGTTTTTGTACTATTCGCAAGTGGATATTTGGAGCGCGTTGAGGCTGGAGTTGGAAAAGGAAATATCTTCACATACAAACTAGACGGAAGCATCCTCCCAAGCTTCTTTGTCACGTGGGGATTGAACTCACAGTGTTGAACATTCCTTTTCGTAGAGCGGTTCTGCATGACTCTTTTTGTGGAAACTGCAAGTGGATATTTGGTGCGATTGCGGCATCTAGTGGAAAGGAACATACATTACGATGAAAACTAGATTGAACTCTTCTCAGAAACTTCTTTGCGATGAGTGCCTTCTACTCACAGAGTCGAACCTTCCTTTCGAGAGAAGAGTTTTGAGACACTCTTTTTGTGGAATCTGCAAGGGGATCACTAGGGCGCTTTGATGCCTATGCTGGAAAAGGAAATATCTTCACACGAAAACTAGACAGAAGCATTCTCAGAAACCTTTTCTGATGTGCGCATTCAACTCACCGAGTTGAACCTTCCTTTTGATAGAGCAGTTTTGAAACACTCTTTTTGTAGAATCTGCAAGTGGAGATTTGGAGTGCTTTGAGTCCTACCCAG
Source organism: Pongo pygmaeus (assembly GCF_028885625.2). Lineage (NCBI taxonomy): Eukaryota > Metazoa > Chordata > Mammalia > Primates > Hominidae > Pongo > Pongo pygmaeus. The sequence continues at coordinate 71,808,321 of NC_072376.2, forward strand.
GAAAAGGAAATAATTTCACTTAGAACCTAGACGGAAGCATTCTCAGAGACTTCCCTGTGCTTTCTGCATTCAACTCACAGAGTTGAACCTTCCTTTTGATAGAACAGCTTTGAAACGCTCTTTTTGTAGAATCTGCAAGTCGATACTTGGAACGCTTTGAGGCCTATGCTGGAAAAGGAAATAGCTTCACATAAAAACTAGAGAGAAGCGTTCTCAGAAACTTCTTTGTGATCTGCGCATTCAACCCAGAGAGTTGAAGCTTCCCTTTGCTATAGCAGTTTTGAAACTCTCTTTGAGTAGAATCTTCAAGGGGATATTCGGTGTGCCGGAAGGCCAACACTGGAAAAGGAAATATCTTCACTTAAAAACTTGACGGAAGCGTTCTCAGAAACTACCCTGAGCTTTATGCATTCAACTCACAGAGAGGACTCTTCCTTTGGAGAGCGCAGTTTTGAAACACTCTTTTTGCACAATTTGCTAGGGGATGTTTGGAGCTTTTGGAGGCCTATGCTGGAAGAGGAACTATCTTCACATACCAAGTAGACAGAAGCATTCTCACAAGCTTCTTTGTGATGAGTGCCTTCAACTCACAGACTTGAACCTTCCTTTTGAAAGAGCAGTCTTGAAACACTCCTTTTGTAGAATCTGCAAGTGGATATTTGGAGCGTTTTGAGGCCTTTGCTGGGAAATGAAATATCTTCACCTAAAAACTAGACAGAAGCATTCTCAGAAACATCTTTGCGATGTGTGCATTCAACTCACAGGGTTGAACCTTCCTTTTGATAGAGCAGTTTTGAAACGCACTTTGTGTAGAATCTGCAAGTGGATATTTGGAGGGCTTTCAGGCCTATGCTGGAAAAGGGAATATCTTCACATAAACACTAGACAGAAGCATTCTCAGAAACTTCTTTGTGATGTGTGCATTCAACTCACAGAGTTGATCCTGCCTTCTGATAGAGCCGTTTGGAAACAGCCTTTTTGTAACATCTGGAAGTGGATATTTGGAGCGATTTGAGGCCTATGATGGAAAGGGAAATATCTTCCCATAGAAACTAGACAGAAGCCTTCTCAGAAACTTCTGTGTGATGAGTGCATTCAACTCACAGACTTGAACCTTCCTTTTGATAGAGAAGTTTTGAAACACTCTTTTAGAGGCATCTGAATGAGGATCTTGGGAGCGCTTCGAGGCCAATGCTGGGAAACGAAATATCATCACATAGAAACTAGACAGATGGATTCTCAGAAACTTCTTTGTGATGAGTGCGTTCCACTCACAGACTTGAACGTCCCTCTTGAGAGAACAGTTTGGAAACACTCCTTTTGTAGAATCTGCAAGTGTTTATTTGGAGCGCTTTGAGGCCTATGTTGGAAAAGGAAATATCTTCACATAGAAACTAGACAGAAGCATTCTCAGAAACTTCTTTGCGATGAGTGCATTCAACGCACAGACTTGAAGCTTCCTTTGGAAAGAGCAGTTTTGAAACACTCTTTTTGTAGAATCTGCAAGTGGATATGTGGAGCGCTTTGAGGCCTCTGCTGGAAAAGGAAATATCTTCACAGAAAAACTAGACAGAAGCATTCTCAGAAACGTCTTGGTCATGTGTGCATTGAACTCACAGAGTAGAACCTTCCTTTTGATAGAGAAGCTTGGAAACACTCTTTTAGTAGAATCTTCAGGTGGATGTATGGAGTGCTTTGAGGCCTATGCTGGAAAAGGAAATGTCTTCACGTAGAAACGAGACAAAGGCATTCTCGGAAAGTTCCCTGTGCTTTGTGCATTCAACTCACAGAGTTCAGCCTTCTTTTTGCTAGAGCAGTTTGGAAACACTCTTTTTGTAGAGTCTGCAAGTGGATAATTGGAGCGCTTTGAGGCCTACGCTGCAAAAGGAAATAACATTGCATAAAAACTAGATGGAAGCATTCTCACAAACTTCTTTGTGGTGAGTGCATTCAACTCACAGAGTTGAACCTTCGTTTTGATAGACCAGTTTTGAAACACTGTTTTTGTAGTATTCGCAAGTGGATATTTGGAGCGCCTTGAGGCTGGAGTTGGAAAAGGAAATATCTTCACATACAAACTAGACGGAAGCATTCTCCGAAGCTTCTTTGTCACGTGGGGATTGAACTCACAGTGTTGAACATTCCTTTTCGTAGAGCGGTTCTGCATGACTCTTTTTGTGGAAACTGCAAGTGGATATTTGGTGCGATTGCGGCATCTAGTGGAAAGGAACATACATTACGATGAAAACTAGATTGAACTCTTCTCAGAAACTTCTTTGCGATGAGTGCCTTCTACTCACAGAGTCGAACCTTCCTTTCGAGAGAAGAGTTTTGAGACACTCTTTTTGTGGAATCTGCAAGGGGATCACTAGGGCGCTTTGATGCCTATGCTGGAAAAGGAAATATCTTCACACGAAAACTAGACAGAAGCATTCTCAGAAACCTTTTCTGATGTGCGCATTCAACTCACCGAGTTGAACCTTCCTTTTGATAGAGCAGTTTTGAAACACTCTTTTTATAGAATCTGCAAGTGGAGATTTGGAGTGCTTTGAGTCCTACCCTGGAAAAGGAAATAACTTCACTTAGAACCTAGACGGAAGCATTCTCAGAGACTTCCCTGTGCTTTCTGCATTCAACTCACAGAGTTGAACCTTCCTTTTGATAGAACAGCTTTGAAACGCTCTTTTTGTAGAATCTGCAAGTCGATACTTGGAACGATTTGAGGCCTATGCTGGAAAAGGAAATAGCTTCACTTAAAAACTGGACGGAAGCGTTCTCAGAAACTTCTTTGTGATCTGCGCATTCAACCCACAGAGTTGAAGCTTCCCTTTGCTATAGCAGTTTTGAAACTCTCTTTGAGTAGAATCTTCAAGGGGATATTCGGTTTGCCGAGAGGCCAACACTGGAAAAGGAAATATCTTCACTTAAAAACTGGACGGAAGCGTTCTCAGAAACTACCCTGAGAATTATGCATTCAACTCACAGAGAGGAATCTTCCTTTGGAGAGCGCAGTTTTGAAACACTCTTTTCGCAGAATTTGCTAGGGGATGTTTGGAGCTTTTGGAGGCCTATGCTGGAAGAGGAAATATCTTCACATACCAAGTAGACAGAAGCATTCTCACAAGCTTCTTTGTGATGAGTGACTTCAACTCACAGACTTGAACCTTCCTTTTGAAAGAGCAGTCTTGAAACACTCCTTTTGTAGAATCTGCAAGTGGATATTTGGAGCGTTTTGAGGCCTTTGCTGGGAAATGAAATATCTTCACCTAAAAACTAGACAGAAGCATTCTCAGAAACATCTTTGCGATGTGTGCATTCAACTCACAGGGTTGAACCTTCCTTTTGATAGAGCAGTTTTGAAACGCACTTTGTGTAGAATCTGCAAGTGGATATTTGGAGGGCTTTCAGGCCTATGCTGGAAAAGGGAATATCTTCACATAAACACTAGACAGAAGCATTCTCAGAAACTTCTTTGTGATGTGTGCATTCAACTCACAGAGTTGAACCGGCCTTCTGATAGAGCCGTTTGGAAACAGCCTTTTTGTAACATCTGCAAGTGGATATTTGGAGCGATTTGAGGCCTATGATGGAAAGGGAAATATCTTCCCATAGAAACTAGACAGAAGCCTTCTCAGAAACTTCTGTGTGATGAGTGCATTCAACTCACAGACTTGAACCTTCCTTTTGATAGAGAAGTTTTGAAACACTCTTTTAGAGGCATCTGAATGAGGATCTTGGGAGCGCTTCGAGGCCAATGCTGGGAAACGAAATATCATCACATAGAAACTAGACAGATGGATTCTCAGAAACTTCTTTGTGATGAGTGCGTTCCACTCACAGACTTGAACGTCCCTCTTGAGAGAACAGTTTGGAAACACTCCTTTTGTAGAATCTGCAAGTGTTTATTTGGAGCGCTTTGAGGCCTATGTTGGAAAAGGAAATATCTTCACATAGAAACTAGACAGAAGCATTCTCAGAAACTTCTTTGCGATGAGTGCATTCAACGCACAGACTTGAAGCTTCCTTTGGAAAGAGCAGTTTTGAAACACTCTTTTTGTAGAATCTGCAAGTGGATATGTGGAGCGCTTTGAGGCCTCTGCTGGAAAAGGAAATATCTTCACAGAAAAACTAGACAGAAGCATTCTCAGAAACGTCTGGGTCATGTGTGCATTGAACTCACAGAGTAGAACCTTCCTTTTGATAGAGAAGCTTGGAAACACTCTTTTAGTAGAATCTTCAGGTGGATGTATGGAGTGCTTTGAGGCCTATGCTGGAAAAGGAAATGTCTTCACGTAGAAACGAGACAAAGGCATTCTCGGAAAGTTCCCCGTGCTTTGTGCATTGAACTCACAGAGTTCAGCCTTGTTTTTGCTAGAGCAGTTTGGAAACACTCTTTTTGTAGAGTCTGCAAGTGGATAATTGGAGCGCTTTGAGGCCTACGCTGCAAAAGGAAATAACATTGCATAAAAACTAGATGGAAGCATTCTCACAAACTTCTTTGTGGTGAGTGCATTCAACTCACAGAGTTGAACTTTCGTTTTGATAGACCAGTTTTGAAACACTGTTTTTGTAGTATTCGCAAGTGGATATTTGGAGCGCGTTGAGGCTGGAGTTGGAAAAGGAAATATCTTCACATACAAACTAGACGGAAGCATCCTCCCAAGCTTCTTTGTCACGTGGGGATTGAACTCACAGTGTTGAACATTCCTTTTCGTAGAGCGGTTCTGCATGACTCTTTTTGTGGAAACTGCAAGTGGATATTTGGTGCGATTGCGGCATCTAGTGGAAAGGAACATACATTACGATGAAAACTCGATTGAACTCTTCTCAGAAACTTCTTTGCGATGAGTGCCTTCTACTCACAGAGTCGAACCTTCCTTTCGAGAGAAGAGTTTTGAGACACTCTTTTTGTGGAATCTGCAAGGGGATCACTAGGGCGCTTTGATGCCTATGCTGGAAAAGGAAATATCTTCACACGAAAACTAGACAGAAGCATTCTCAGAAACCTTTTCTGATGTGCGCATTCAACTCACCGAGTTGAACCTTCCTTTTGATAGAGCAGTTTTGAAACACTCTTTTTGTAGAATCTGCAAGTGGAGATTTGGAGTGCTTTGAGTCCTACCCAGGAAAAGGAAATAACTTCACTTAGAACCTAGACGGAAGCATTCTCAGAGACTTCCCTGTGCTTTCTGCATTCAACTCACAGAGTTGAACCTTCCTTTTGATAGAACAGCTTTGAAACGCTCTTTTTGTAGAATCTGCAAGTCGATACTTGGAACGCTTTGAGGCCTATGCTGGAAAAGGAAATAGCTTCACTTAAAAACTGGACGGAAGCGTTCTCAGATACTACCCTGAGCTTTATGCATTCAACTCACAGAGAGGACTCTTCCTTTGGAGAGCGCAGTTTTGAAACACTCTTTTTGCAGAATTTGCTAGGGGATGTTTGGAGCTTTTGGAGGCCTATGCTGGAAGAGGAAATATCTTCACATAACAAGTAGACAGAAGCATTCTCACAAACTTCTTTGTGATGAGTGACTTCAACTCACAGACTTGAACCTTCCTTTTGAAAGAGCAGTCTTCAAACACCCCTTTTGTAGAATCTGCAAGTGGATATTTGGAGCGTTTTGAGGCCTTTGCTGGGAAATGAAATATCTTCACCTAAAAACTAGACAGAAGCATTCTCAGAAACATCTTTGCGATGTGTGCATTCAACTAACAGGGTTGAACCTTCCTTTTGATAGAACAGCTTTGAAACGCTCTTTTTGTAGAATCTGCAAGTCGATACTTGGAACGCTTTGAGGCCTATTCTGGAAAAGGAAATAGCTTCACATAAAAACTAGAGAGAAGCATTCTCAGAAACTTCTTTGTGATCTCCGCATTCAACCCACAGAGTTGAAGCTTCTCTTTGCTATAGCAGTTTTGAAACTCTCTTTGAGTAGAATCTTCAAGGGGATATTCGGTGTGCCGAGAGGCCAACACTGGAAAAGGAAATATCTTCACTTAAAAACTGGACGGAAGCGTTCTCAGAAACTACCCTGAGCTTTATGCATTCAACTCACAGAGAGGACTCTTCCTTTGGAGAGCGCAGTTTTGAAACACTCTTTTTGCAGAATTTGCTAGGGGATGTTTGGAGCTTCTGGAGGCCTATGCTGGAAGAGAAAATATCTTCACATACCAAGTAGACAGAAGCATTCTCACAAACTTCTTTGTGATGAGTGCCTTCAATTCACAGACTTGAATCTTCCTTGTGAAAGAGCAGTCTTGAAACACTCCTTTTGCAGAATCTGCAAGTGGATATTTGGAGCGTTTTGAGGCCTTTGCTGGGAAATGAAATATCTTCACCTAAAAACTAGACAGAAGCATTCTCAGAAACATCTTTGCGATGTGTGCATTCAACTCACAGGGTTGAACCTTCCTTTTGATAGAGCAGTTTTGAAACGCACTTTGTGTAGAATCTGCAAGTGGATATTTGGAGGCTTTCAGGCCTATGCTGGAAAAGGGAATATCTTCACATAAACACTAGACAGAAGCATTCTCAGAAACTTCTTTGTGATGTGTGCATTTAACTCACAGAGTTGAACCGGCCTTCTGATAGAGCCGTTTGGAAACAGCCTTTTTGTAACATCTGCAAGTGGATATTTGGAGCGATTTGAGGCCTATGATGGAAAGGGAAATATCTTCACATAGAAACTAGACAGAAGCCTTCTCAGAAACTTCTGTGTGATGAGTGCATTCAACTCACAGACTTGAACCTTCCTTTTGATAGAGAAGTTTTGAAACACTCTTTTAGAGGCATCTGAATGAGGATCTTGGGAGCGCTTCGAGGCCAATGCTGGGAAACGAAATATCATCACATAGAAACTAGACAGATGGATTCTCAGAAACTTCTTTGTGATGAGTGCGTTCCACTCACAGACTTGAACGTCCCTCTTGAGAGAACAGTTTGGAAACACTCCTTTTGTAGAATCTGCAAGTGTTTATTTGGAGCGCTTTGAGGCCTATGTTGGAAAAGGAAATATCTTCACATAGAAACTAGACAGAAGCATTCTCAGAAACTTCTTTGCGATGAGTGCATTCAACGCACAGACTTGAAGCTTCCTTTGGAAAGAGCAGTTTTGAAACACTCTTTTTGTAGAATCTGCAAGTGGATATGTGGAGCGCTTTGAGGCCTCTGCTGGAAAAGGAAATATCTTCACAGAAAAACTAGACAGAAGCATTCTCAGAAACGTCTTGGTCATGTGTGCATTGAACTCACAGAGTAGAACCTTCCTTTTGATAGAGAAGCTTGGAAACACTCTTTTAGTAGAATCTTCAGGTGGATGTATGGAGTGCTTTGAGGCCTATGCTGGAAAAGGAAATGTCTTCACGTAGAAACGAGACAAAGGCATTCTCGGAAAGTTCCCTGTGCTTTGTGCATTCAACTCACAGAGTTCAGCCTTCTTTTTGCTAGAGCAGTTTGGAAACACTCTTTTTGTAGAGTCTGCAAGTGGATAATTGGAGCGCTTTGAGGCCTACGCTGCAAAAGGAAATAACATTGCATAAAAACTAGATGGAAGCATTCTCACAAACTTCTTTGTGGTGAGTGCATTCAACTCACAGAGTTGAACCTTCGTTTTGATAGACCAGTTTTGAAACACTGTTTTTGTAGTATTCGCAAGTGGATATTTGGAGCGCCTTGAGGCTGGAGTTGGAAAAGGAAATATCTTCACATACAAACTAGACGGAAGCATTCTCCGAAGCTTCTTTGTCACGTGGGGATTGAACTCACAGTGTTGAACATTCCTTTTCGTAGAGCGGTTCTGCATGACTCTTTTTGTGGAAACTGCAAGTGGATATTTGGTGCGATTGCGGCATCTAGTGGAAAGGAACATACATTACGATGAAAACTAGATTGAACTCTTCTCAGAAACTTCTTTGCGATGAGTGCCTTCTACTCACAGAGTCGAACCTTCCTTTCGAGAGAAGAGTTTTGAGACACTCTTTTTGTGGAATCTGCAAGGGGATCACTAGGGCGCTTTGATGCCTATGCTGGAAAAGGAAATATCTTCACACGAAAACTAGACAGAAGCATTCTCAGAAACCTTTTCTGATGTGCGCATTCAACTCACCGAGTTGAACCTTCCTTTTGATAGAGCAGTTTTGAAACACTCTTTTTATAGAATCTGCAAGTGGAGATTTGGAGTGCTTTGAGTCCTACCCTGGAAAAGGAAATAACTTCACTTAGAACCTAGACGGAAGCATTCTCAGAGACTTCCCTGTGCTTTCTGCATTCAACTCACAGAGTTGAACCTTCCTTTTGATAGAACAGCTTTGAAACGCTCTTTTTGTAGAATCTGCAAGTCGATACTTGGAACGATTTGAGGCCTATGCTGGAAAAGGAAATAGCTTCACTTAAAAACTGGACGGAAGCGTTCTCAGAAACTACCCTGAGCTTTATGCATTCAACTCACAGAGAGGACTCTTCCTTTGGAGAGCGCAGTTTTGAAACACTCTTTTTGCAGAATTTGCTAGGGGATGTTTGGAGCTTTTGGAGGCCTATGCTGGAAGAGGAAATATCTTCACATACCAAGTAGACAGAAGCATTCTCACAAACTTCTTTGTGATGAGTGCCTTCAACTCACAGACTTGAACCTTCCTTTTGAAAGAGCAGTCTTCAAACACCCCTTTTGTAGAATCTGCAAGTGGATATTTGGAGCGTTTTGAGGCCTTTGCTGGGAAATGAAATATCTTCACCTAAAAACTAGACAGAAGCATTCTCAGAAACATCTTTGCGATGTGTGCATTCAACTCACAGGGTTGAACCTTCCTTTTGATAGAGCAGTTTTGAAACGCACTTTGTGTAGAATCTGCAAGTGGATATTTGGAGGGCTTTCAGGCCTATGCTGGAAAAGGGAATATCTTCACATAAACACTAGACAGAAGCATTCTCAGAAACTTCTTTGTGATGTGTGCATTCAACTCACAGAGTTGAACCGGCCTTCTGATAGAGCCGTTTGGAAACAGCCTTTTTGTAACATCTGCAAGTGGATATTTGGAGCGATTTGAGGCCTATGATGGAAAGGGAAATATCTTCCCATAGAAACTAGACAGAAGCCTTCTCAGAAACTTCTGTGTGATGAGTGCATTCAACTCACAGACTTGAACCTTCCTTTTGATAGAGAAGTTTTGAAACACTCTTTTAGAGGCATCTGAATGGGGATCTTGGGAGCGCTTCGAGGCCAATGCTGGGAAACGAAATATCATCACATAGACACTAGACAGATGGATTCTCAGAAACTTCTTTGTGATGAGTGCGTTCCACTCAGAGACTTGAACGTCCCTCTTGAGAGAACAGTTTGGAAACACTCCTTTTGTAGAATCTGCAAGTGTTTATTTGGAGCGCTTTGAGGCCTATGTTGGAAAAGGAAATATCTTCACATATAAACTAGACAGAAGCATTCTCAGAAACTTCTTTGCGATGAGTGCATTCAACGCACAGACTTGAAGCTTCCTTTGGAAAGAGCAGTTTTGAAACACTCTTTTTGTAGAATCTGCAAGTGGATATGTGGAGCGCTTTGAGGCCTCTGCTGGAAAAGGAAATATCTTCACAGAAAAACTAGACAGAAGCATTCTCAGAAACGTCTTGGTCATGTGTGCATTGAACTCACAGAGTAGAACCTTCCTTTTGATAGAGAAGCTTGGAAACACTCTTTTAGTAGAATCTTCAGGTGGATATATGGAGTGCTTCGAGGCCTATGCTGGAAAAGGAAATGTCTTCACTTAGAAACGAGACAAAGGCATTCTCGGAAAGTTCCCTGTGCTTTGTGCATTCAACTCACAGAGCTCAGCCTTCTTTTTGCTAGAGCAGTTTGGAAACACTCTTTTTGTAGAGTCTGCAAGTGGATAATTGGAGCGCTTTGAGGCCTACGCTGCAAAAGGAAATAACATTGCATAAAAACTAGATGGAAGCATTCTCACAAACTTCTTTGTGGTGAGTGCATTCAACTCACAGAGTTGAACCTTCGTTTTGATAGACCAGTTTTGAAACACTGTTTTTGTAGTATTCGCAAGTGGATATTTGGAGCGCGTTGAGGCTGGAGTTGGAAAAGGAAATATCTTCACATACAAACTAGACGGAAGCATTCTCCGAAGCTTCTTTGTCACGTGGGGATTGAACTCACAGTGTTGAACATTCCTTTTCGTAGAGCGGTTCTGCATGACTCTTTTTGTGGAAACTGCAAGTGGATATTTGGTGCGATTGCGGCATCTAGTGGAGAGGAACATACATTACGATGAAAACTAGATTGAACTCTTCTCAGAAACTACTTTGCGATGAGTGCCTTCTACTCACAGAGTCGAACCTTCCTTTCGAGAGAAGAGTTTTGAGACACTCTTTTTGTGGAATCTGCAAGGGGATCACTAGGGCGCTTTGATGCCTATGCTGGAAAAGGAAACATCTTCACACGAAAACTAGACAGAAGCATTCTCAGAAACCTTTTCTGATGTGCGCATTCAACTCACCGAGTTGAACCTTCCTTTTGATAGAGCAGTTTTGAAACACTCTTTTTGTAGAATCTGCAAGTGGAGATTTGGAGTGCTTTGAGTCCTACCCTGGAAAAGGAAATAACTTCACTTAGAACCTAGACGGAAGCATTCTCAGAGACTTCCCTGTGCTTTCTGCAATCAACTCACAGAGTTGAACCTTCCTTCTGATAGAACAGCTTTGAAACGCTCTTTTTGTAGAATCTGCAAGTCGATACTTGGAACGCTTTGAGGCCTATGCTGGAAAAGGAAATAGCTTCACATAAAAACTAGAGAGAAGCATTCTCAGAAACTTCTTTGTGATCTGCGCATTCAACCCACAGAGTTGAAGCTTCCCTTTGCTATAGCAGTTTTGAAACTCTCTTTGAGTAGAATCTTCAAGGGGATATTCGGTGTGCCGAGAGGCCAACACTGGAAAAGGAAATATCTTCACTTAAAAACTGGACGGAAGCGTTCTCAGAAACTACCCTGAGCATTATGCATTCAACTCACAGAGAGGAATCTTCCTTTGGAGAGCGCAGTTTTGAAACACTCTTTTCGCAGAATTTGCTAGGGGATGTTTGGAGCTTTTGGAGGCCTATGCTGGAAGAGGAAATATCTTCACATACCAAGTAGACAGAAGCATTCTCACAAGCTTCTTTGTGATGAGTGACTTCAACTCACAGACTTGAACCTTCCTTTTGAAAGAGCAGTCTTGAAACACTCCTTTTGTAGAATCTGCAAGTGGATATTTATAGCGTTTTGAGGCCTTTGCTGGGAAATGAAATATCTTCACCTAAAAACTAGACAGAAGCATTCTCAGAAACATCTTTGCGATGTGTGCATTCAACTCACAGGGTTGAACCTTCCTTTTGATAGAGCAGTTTTGAAACGCACTTTGTGTAGAATCTGCAAGTGGATATTTGGAGGGCTTTCAGGCCTACGCTGGAAAAGGGAATATCTTCACATAAACACTAGACAGAAGCATTCTCAGAAACTTCTTTGTGATGTGTGCATTCAACTCACAGAGTTGAACCGGCCTTCTGATAGAGCCGTTTGGAAACAGCCTTTTTGTAACATCTGCAAGTGGATATTTGGAGCGATTTGAGGCGTATGATGGAAAGGGAAATATCTTCACATAGAAACTAGACAGAAGCCTTCTCAGAAACTTCTGTGTGATGAGTGCATTCAACTCACAGACTTGAACCTTCCTTTTGATAGAGAAGTTTTGAAACACTCTTTTAGAGGCATCTGAATGAGGATCTTGGGAGCGCTTCGAGGCCAATGCTGGGAAACGAAATATCATCACATAGAAACTAGACAGATGGATTCTCAGAAACTTCTTTGTGATGAGTGCGTTCCACTCACAGACTTGAACGTCCCTCTTGAGAGAACCGTTTTGAAACACTCCTTTTGTAGAATCTGCAAGTGTTTATTTGGAGCGCTTTGAGGCCTATGTTGGAAAAGGAAATATCTTCACATATAAACTAGACAGAAGCATTCTCAGAAACTTCTTTGCGATGAGTGCATTCAACGCACAGACTTGAAGCTTCCTTTGGAAAGAGCAGTTTTGAAACACTCTTTTTGTAGAATCTGCAAGTGGATATGTGGAGCGCTTTGAGGCCTCTGCTGGAAAAGGAAATATCTTCACAGAATAACTAGACAGAAGCATTCTCAGAAACGTCTTGGTCATGTGTGCATTGAACTCACAGAGCAGAACCTTCCTTTTGATAGAGAAGCTTGGAAACACTCTTTTAGTAGAATCTTCAGGTGGATGTATGGAGTGCTTTGAGGCCTATGCTGGAAAAGGAAATGTCTTCACGTAGAAACGAGACAAAGGCATTCTCGGAAAGTTCCCCGTGCTTTGTGCATTCAACTCACAGAGTTCAGCCTTCTTTTTGCTAGAGCAGTTTGGAAACACTCTTTTTGTAGACTCTGCAAGTGGATAATTGGAGCGCCTTGAGGCCTACGCTGCAAAAGGAAATAACATTGCATAAAAACTAGATGGAAGCATTCTCACAAACTTCTTTGTGGTGAGTGCATTCAACTCACAGAGTTGAACCTTCGTTTTGATAGACCAGTTTTGAAACACTGTTTTTGTAGTATTCGCAAGTGGATATTTGGAGCGCCTTGAGGCTGGAGTTGGAAAAGGAAATATCTTCACATACAAACTAGACGGAAGCATACTCCGAAGCTTCTTTGTCACGTGGGGATTGAACTCACAGTGTTGAACATTCCTTTTCGTAGAGCGGTTCTGCATGACTCTTTTTGTGGAAACTGCAAGTGGATGTTTGGTGCGATTGCGGCATCTAGTGGAAAGGAACATACATTACGATGAAAACTAGATTGAACTCTTCTCAGAAACTTCTTTGCGATGAGTGCCTTCTACTCACAGAGTCGAACCTTCCTTTCGAGAGAAGAGTTTTGAGACACTCTTTTTGTGGAATCTGCAAGGGGATCACTAGGGCGCTTTGATGCCTATGCTGGAAAAGGAAATATCTTCACACGAAAACTAGACAGAAGCATTCTCAGAAACCTTTTCTGATGTGCGCATTCAACTCACCGAGTTGAACCTTCCTTTTGATAGAGCAGTTTTGAAACACTCTTTTTGTAGAATCTGCAAGTGGAGATTTGGAGTGCTTTGAGTCCTACCCTGGAAAAGGAAATAACTTCACTTAGAACCTAGACGGAAGCATTCTCAGAGACTTCCCTGTGCTTTCTGCATTCAACTCACAGAGTTGAACCTTCCTTTTGATAGAACAGCTTTGAAACGCTCTTTTTGTAGAATCTGCAAGTCGATACTTGGAACGCTTTGAGGCCTATGCTGGAAAAGGAAATAGCTTCACATAAAAACTAGAGAGAAGCATTCTCAGAAACTTCTTTGTGATCTGCGCATTCAACCCACAGAGTTGAAGCTTCCCTTTGCTATAGCAGTTTTGAAACTCTCTTTGAGTAGAATCTTCAAGGGGATATTCGGTGTGCCGAGAGGCCAACACTGGAAAAGGAAATATCTTCACTTAAAAACTGGACGGAAGCGTTCTCAGAAACTACCCTGAGCTTTATGCATTCAACTCACAGAGAGGACTCTTCCTTTGGAGAGCGCAGTTTTGAAACACTCTTTTTGCAGAATTTGCTAGGGGATGTTTGGAGCTTTTGGAGGCCTATGCTGGAAGAGGAAATATCTTCACATACCAAGTAGACAGAAGCATTCTCACAAACTTCTTTGTGATGAGTGACTTCAACTCACAGACTTGAACCTTCCTTTTGAAAGAGCAGTCTTCAAACACCCCTTTTGTAGAATCTGCAAGTGGATATTTGGAGCGTTTTGAGGCCTTTGCTGGGAAATGAAATATCTTCACCTAAAAACTAGACAGAAGCATTCTCAGAAACATCTTTGCGATGTGTGCATTCAACTCACAGGGTTGAACCTTCCTTTTGATAGAGCAGTTTTGAAACGCACTTTGTGTAGAATCTGCAAGTGGATATTTGGAGGGCTTTCAGGCCTAAGCTGGAAAAGGGAATATCTTCACATAAACACTAGACAGAAGCATTCTCAGAAACTTCTTTGTGATGTGTGCATTCAACTCACAGAGTTGAACCGGCCTTCTGATAGAGCCGTTTGGAAACAGCCTTTTTGTAACATCTGCAAGTGGATATTTGGAGCGATTTGAGGCCTATGATGGAAAGGGAAATATCTTCCCATAGAAACTAGACAGAAGCCTTCTCAGAAACTTCTGTGTGATGAGTGCATTCAACTCACAGACTTGAACCTTCCTTTTGATAGAGAAGTTTTGAAACACTCTTTTAGAGGCATCTGAATGGGGATCTTGGGAGCGCTTCGAGGCCAATGCTGGGAAACGAAATATCATCACATAGACACTAGACAGATGGATTCTCAGAAACTTCTTTGTGATGAGTGCGTTCCACTCAGAGACTTGAACGTCCCTCTTGAGAGAACAGTTTGGAAACACTCCTTTTGTAGAATCTGCAAGTGTTTATTTGGAGCGCTTTGAGGCCTATGTTGGAAAAGGAAATATCTTCACATATAAACTAGACAGAAGCATTCTCAGAAACTTCTTTGCGATGAGTGCATTCAACGCACAGACTTGAAGCTTCCTTTGGAAAGAGCAGTTTTGAAACACTCTTTTTGTAGAATCTGCAAGTGGATATGTGGAGCGCTTTGAGGCCTCTGCTGGAAAAGGAAATATCTTCACAGAAAAACTAGACAGAAGCATTCTCAGAAACGTCTTGGTCATGTGTGCATTGAACTCACAGAGTAGAACCTTCCTTTTGATAGAGAAGCTTGGAAACACTCTTTTAGTAGAATCTTCAGGTGGATATATGGAGTGCTTCGAGGCCTATGCTGGAAAAGGAAATGTCTTCACGTAGAAACGAGACAAAGGCATTCTCGGAAAGTTCCCTGTGCTTTGTGCATTCAACTCACAGAGCTCAGCCTTCTTTTTGCTAGAGCAGTTTGGAAACACTCTTTTTGTAGAGTCTGCAAGTGGATAATTGGAGCGCTTTGAGGCCTACGCTGCAAAAGGAAATAACATTGCATTAAAACTAGATGGAAGCATTCTCACAAACTTCTTTGTGGTGAGTGCATTCAACTCACAGAGTTGAACCTTCGTTTTGATAGACCAGTTTTGAAACACTGTTTTTGTAGTATTCGCAAGTGGATATTTGGAGCGCGTTGAGGCTGGAGTTGGAAAAGGAAATATCTTCACATACAAACTAGACGGAAGCATTCTCCGAAGCTTCTTTGTCACGTGGGGATTGAACTCACAGTGTTGAACATTCCTTTTCGTAGAGCGGTTCTGCATGACTCTTTTTGTGGAAACTGCAAGTGGATATTTGGTGCGATTGCGGCATCTAGTGGAAAGGAACATACATTACGATGAAAACTAGATTGAACTCTTCTCAGAAACTACTTTGCGATGAGTGCCTTCTACTCACAGAGTCGAACCTTCCTTTCGAGAGAAGAGTTTTGAGACACTCTTTTTGTGGAATCTGCAAGGGGATCACTAGGGCGCTTTGATGCCTATGCTGGAAAAGGAAACATCTTCACACGAAAACTAGACAGAAGCATTCTCAGAAACCTTTTCTGATGTGCGCATTCAACTCACCGAGTTGAACCTTCCTTTTGATAGAGCAGTTTTGAAACACTCTTTTTGTAGAATCTGCAAGTGGAGATTTGGAGTGCTTTGAGTCCTACCCTGGAAAAGGAAATAACTTCACTTAGAACCTAGACGGAAGCATTCTCAGAGACTTCCCTGTGCTTTCTGCATTCAACTCACAGAGTTGAACCTTCCTTCTGATAGAACAGCTTTGAAACGCTCTTTTTGTAGAATCTGCAAGTCGATACTTGGAACGCTTTGAGGCCTATGCTGGAAAAGGAAATAGCTTCACATAAAAACTAGAGAGAAGCATTCTCAGAAACTTCTTTGTGATCTGCGCATTCAACCCACAGAGTTGAAGCTTCCCTTTGCTATAGCAGTTTTGAAACTCTCTTTGAGTAGAATCTTCAAGGGGATATTCGGTGTGCCGAGAGGCCAACACTGGAAAAGGAAATATCTTCACTTAAAAACTGGACGGAAGCGTTCTCAGAAACTACCCTGAGCATTATGCATTCAACTCACAGAGAGGAATCTTCCTTTGGAGAGCGCAGTTTTGAAACACTCTTTTCGCAGAATTTGCTAGGGGATTATTGGAGCTTTTGGAGGCCTATGCTGGAAGAGGAAATATCTTCACACGAAAACTAGACAGAAGCATTCTCAGAAACCTTTTCTGATGTGCGCATTCAACTCACAGAGTTGAACCTTCCTTTTGATAGAGCAGTTTTGAAACACTCTTTTTGTAGAATCTGCAAGTGGAGATTTGGAGTGCTTTGAGTCCTACCCTGGAAAAGGAAATAACTTCACTTAGAACCTAGACGGAAGCATTCTCAGAGACTTCCCTGTGCTTTCTGCATTCAACTCACAGAGTTGAACCTTCCTTTTGATAGAACAGCTTTGAAACGCTCTTTTTGTAGAATCTGCAAGTCGATACTTGGAACGCTTTGAGGCCTATGCTGGAAAAGGAAATAGCTTCACTTAAAAACTGGACGGAAGCGTTCTCAGAAACTACCCTGAGCTTTATGCATTCAACTCACAGAGAGGACTCTTCCTTTGGAGAGCGCAGTTTTGAAACACTCTTTTTGCAGAATTTGCTAGGGGATGTTTGGAGCTTTTGGAGGCCTATGCTGGAAGAGGAAATATCTTCACATACCAAGTAGACAGAAGCATTCTCACAAACTTCTTTGTGATGAGTGACTTCAACTCACAGACTTGAACCTTCCTTTTGAAAGAGCAGTCTTGAAACACCCCTTTTGTAGAATCTGCAAGTGGATATTTGGAGCGTTTTGAGGCCTTTGCTGGGAAATGAAATATCTTCACCTAAAAACTAGACAGAAGCATTCTCAGAAACATCTTTGCGATGTGTGCATTCAACTCACAGGGTTGAACCTTCCTTTTGATAGAGCAGTTTTGAAACGCACTTTGTGTAGAATCTGCAAGTGGATATTTGGAGGGCTTTCAGGCCTATGCTGGAAAAGGGAATATCTTCACATAAACACTAGACAGAAGCATTCTCAGAAACTTCTTTGTGATGTGTGCATTCAACTCACAGAGTTGAACCGGCCTTCTGATAGAGCCGTTTGGAAACAGCCTTTTTGTAACATCTGCAAGTGGATATTTGGAGCGATTTGAGGCCTATGATGGAAAGGGAAATATCTTCCCATAGAAACTAGACAGAAGCCTTCTCAGAAACTTCTGTGTGATGAGTGCATTCAACTCACAGACTTGAACCTTCCTTTTGATAGAGAAGTTTTGAAACACTCTTTTAGAGGCATCTGAATGAGGATCTTGGGAGCGCTTCGAGGCCAATGCTGGGAAACGAAATATCATCACATAGAAACTAGACAGATGGATTCTCAGAAACTTCTTTGTGATGAGTGCGTTCCACTCACAGACTTGAACGTCCCTCTTGAGAGAACAGTTTGGAAACACTCCTTTTGTAGAATCTGCAAGTGTTTATTTGGAGCGCTTTGAGGCCTATGTTGGAAAAGGAAATATCTTCACATAGAAACTAGACAGAAGCATTCTCAGAAACTTCTTTGCGATGAGTGCATTCAACGCACAGACTTGAAGCTTCCTTTGGAAAGAGCAGTTTTGAAACACTCTTTTTGTAGAATCTGCAAGTGGATATGTGGAGCGCTTTGAGGCCTCTGCTGGAAAAGGAAATATCTTCACAGAAAAACTAGACAGAAGCATTCTCAGAAACGTCTTGGTCATGTGTGCATTGAACTCACAGAGTAGAACCTTCCTTTTGATAGAGAAGCTTGGAAACACTCTTTTAGTAGAATCTTCAGGTGGATGTATGGAGTGCTTTGAGGCCTATGCTGGAAAAGGAAATGTCTTCACGTAGAAACGAGACAAAGGCATTCTCGGAAAGTTCCCCGTGCTTTGTGCATTCAACTCACAGAGTTCAGCCTTCTTTTTGCTAGAGCAGTTTGGAAACACTCTTTTTGTAGAGTCTGCAAGTGGATAATTGGAGCGCTTTGAGGCCTACGCTGCAAAAGGAAATAACATTGCATAAAAACTAGATGGAAGCATTCTCACAAACTTCTTTGTGGTGAGTGCATTCAACTCACAGAGTTGAACCTTCGTTTTGATAGACCAGTTTTGAAACACTGTTTTTGTAGTATTCGCAAGTGGATATTTGGAGCGCGTTGAGGCTGGAGTTGGAAAAGGAAATATCTTCACATACAAACTAGACGGAAGCATCCTCCCAAGCTTCTTTGTCACGTGGGGATTGAACTCACAGTGTTGAACATTCCTTTTCGTAGAGCGGTTCTGCATGACTCTTTTTGTGGAAACTGCAAGTGGATATTTGGTGCGATTGCGGCATCTAGTGGAAAGGAACATACATTACGATGAAAACTAGATTGAACTCTTCTCAGAAACTTCTTTGCGATGAGTGCCTTCTACTCACAGAGTCGAACCTTCCTTTCGAGAGAAGAGTTTTGAGACACTCTTTTTGTGGAATCTGCAAGGGGATCACTAGGGCGCTTTGATGCCTATGCTGGAAAAGGAAATATCTTCACACGAAAACTAGACAGAAGCATTCTCAGAAACCTTTTCTGATGTGCGCATTCAACTCACCGAGTTGAACCTTCCTTTTGATAGAGCAGTTTTGAAACACTCTTTTTGTAGAATCTGCAAGTGGAGATTTGGAGTGCTTTGAGTCCTACCCTGGAAAAGGAAATAACTTCACTTAGAACCTAGACGGAAGCATTCTCAGAGACTTCCCTGTGCTTTCTGCATTCAACTCACAGAGTTGAACCTTCCTTTTGATAGAACAGCTTTGAAACGCTCTTTTTGTAGAATCTGCAAGTCGATACTTGGAACGCTTTGAGGCCTATGCTGGAAAAGGAAATAGCTTCACTTAAAAACTGGACGGAAGCGTTCTCAGAAACTACCCTGAGCTTTATGCATTCAACTCACAGAGAGGACTCTTCCTTTGGAGAGCGCAGTTTTGAAACACTCTTTTTGCAGAATTTGCTAGGGGATGTTTGGAGCTTTTGGAGGCCTATGCTGGAAGAGGAAATATCTTCACATACCAAGTAGACAGAAGCATTCTCACAAACTTCTTTGTGATGAGTGACTTCAACTCACAGACTTGAACCTTCCTTTTGAAAGAGCAGTCTTCAAACACCCCTTTTGTAGAATCTGCAAGTGGATATTTGGAGCGTTTTGAGGCCTTTGCTGGGAAATGAAATATCTTCACCTAAAAACTAGACAGAAGCATTCTCAGAAACATCTTTGCGATGTGTGCATTCAACTCACAGGGTTGAACCTTCCTTTTGATAGAGCAGTTTTGAAACGCACTTTGTGTAGAATCTGCAAGTGGATATTTGGAGGGCTTTCAGGCCTATGCTGGAAAAGGGAATATCTTCACATAAACACTAGACAGAAGCATTCTCAGAAACTTCTTTGTGATGTGTGCATTCAACTCACAGAGTTGAACCGGCCTTCTGATAGAGCCGTTTGGAAACAGCCTTTTTGTAACATCTGCAAGTGGATATTTGGAGCGATTTGAGGCCTATGATGGAAAGGGAAATATCTTCCCATAGAAACTAGACAGAAGCCTTCTCAGAAACTTCTGTGTGATGAGTGCATTCAACTCACAGACTTGAACCTTCCTTTTGATAGAGAAGTTTTGAAACACTCTTTTAGAGGCATCTGAATGAGGATCTTGGGAGCGCTTCGAGGCCAATGCTGGGAAACGAAATATCATCACATAGAAACTAGACAGATGGATTCTCAGAAACTTCTTTGTGATGAGTGCGTTCCACTCACAGACTTGAACGTCCCTCTTGAGAGAACAGTTTGGAAACACTCCTTTTGTAGAATCTGCAAGTGTTTATTTGGAGCGCTTTGAGGCCTATGTTGGAAAAGGAAATATCTTCACATATAAACTAGACAGAAGCATTCTCAGAAACTTCTTTGCGATGAGTGCATTCAACGCACAGACTTGAAGCTTCCTTTGGAAAGAGCAGTTTTGAAACACTCTTTTTGTAGAATCTGCAAGTGGATATGTGGAGCGCTTTGAGGCCTCTGCTGGAAAAGGAAATATCTTCACAGAAAAACTAGACAGAAGCATTCTCAGAAACGTCTTGGTCATGTGTGCATTGAACTCACAGAGTAGAACCTTCCTTTTGATAGAGAAGCTTGGAAACACTCTTTTAGTAGAATCTTCAGGTGGATGTATGGAGTGCTTTGAGGCCTATGCTGGAAAAGGAAATGTCTTCACGTAGAAACGAGACAAAGGCATTCTCGGAAAGTTCCCCGTGCTTTGTGCATTCAACTCACAGAGTTCAGCCTTCTTTTTGCTAGAGCAGTTTGGAAACACTCTTTTTGTAGAGTCTGCAAGTGGATAATTGGAGCGCTTTGAGGCCTACGCTGCAAAAGGAAATAACATTGCATAAAAACTAGATGGAAGCATTCTCACAAACTTCTTTGTGGTGAGTGCATTCAACTCACAGAGTTGAACCTTCGTTTTGATAGACCAGTTTTGAAACACTGTTTTTGTAGTATTCGCAAGTGGATATTTGGAGCGCGTTGAGGCTGGAGTTGGAAAAGGAAATATCTTCACATACAAACTAGACGGAAGCATCCTCCCAAGCTTCTTTGTCACGTGGGGATTGAACTCACAGTGTTGAACATTCCTTTTCGTAGAGCGGTTCTGCATGACTCTTTTTGTGGAAACTGCAAGTGGATATTTGGTGCGATTGCGGCATCTAGTGGAAAGGAACATACATTACGATGAAAACTAGATTGAACTCTTCTCAGAAACTTCTTTGCGATGAGTGCCTTCTACTCACAGAGTCGAACCTTCCTTTCGAGAGAAGAGTTTTGAGACACTCTTTTTGTGGAATCTGCAAGGGGATCACTAGGGCGCTTTGATGCCTATGCTGGAAAAGGAAATATCTTCACACGAAAACTAGACAGAAGCATTCTCAGAAACCTTTTCTGATGTGCGCATTCAACTCACCGAGTTGAACCTTCCTTTTGATAGAGCAGTTTTGAAACACTCTTTTTGTAGAATCTGCAAGTGGAGATTTGGAGTGCTTTGAGTCCTACCCTGGAAAAGGAAATAACTTCACTTAGAACCTAGACGGAAGCATTCTCAGAGACTTCCCTGTGCTTTCTGCATTCAACTCACAGAGTTGAACCTTCCTTTTGATAGAACAGCTTTGAAACGCTCTTTTTGTAGAATCTGCAAGTCGATACTTGGAACGCTTTGAGGCCTATGCTGGAAAAGGAAATAGCTTCACTTAAAAACTGGACGGAAGCGTTCTCAGAAACTACCCTGAGCTTTATGCATTCAACTCACAGAGAGGACTCTTCCTTTGGAGAGCGCAGTTTTGAAACACTCTTTTTGCAGAATTTGCTAGGGGATGTTTGGAGCTTTTGGAGGCCTATGCTGGAAGAGGAAATATCTTCACATACCAAGTAGACAGAAGCATTCTCACAAACTTCTTTGTGATGAGTGACTTCAACTCACAGACTTGAACCTTCCTTTTGAAAGAGCAGTCTTGAAACACCCCTTTTGTAGAATCTGCAAGTGGATATTTGGAGCGTTTTGAGGCCTTTGCTGGGAAATGAAATATCTTCACCTAAAAACTAGACAGAAGCATTCTCAGAAACATCTTTGCGATGTGTGCATTCAACTCACAGGGTTGAACCTTCCTTTTGATAGAGCAGTTTTGAAACGCACTTTGTGTAGAATCTGCAAGTGGATATTTGGAGGGCTTTCAGGCCTATGCTGGAAAAGGGAATATCTTCACATAAACACTAGACAGAAGCATTCTCAGAAACTTCTTTGTGATGTGTGCATTCAACTCACAGAGTTGAACCGGCCTTCTGATAGAGCCGTTTGGAAACAGCCTTTTTGTAACATCTGCAAGTGGATATTTGGAGCGATTTGAGGCCTATGATGGAAAGGGAAATATCTTCCCATAGAAACTAGACAGAAGCCTTCTCAGAAACTTCTGTGTGATGAGTGCATTCAACTCACAGACTTGAACCTTCCTTTTGATAGAGAAGTTTTGAAACACTCTTTTAGAGGCATCTGAATGAGGATCTTGGGAGCGCTTCGAGGCCAATGCTGGGAAACGAAATATCATCACATAGAAACTAGACAGATGGATTCTCAGAAACTTCTTTGTGATGAGTGCGTTCCACTCACAGACTTGAACGTCCCTCTTGAGAGAACAGTTTGGAAACACTCCTTTTGTAGAATCTGCAAGTGTTTATTTGGAGCGCTTTGAGGCCTATGTTGGAAAAGGAAATATCTTCACATAGAAACTAGACAGAAGCATTCTCAGAAACTTCTTTGCGATGAGTGCATTCAACGCACAGACTTGAAGCTTCCTTTGGAAAGAGCAGTTTTGAAACACTCTTTTTGTAGAATCTGCAAGTGGATATGTGGAGCGCTTTGAGGCCTCTGCTGGAAAAGGAAATATCTTCACAGAAAAACTAGACAGAAGCATTCTCAGAAACGTCTTGGTCATGTGTGCATTGAACTCACAGAGTAGAACCTTCCTTTTGATAGAGAAGCTTGGAAACACTCTTTTAGTAGAATCTTCAGGTGGATGTATGGAGTGCTTTGAGGCCTATGCTGGAAAAGGAAATGTCTTCACGTAGAAACGAGACAAAGGCATTCTCGGAAAGTTCCCCGTGCTTTGTGCATTCAACTCACAGAGTTCAGCCTTGTTTTTGCTAGAGCAGTTTGGAAACACTCTTTTTGTAGAGTCTGCAAGTGGATAATTGGAGCGCTTTGAGGCCTACGCTGCAAAAGGAAATAACATTGCATAAAAACTAGATGGAAGCATTCTCACAAACTTCTTTGTGGTGAGTGCATTCAACTCACAGAGTTGAACCTTCGTTTTGATAGACCAGTTTTGAAACACTGTTTTTGTAGTATTCGCAAGTGGATATTTGGAGCGCGTTGAGGCTGGAGTTGGAAAAGGAAATATCTTCACATACAAACTAGACGGAAGCATCCTCCCAAGCTTCTTTGTCACGTGGGGATTGAACTCACAGTGTTGAACATTCCTTTTCGTAGAGCGGTTCTGCATGACTCTTTTTGTGGAAACTGCAAGTGGATATTTGGTGCGATTGCGGCATCTAGTGGAAAGGAACATACATTACGATGAAAACTAGATTGAACTCTTCTCAGAAACTTCTTTGCGATGAGTGCCTTCTACTCACAGAGTCGAACCTTCCTTTCGAGAGAAGAGTTTTGAGACACTCTTTTTGTGGAATCTGCAAGGGGATCACTAGGGCGCTTTGATGCCTATGCTGGAAAAGGAAATATCTTCACACGAAAACTAGACAGAAGCATTCTCAGAAACCTTTTCTGATGTGCGCATTCAACTCACCGAGTTGAACCTTCCTTTTGATAGAGCAGTTTTGAAACACTCTTTTTGTAGAATCTGCAAGTGGAGATTTGGAGTGCTTTGAGTCCTACCCTGGAAAAGGAAATAACTTCACTTAGAACCTAGACGGAAGCATTCTCAGAGACTTCCCTGTGCTCTCTGCATTCAACTCACAGAGTTGAACCTTCCTTTTGATAGAACAGCTTTGAAACGCTCTTTTTGTAGAATCTGCAAGTCGATACTTGGAACGCTTTGAGGCCTATGCTGGAAAAGGAAATAGCTTCACTTAAAAACTGGACGGAAGCGTTCTCAGAAACTACCCTGAGCTTTATGCATTCAACTCACAGAGAGGACTCTTCCTTTGGAGAGCGCAGTTTTGAAACACTCTTTTTGCAGAATTTGCTAGGGGATGTTTGGAGCTTTTGGAGGCCTATGCTGGAAGAGGAAATATCTTCACATACCAAGTAGACAGAAGCATTCTCACAAACTTCTTTGTGATGAGTGACTTCAACTCACAGACTTGAACCTTCCTTTTGAAAGAGCAGTCTTCAAACACCCCTTTTGTAGAATCTGCAAGTGGATATTTGGAGCGTTTTGAGGCCTTTGCTGGGAAATGAAATATCTTCACCTAAAAACTAGACAGAAGCATTCTCAGAAACATCTTTGCGATGTGTGCATTCAACTCACAGGGTTGAACCTTCCTTTTGATAGAGCAGTTTTGAAACGCACTTTGTGTAGAATCTGCAAGTGGATATTTGGAGGGCTTTCAGGCCTATGCTGGAAAAGGGAATATCTTCACATAAACACTAGACAGAAGCATTCTCAGAAACTTCTTTGTGATGTGTGCATTCAACTCACAGAGTTGAACCGGCCTTCTGATAGAGCCGTTTGGAAACAGCCTTTTTGTAACATCTGCAAGTGGATATTTGGAGCGATTTGAGGCCTATGATGGAAAGGGAAATATCTTCCCATAGAAACTAGACAGAAGCCTTCTCAGAAACTTCTGTGTGATGAGTGCATTCAACTCACAGACTTGAACCTTCCTTTTGATAGAGAAGTTTTGAAACACTCTTTTAGAGGCATCTGAATGAGGATCTTGGGAGCGCTTCGAGGCCAATGCTGGGAAACGAAATATCATCACATAGAAACTAGACAGATGGATTCTCAGAAACTTCTTTGTGATGAGTGCGTTCCACTCACAGACTTGAACGTCCCTCTTGAGAGAACAGTTTGGAAACACTCCTTTTGTAGAATCTGCAAGTGTTTATTTGGAGCGCTTTGAGGCCTATGTTGGAAAAGGAAATATCTTCACATATAAACTAGACAGAAGCATTCTCAGAAACTTCTTTGCGATGAGTGCATTCAACGCACAGACTTGAAGCTTCCTTTGGAAAGAGCAGTTTTGAAACACTCTTTTTGTAGAATCTGCAAGTGGATATGTGGAGCGCTTTGAGGCCTCTGCTGGAAAAGGAAATATCTTCACAGAAAAACTAGACAGAAGCATTCTCAGAAACGTCTTGGTCATGTGTGCATTGAACTCACAGAGTAGAACCTTCCTTTTGATAGAGAAGCTTGGAAACACTCTTTTAGTAGAATCTTCAGGTGGATGTATGGAGTGCTTTGAGGCCTATGCTGGAAAAGGAAATGTCTTCACGTAGAAACGAGACAAAGGCATTCTCGGAAAGTTCCCCGTGCTTTGTGCATTCAACTCACAGAGTTCAGCCTTCTTTTTGCTAGAGCAGTTTGGAAACACTCTTTTTGTAGAGTCTGCAAGTGGATAATTGGAGCGCTTTGAGGCCTACGCTGCAAAAGGAAATAACATTGCATAAAAACTAGATGGAAGCATTCTCACAAACTTCTTTGTGGTGAGTGCATTCAACTCACAGAGTTGAACCTTCGTTTTGATAGACCAGTTTTGAAACACTGTTTTTGTAGTATTCGCAAGTGGATATTTGGAGCGCGTTGAGGCTGGAGTTGGAAAAGGAAATATCTTCACATACAAACTAGACGGAAGCATCCTCCCAAGCTTCTTTGTCACGTGGGGATTGAACTCACAGTGTTGAACATTCCTTTTCGTAGAGCGGTTCTGCATGACTCTTTTTGTGGAAACTGCAAGTGGATATTTGGTGCGATTGCGGCATCTAGTGGAAAGGAACATACATTACGATGAAAACTAGATTGAACTCTTCTCAGAAACTTCTTTGCGATGAGTGCCTTCTACTCACAGAGTCGAACCTTCCTTTCGAGAGAAGAGTTTTGAGACACTCTTTTTGTGGAATCTGCAAGGGGATCACTAGGGCGCTTTGATGCCTATGCTGGAAAAGGAAATATCTTCACACGAAAACTAGACAGAAGCATTCTCAGAAACCTTTTCTGATGTGCGCATTCAACTCACCGAGTTGAACCTTCCTTTTGATAGAGCAGTTTTGAAACACTCTTTTTGTAGAATCTGCAAGTGGAGATTTGGAGTGCTTTGAGTCCTACCCTGGAAAAGGAAATAACTTCACTTAGAACCTAGACGGAAGCATTCTCAGAGACTTCCCTGTGCTTTCTGCATTCAACTCACAGAGTTGAACCTTCCTTTTGATAGAACAGCTTTGAAACGCTCTTTTTGTAGAATCTGCAAGTCGATACTTGGAACGCTTTGAGGCCTATGCTGGAAAAGGAAATAGCTTCACTTAAAAACTGGACGGAAGCGTTCTCAGAAACTACCCTGAGCTTTATGCATTCAACTCACAGAGAGGACTCTTCCTTTGGAGAGCGCAGTTTTGAAACACTCTTTTTGCAGAATTTGCTAGGGGATGTTTGGAGCTTTTGGAGGCCTATGCTGGAAGAGGAAATATCTTCACATACCAAGTAGACAGAAGCATTCTCACAAACTTCTTTGTGATGAGTGACTTCAACTCACAGACTTGAACCTTCCTTTTGAAAGAGCAGTCTTCAAACACCCCTTTTGTAGAATCTGCAAGTGGATATTTGGAGCGTTTTGAGGCCTTTGCTGGGAAATGAAATATCTTCACCTAAAAACTAGACAGAAGCATTCTCAGAAACATCTTTGCGATGTGTGCATTCAACTCACAGGGTTGAACCTTCCTTTTGATAGAGCAGTTTTGAAACGCACTTTGTGTAGAATCTGCAAGTGGATATTTGGAGGGCTTTCAGGCCTACGCTGGAAAAGGGAATATCTTCACATAAACACTAGACAGAAGCATTCTCAGAAACTTCTTTGTGATGTGTGCATTCAACTCACAGAGTTGAACCGGCCTTCTGATAGAGCCGTTTGGAAACAGCCTTTTTGTAACATCTGCAAGTGGATATTTGGAGCGATTTGAGGCCTATGATGGAAAGGGAAATATCTTCCCATAGAAACTAGACAGAAGCCTTCTCAGAAACTTCTGTGTGATGAGTGCATTCAACTCACAGACTTGAACCTTCCTTTTGATAGAGAAGTTTTGAAACACTCTTTTAGAGGCATCTGAATGGGGATCTTGGGAGCGCTTCGAGGCCAATGCTGGGAAACGAAATATCATCACATAGACACTAGACAGATGGATTCTCAGAAACTTCTTTGTGATGAGTGCGTTCCACTCACAGACTTGAACGTCCCTCTTGAGAGAACAGTTTGGAAACACTCCTTTTGTAGAATCTGCAAGTGTTTATTTGGAGCGCTTTGAGGCCTATGTTGGAAAAGGAAATATCTTCACATAGAAACTAGACAGAAGCATTCTCAGAAACTTCTTTGCGATGAGTGCATTCAACGCACAGACTTGAAGCTTCCTTTGGAAAGAGCAGTTTTGAAACACTCTTTTTGTAGAATCTGCAAGTGGATATGTGGAGCGCTTTGAGGCCTCTGCTGGAAAAGGAAATATCTTCACAGAAAAACTAGACAGAAGCATTCTCAGAAACGTCTTGGTCATGTGTGCATTGAACTCACAGAGTAGAACCTTCCTTTTGATAGAGAAGCTTGGAAACACTCTTTTAGTAGAATCTTCAGGTGGATGTATGGAGTGCTTTGAGGCCTATGCTGGAAAAGGAAATGTCTTCACGTAGAAACGAGACAAAGGCATTCTCGGAAAGTTCCCCGTGCTTTGTGCATTCAACTCACAGAGTTCAGCCTTCTTTTTGCTAGAGCAGTTTGGAAACACTCTTTTTGTAGAGTCTGCAAGTGGATAATTGGAGCGCTTTGAGGCCTACGCTGCAAAAGGAAATAACATTGCATAAAAACTAGATGGAAGCATTCTCACAAACTTCTTTGTGGTGAGTGCATTCAACTCACAGAGTTGAACCTTCGTTTTGATAGACCAGTTTTGAAACACTGTTTTTGTAGTATTCGCAAGTGGATATTTGGAGCGCGTTGAGGCTGGAGTTGGAAAAGGAAATATCTTCACATACAAACTAGACGGAAGCATCCTCCCAAGCTTCTTTGTCACGTGGGGATTGAACTCACAGTGTTGAACATTCCTTTTCGTAGAGCGGTTCTGCATGACTCTTTTTGTGGAAACTGCAAGTGGATATTTGGTGCGATTGCGGCATCTAGTGGAAAGGAACATACATTACGATGAAAACTCGATTGAACTCTTCTCAGAAACTTCTTTGCGATGAGTGCCTTCTACTCACAGAGTCGAACCTTCCTTTCGAGAGAAGAGTTTTGAGACACTCTTTTTGTGGAATCTGCAAGGGGATCACTAGGGCGCTTTGATGCCTATGCTGGAAAAGGAAATATCTTCACACGAAAACTAGACAGAAGCATTCTCAGAAACCTTTTCTGATGTGCGCATTCAACTCACCGAGTTGAACCTTCCTTTTGATAGAGCAGTTTTGAAACACTCTTTTTGTAGAATCTGCAAGTGGAGATTTGGAGTGCTTTGAGTCCTACCCTGGAAAAGGAAATAACTTCACTTAGAACCTAGACGGAAGCATTCTCAGAGACTTCCCTGTGCTTTCTGCATTCAACTCACAGAGTTGAACCTTCCTTTTGATAGAACAGCTTTGAAACGCTCTTTTTGTAGAATCTGCAAGTCGATACTTGGAACGCTTTGAGGCCTATGCTGGAAAAGGAAATAGCTTCACTTAAAAACTGGACGGAAGCGTTCTCAGAAACTACCCTGAGCTTTATGCATTCAACTCACAGAGAGGACTCTTCCTTTGGAGAGCGCAGTTTTGAAACACTCTTTTTGCAGAATTTGCTAGGGGATGTTTGGAGCTTTTGGAGGCCTATGCTGGAAGAGGAAATATCTTCACATACCAAGTAGACAGAAGCATTCTCACAAACTTCTTTGTGATGAGTGACTTCAACTCACAGACTTGAACCTTCCTTTTGAAAGAGCAGTCTTCAAACACCCCTTTTGTAGAATCTGCAAGTGGATATTTGGAGCGTTTTGAGGCCTTTGCTGGGAAATGAAATATCTTCACCTAAAAACTAGACAGAAGCATTCTCAGAAACATCTTTGCGATGTGTGCATTCAACTCACAGGGTTGAACCTTCCTTTTGATAGAGCAGTTTTGAAACGCACTTTGTGTAGAATCTGCAAGTGGATATTTGGAGGGCTTTCAGGCCTAAGCTGGAAAAGGGAATATCTTCACATAAACACTAGACAGAAGCATTCTCAGAAACTTCTTTGTGATGTGTGCATTCAACTCACAGAGTTGAACCGGCCTTCTGATAGAGCCGTTTGGAAACAGCCTTTTTGTAACATCTGCAAGTGGATATTTGGAGCGATTTGAGGCCTATGATGGAAAGGGAAATATCTTCCCATAGAAACTAGACAGAAGCCTTCTCAGAAACTTCTGTGTGATGAGTGCATTCAACTCACAGACTTGAACCTTCCTTTTGATAGAGAAGTTTTGAAACACTCTTTTAGAGGCATCTGAATGGGGATCTTGGGAGCGCTTCGAGGCCAATGCTGGGAAACGAAATATCATCACATAGACACTAGACAGATGGATTCTCAGAAACTTCTTTGTGATGAGTGCGTTCCACTCAGAGACTTGAACGTCCCTCTTGAGAGAACAGTTTGGAAACACTCCTTTTGTAGAATCTGCAAGTGTTTATTTGGAGCGCTTTGAGGCCTATGTTGGAAAAGGAAATATCTTCACATAGAAACTAGACAGAAGCATTCTCAGAAACTTCTTTGCGATGAGTGCATTCAACGCACAGACTTGAAGCTTCCTTTGGAAAGAGCAGTTTTGAAACACTCTTTTTGTAGAATCTGCAAGTGGATATGTGGAGCGCTTTGAGGCCTCTGCTGGAAAAGGAAATATCTTCACAGAAAAACTAGACAGAAGCATTCTCAGAAACGTCTTGGTCATGTGTGCATTGAACTCACAGAGTAGAACCTTCCTTTTGATAGAGAAGCTTGGAAACACTCTTTTAGTAGAATCTTCAGGTGGATGTATGGAGTGCTTTGAGGCCTATGCTGGAAAAGGAAATGTCTTCACGTAGAAACGAGACAAAGGCATTCTCGGAAAGTTCCCCGTGCTTTGTGCATTCAACTCACAGAGTTCAGCCTTGTTTTTGCTAGAGCAGTTTGGAAACACTCTTTTTGTAGAGTCTGCAAGTGGATAATTGGAGCGCTTTGAGGCCTACGCTGCAAAAGGAAATAACATTGCATAAAAACTAGATGGAAGCATTCTCACAAACTTCTTTGTGGTGAGTGCATTCAACTCACAGAGTTGAACCTTCGTTTTGATAGACCAGTTTTGAAACACTGTTTTTGTAGTATTCGCAAGTGGATATTTGGAGCGCGTTGAGGCTGGAGTTGGAAAAGGAAATATCTTCACATACAAACTAGACGGAAGCATCCTCCCAAGCTTCTTTGTCACGTGGGGATTGAACTCACAGTGTTGAACATTCCTTTTCGTAGAGCGGTTCTGCATGACTCTTTTTGTGGAAACTGCAAGTGGATATTTGGTGCGATTGCGGCATCTAGTGGAAAGGAACATACATTACGATGAAAACTAGATTGAACTCTTCTCAGAAACTTCTTTGCGATGAGTGCCTTCTACTCACAGAGTCGAACCTTCCTTTCGAGAGAAGAGTTTTGAGACACTCTTTTTGTGGAATCTGCAAGGGGATCACTAGGGCGCTTTGATGCCTATGCTGGAAAAGGAAATATCTTCACACGAAAACTAGACAGAAGCATTCTCAGAAACCTTTTCTGATGTGCGCATTCAACTCACCGAGTTGAACCTTCCTTTTGATAGAGCAGTTTTGAAACACTCTTTTTGTAGAATCTGCAAGTGGAGATTTGGAGTGCTTTGAGTCCTACCCTGGAAAAGGAAATAACTTCACTTAGAACCTAGACGGAAGCATTCTCAGAGACTTCCCTGTGCTTTCTGCATTCAACTCACAGAGTTGAACCTTCCTTTTGATAGAACAGCTTTGAAACGCTCTTTTTGTAGAATCTGCAAGTCGATACTTGGAACGCTTTGAGGCCTATGCTGGAAAAGGAAATAGCTTCACTTAAAAACTGGACGGAAGCGTTCTCAGAAACTACCCTGAGCTTTATGCATTCAACTCACAGAGAGGACTCTTCCTTTGGAGAGCGCAGTTTTGAAACACTCTTTTTGCAGAATTTGCTAGGGGATGTTTGGAGCTTTTGGAGGCCTATGCTGGAAGAGGAAATATCTTCACATACCAAGTAGACAGAAGCATTCTCACAAACTTCTTTGTGATGAGTGACTTCAACTCACAGACTTGAACCTTCCTTTTGAAAGAGCAGTCTTCAAACACCCCTTTTGTAGAATCTGCAAGTGGATATTTGGAGCGTTTTGAGGCCTTTGCTGGGAAATGAAATATCTTCACCTAAAAACTAGACAGAAGCATTCTCAGAAACATCTTTGCGATGTGTGCATTCAACTCACAGGGTTGAACCTTCCTTTTGATAGAGCAGTTTTGAAACGCACTTTGTGTAGAATCTGCAAGTGGATATTTGGAGGGCTTTCAGGCCTAAGCTGGAAAAGGGAATATCTTCACATAAACACTAGACAGAAGCATTCTCAGAAACTTCTTTGTGATGTGTGCATTCAACTCACAGAGTTGAACCGGCCTTCTGATAGAGCCGTTTGGAAACAGCCTTTTTGTAACATCTGCAAGTGGATATTTGGAGCGATTTGAGGCCTATGATGGAAAGGGAAATATCTTCCCATAGAAACTAGACAGAAGCCTTCTCAGAAACTTCTGTGTGATGAGTGCATTCAACTCACAGACTTGAACCTTCCTTTTGATAGAGAAGTTTTGAAACACTCTTTTAGAAGCATCTGAATGAGGATCTTGGGAGCGCTTCGAGGCCAATGCTGGGAAACGAAATATCATCACATAGAAACTAGACAGATGGATTCTCAGAAACTTCTTTGTGATGAGTGCGTTCCACTCACAGACTTGAACGTCCCTCTTGAGAGAACAGTTTTGAAACACTCCTTTTGTAGAATCTGCAAGTGTTTATTTGGAGCGCTTTGAGGCCTATGTTGGAAAAGGAAATATCTTCACATAGAAACTAGACAGAAGCATTCTCAGAAACTTCTTTGCGATGAGTGCATTCAACGCACAGACTTGAAGCTTCCTTTGGAAAGAGCAGTTTTGAAACACTCTTTTTGTAGAATCTGCAAGTGGATATGTGGAGCGCTTTGAGGCCTCTGCTGGAAAAGGAAATATCTTCACAGAAAAACTAGACAGAAGCATTCTCAGAAACGTCTTGGTCATGTGTGCATTGAACTCACAGAGTAGAACCTTCCTTTTGATAGAGAAGCTTGGAAACACTCTTTTAGTAGAATCTTCAGGTGGATGTATGGAGTGCTTTGAGGCCTATGCTGGAAAAGGAAATGTCTTCACGTAGAAACGAGACAAAGGCATTCTCGGAAAGTTCCCCGTGCTTTGTGCATTCAACTCACAGAGTTCAGCCTTGTTTTTGCTAGAGCAGTTTGGAAACACTCTTTTTGTAGAGTCTGCAAGTGGATAATTGGAGCGCTTTGAGGCCTACGCTGCAAAAGGAAATAACATTGCATAAAAACTAGATGGAAGCATTCTCACAAACTTCTTTGTGGTGAGTGCATTCAACTCACAGAGTTGAACCTTCGTTTTGATAGACCAGTTTTGAAACACTGTTTTTGTAGTATTCGCAAGTGGATATTTGGAGCGCGTTGAGGCTGGAGTTGGAAAAGGAAATATCTTCACATACAAACTAGACGGAAGCATTCTCCGAAGCTTCTTTGTCACGTGGGGATTGAACTCACAGTGTTGAACATTCCTTTTCGTAGAGCGGTTCTGCATGACTCTTTTTGTGGAAACTGCAAGTGGATATTTGGTGCGATTGCGGCATCTAGTGGAAAGGAACATACATTACGATGAAAACTCGATTGAACTCTTCTCAGAAACTTCTTTGCGATGAGTGCCTTCTACTCACAGAGTCGAACCTTCCTTTCGAGAGAAGAGTTTTGAGACACTCTTTTTGTGGAATCTGCAAGGGGATCACTAGGGCGCTTTGATGCCTATGCTGGAAAAGGAAATATCTTCACACGAAAACTAGACAGAAGCATTCTCAGAAACCTTTTCTGATGTGCGCATTCAACTCACCGAGTTGAACCTTCCTTTTGATAGAGCAGTTTTGAAACACTCTTTTTGTAGAATCTGCAAGTGGAGATTTGGAGGGCTTTGAGTCCTACCCTGGAAAAGGAAATAACTTCACTTAGAACCTAGACGGAAGCATTCTCAGAGACTTCCCTGTGCTTTCTGCATTCAACTCACAGAGTTGAACCTTCCTTTTGATAGAACAGCTTTGAAACGCTCTTTTTGTAGAATCTGCAAGTCGATACTTGGAACGCTTTGAGGCCTATGCTGGAAAAGGAAATAGCTTCACTTAAAAACTGGACGGAAGCGTTCTCAGAAACTACCCTGAGCTTTATGCATTCAACTCACAGAGAGGACTCTTCCTTTGGAGAGCGCAGTTTTGAAACACTCTTTTTGCAGAATTTGCTAGGGGATGTTTGGAGCTTTTGGAGGCCTATGCTGGAAGAGGAAATATCTTCACATACCAAGTAGACAGAAGCATTCTCACAAACTTCTTTGTGATGAGTGACTTCAACTCACAGACTTGAACCTTCCTTTTGAAAGAGCAGTCTTCAAACACCCCTTTTGTAGAATCTGCAAGTGGATATTTGGAGCGTTTTGAGGCCTTTGCTGGGAAATGAAATATCTTCACCTAAAAACTAGACAGAAGCATTCTCAGAAACATCTTTGCGATGTGTGCATTCAACTCACAGGGTTGAACCTTCCTTTTGATAGAGCAGTTTTGAAACGCACTTTGTGTAGAATCTGCAAGTGGATATTTGGAGGGCTTTCAGGCCTAAGCTGGAAAAGGGAATATCTTCACATAAACACTAGACAGAAGCATTCTCAGAAACTTCTTTGTGATGTGTGCATTCAACTCACAGAGTTGAACCGGCCTTCTGATAGAGCCGTTTGGAAACAGCCTTTTTGTAACATCTGCAAGTGGATATTTGGAGCGATTTGAGGCCTATGATGGAAAGGGAAATATCTTCCCATAGAAACTAGACAGAAGCCTTCTCAGAAACTTCTGTGTGATGAGTGCATTCAACTCACAGACTTGAACCTTCCTTTTGATAGAGAAGTTTTGAAACACTCTTTTAGAGGCATCTGAATGAGGATCTTGGGAGCGCTTCGAGGCCAATGCTGGGAAACGAAATATCATCACATAGAAACTAGACAGATGGATTCTCAGAAACTTCTTTGTGATGAGTGCGTTCCACTCACAGACTTGAACGTCCCTCTTGAGAGAACAGTTTGGAAACACTCCTTTTGTAGAATCTGCAAGTGTTTATTTGGAGCGCTTTGAGGCCTATGTTGGAAAAGGAAATATCATCACATAGAAACTAGACAGAAGCATTCTCAGAAACTTCTTTGCGATGAGTGCATTCAACGCACAGACTTGAAGCTTCCTTTGGAAAGAGCAGTTTTGAAACACTCTTTTTGTAGAATCTGCAAGTGGATATGTGGAGCGCTTTGAGGCCTCTGCTGGAAAAGGAAATATCTTCACAGAAAAACTAGACAGAAGCATTCTCAGAAACGTCTTGGTCATGTGTGCATTGAACTCACAGAGTAGAACCTTCCTTTTGATAGAGAAGCTTGGAAACACTCTTTTAGTAGAATCTTCAGGTGGATGTATGGAGTGCTTTGAGGCCTATGCTGGAAAAGGAAATGTCTTCACGTAGAAACGAGACAAAGGCATTCTCGGAAAGTTCCCCGTGCTTTGTGCATTCAACTCACAGAGTTCAGCCTTCTTTTTGCTAGAGCAGTTTGGAAACACTCTTTTTGTAGAGTCTGCAAGTGGATAATTGGAGCGCTTTGAGGCCTACGCTGCAAAAGGAAATAACATTGCATAAAAACTAGATGGAAGCATTCTCACAAACTTCTTTGTGGTGAGTGCATTCAACTCACAGAGTTGAACCTTCGTTTTGATAGACCAGTTTTGAAACACTGTTTTTGTAGTATTCGCAAGTGGATATTTGGAGCGCGTTGAGGCTGGAGTTGGAAAAGGAAATATCTTCACATACAAACTAGACGGAAGCATTCTCCGAAGCTTCTTTGTCACGTGGGGATTGAACTCACAGTGTTGAACATTCCTTTTCGTAGAGCGGTTCTGCATGACTCTTTTTGTGGAAACTGCAAGTGGATATTTGGTGCGATTGCGGCATCTAGTGGAAAGGAACATACATTACGATGAAAACTCGATTGAACTCTTCTCAGAAACTTCTTTGCGATGAGTGCCTTCTACTCACAGAGTCGAACCTTCCTTTCGAGAGAAGAGTTTTGAGACACTCTTTTTGTGGAATCTGCAAGGGGATCACTAGGGCGCTTTGATGCCTATGCTGGAAAAGGAAATATCTTCACACGAAAACTAGACAGAAGCATTCTCAGAAACCTTTTCTGATGTGCGCATTCAACTCACCGAGTTGAACCTTCCTTTTGATAGAGCAGTTTTGAAACACTCTTTTTGTAGAATCTGCAAGTGGAGATTTGGAGTGCTTTGAGTCCTACCCTGGAAAAGGAAATAACTTCACTTAGAACCTAGACGGAAGCATTCTCAGAGACTTCCCTGTGCTTTCTGCATTCAACTCACAGAGTTGAACCTTCCTTTTGATAGAACAGCTTTGAAACGCTCTTTTTGTAGAATCTGCATGTCGATACTTGGAACGCTTTGAGGCCTATGCTGGAAAAGGAAATAGCTTCACATAAAAACTAGAGAGAAGCATTCTCAGAAACTTCTTTGTGATCTGCGCATTCAACCCACAGAGTTGAAGCTTCCCTTTGTTATAGCAGTTTTGAAACTCTCTTTGAGTAGAATCTTCAAGGGGATATTCGGTGTGCCGAGAGGCCAACACTGGAAAAGGAAATATCTTCACTTAAAAACTGGACGGAAGCGTTCTCAGAAACTACCCTGAGCTTTATGCATTCAACTCACAGAGAGGACTCTTCCTTTGGAGAGCGCAGTTTTGAAACACTCTTTTTGCAGAATTTGCTAGGGGATGTTTGGAGCTTTTGGAGGCCTATGCTGGAAGAGGAAATATCTTCACATACCAAGCAGACAGAAGCATTCTCACAAGCTTCTTTGTGATGAGTGCCTTCAACTCACAGACTTGAACCTTCCTTTTGAAAGAGCAGTCTTGAAACACTCCTTTTGTAGAATCTGCAAGTGGATATTTGGAGCGTTTTGAGGCCTTTGCTGGGAAATGAAATATCTTCACCTAAAAACTAGACAGAAGCATTCTCAGAAACATCTTTGCGATGTGTGCATTCAACTCACAGGGTTGAACCTTCCTTTTGATAGAGCAGTTTTGAAACGCACTTTGTGTAGAATCTGCAAGTGGATATTTGGAGGGCTTTCAGGCCTATGCTGGAAAAGGGAATATCTTCACATAAACACTAGACAGAAGCATTCTCAGAAACTTCTTTGTGTTGTGTGCATTCAACTCACAGAGTTGATCCTGCCTTCTGATAGAGCCGTTTGGAAACAGCCTTTTTGTAACATCTGCAAGTGGATATTTGGAGCGATTTGAGGCCTATGATGGAAAGGGAAATATCTTCCCATAGAAACTAGACAGAAGCCTTCTCAGAAACTTCTGTGTGATGAGTGCATTCAACTCACAGACTTGAACCTTCCTTTTGATAGAGAAGTTTTGAAACACTCTTTTAGAGGCATCTGAATGAGGATCTTGGGAGCGCTTCGAGGCCAATGCTGGGAAACGAAATATCATCACATAGAAACTAGACAGATGGATTCTCAGAAACTTCTTTGTGATGAGTGCGTTCCACTCACAGACTTGAACGTCCCTCTTGAGAGAACAGTTTTGAAACACTCCTTTTGTAGAATCTGCAAGTGTTTATTTGGAGCGCTTTGAGGCCTATGTTGGAAAAGGAAATATCTTCACATAGAAACTAGACAGAAGCATTCTCAGAAACTTCTTTGCGATGAGTGCATTCAACGCACAGACTTGAAGCTTCCTTTGGAAAGAGCAGTTTTGAAACACTCTTTTTGTAGAATCTGCAAGTGGATATGTGGAGCGCTTTGAGGCCTCTGCTGGAAAAGGAAATATCTTCACAGAAAAACTAGACAGAAGCATTCTCAGAAACGTCTTGGTCATGTGTGCATTGAACTCACAGAGTAGAACCTTCCTTTTGATAGAGAAGCTTGGAAACACTCTTTTAGTAGAATCTTCAGGTGGATGTATGGAGTGCTTTGAGGCCTATGCTGGAAAAGGAAATGTCTTCACGTAGAAACGAGACAAAGGCATTCTCGGAAAGTTCCCCGTGCTTTGTGCATTCAACTCACAGAGTTCAGCCTTGTTTTTGCTAGAGCAGTTTGGAAACACTCTTTTTGTAGAGTCTGCAAGTGGATAATTGGAGCGCTTTGAGGCCTACGCTGCAAAAGGAAATAACATTGCATAAAAACTAGATGGAAGCATTCTCACAAACTTCTTTGTGGTGAGTGCATTCAACTCACAGAGTTGAACCTTCGTTTTGATAGACCAGTTTTGAAACACTGTTTTTGTAGTATTCGCAAGTGGATATTTGGAGCGCCTTGAGGCTGGAGTTGGAAAAGGAAATATCTTCACATACAAACTAGACGGAAGCATCCTCCCAAGCTTCTTTGTCACGTGGGGATTGAACTCACAGTGTTGAACATTACTTTTCGTAGAGCGGTTCTGCATGACTCTTTTTGTGGAAACTGCAAGTGGATATTTGGTGCGATTGCGGCATCTAGTGGAAAGGAACATACATTACGATGAAAACTAGATTGAACTCTTCTCAGAAACTTCTTTGCGATGAGTGCCTTCTACTCACAGAGTCGAACCTTCCTTTTGAGAGAAGAGTTTTGAGACACTCTTTTTGTGGAATCTGCAAGGGGATCACTAGGGCGCTTTGATGCCTATGCTGGAAAAGGAAATATCTTCACACGAAAACTAGACAGAAGCATTCTCAGAAACCTTTTCTGATGTGCGCATTCAACTCACCGAGTTGAACCTTCCTTTTGATAGAACAGTTTTGAAACACTCTTTTTGTAGAATCTGCAAGTGGAGATTTGGAGTGCTTTGAGTCCTACCCTGGAAAAGGAAATAACTTCACTTAGAACCTAGACGGAAGCATTCTCAGAGACTTCCCTGTGCTTTCTGCATTCAACTCACAGAGTTGAACCTTCCTTTTGATAGAACAGCTTTGAAACGCTCTTTTTGTAGAATCTGCAAGTCGATACTTGGAACGCTTTGAGGCCTATGCTGGAAAAGGAAATAGCTTCACATAAAAACTAGAGAGAAGCATTCTCAGAAACTTCTTTGTGATCTCCGCATTCAACCCACAGAGTTGAAGCTTCCCTTTGCTATAGCAGTTTTGAAACTCTCTTTGAGTAGAATCTTCAAGGGGATATTCGGTGTGCCGAGAGGCCAACACTGGAAAAGGAAATATCTTCACTTAAAAACTTGACGGAAGCGTTCTCAGAAACTACCCTGAGCTTTATGCATTCAACTCACAGAGAGGACTCTTCCTTTGGAGAGCGCAGTTTTGAAACACTCTTTTTGCAGAATTTGCTAGGGGATGTTTGGAGCTTTTGGAGGCCTATGCTGGAAGAGGAACTATCTTCACATACCAAGTAGACAGAAGCATTCTCACAAGCTTCTTTGTGATGAGTGCCTTCAACTCACAGACTTGAACCTTCCTTTTGAAAGAGCAGTCTTGAAACACTCCTTTTGTAGAATCTGCAAGTGGATATTTGGAGCGTTTTGAGGCCTTTGCCGGGAAATGAAATATCTTCACCTAAAAACTAGACAGAAGCATTCTCAGAAACATCTTTGCGATGTGTGCATTCAACTCACAGGGTTGAACCTTCCTTTTGATAGAGCAGTTTTGAAACGCACTTTGTGTAGAATCTGCAAGTGGATATTTGGAGGGCTTTCAGGCCTATGCTGGAAAAGGGAATATCTTCACATAAACACTAGACAGAAGCATTCTCAGAAACTTCTTTGTGATGTGTGCATTCAACTCACAGAGTTGAACCGGCCTTCTGATAGAGCCGTTTGGAAACAGCCTTTTTGTAACATCTGCAAGTGGATATTTGGAGCGATTTGAGGCGTATGATGGAAAGGGAAATATCTTCACATAGAAACTAGACAGAAGCCTTCTCAGAAACTTCTGTGTGATGAGTGCATTCAACTCACAGACTTGAACCTTCCTTTTGATAGAGAAGTTTTGAAACACTCTTTTAGAGGCATCTGAATGAGGATCTTGGGAGCGCTTCGAGGCCAATGCTGGGAAACGAAATATCATCACATAGAAACTAGACAGATGGATTCTCAGAAACTTCTTTGTGATGAGTGCGTTCCACTCACAGACTTGAACGTCCCTCTTGAGAGAACCGTTTTGAAACACTCCTTTTGTAGAATCTGCAAGTGTTTATTTGGAGCGCTTTGAGGTCTATGTTGGAAAAGGAAATATCTTCACATATAAACTAGACAGAAGCATTCTCAGAAACTTCTTTGCGATGAGTGGATTCAACGCACAGACTTGAAGCTTCCTTTGGAAAGAGCAGTTTTGAAACACTCTTTTTGTAGAATCTGCAAGT
Organism: Pongo pygmaeus; assembly: GCF_028885625.2. NCBI lineage: Eukaryota > Metazoa > Chordata > Mammalia > Primates > Hominidae > Pongo > Pongo pygmaeus. The sequence continues at coordinate 71,847,930 of NC_072376.2, forward strand.
GGATATGTGGAGCGCTTTGAGGCCTCTGCTGGAAAAGGAAATATCTTCACAGAATAACTAGACAGAAGCATTCTCAGAAACGTCTTGGTCATGTGTGCATTGAACTCACAGAGCAGAACCTTCCTTTTGATAGAGAAGCTTGGAAACACTCTTTTAGTAGAATCTTCAGGTGGATGTATGGAGTGCTTTGAGGCCTATGCTGGAAAAGGAAATGTCTTCACGTAGAAACGAGACAAAGGCATTCTCGGAAAGTTCCCCGTGCTTTGTGCATTCAACTCACAGAGTTCAGCCTTCTTTTTGCTAGAGCAGTTTGGAAACACTCTTTTTGTAGACTCTGCAAGTGGACAATTGGAGCGCCTTGAGGCCTACGCTGCAAAAGGAAATAACATTGCATAAAAACTAGATGGAAGCATTCTCACAAACTTCTTTGTGGTGAGTGCATTCAACTCACAGAGTTGAACCTTCGTTTTGATAGACCAGTTTTGAAACACTGTTTTTGTAGTATTCGCAAGTGGATATTTGGAGCGCCTTGAGGCTGGAGTTGGAAAAGGAAATATCTTCACATACAAACTAGACGGAAGCATCCTCCCAAGCTTCTTTGTCACGTGGGGATTGAACTCACAGTGTTGAACATTACTTTTCGTAGAGCGGTTCTGCATGACTCTTTTTGTGGAAACTGCAAGTGGATATTTGGTGCGATTGCGGCATCTAGTGGAAAGGAACATACATTACGATGAAAACTAGATTGAACTCTTCTCAGAAACTTCTTTGCGATGAGTGCCTTCTACTCACAGAGTCGAACCTTCCTTTTGAGAGAAGAGTTTTGAGACACTCTTTTTGTGGAATCTGCAAGGGGATCACTAGGGCGCTTTGATGCCTATGCTGGAAAAGGAAATATCTTCACACGAAAACTAGACAGAAGCATTCTCAGAAACCTTTTCTGATGTGCGCATTCAACTCACCGAGTTGAACCTTCCTTTTGATAGAACAGTTTTGAAACACTCTTTTTGTAGAATCTGCAAGTGGAGATTTGGAGTGCTTTGAGTCCTACCCTGGAAAAGGAAATAACTTCACTTAGAACCTAGACGGAAGCATTCTCAGAGACTTCCCTGTGCTTTCTGCATTCAACTCACAGAGTTGAACCTTCCTTTTGATAGAACAGCTTTGAAACGCTCTTTTTGTAGAATCTGCAAGTCGATACTTGGAACGCTTTGAGGCCTATGCTGGAAAAGGAAATAGCTTCACATAAAAACTAGAGAGAAGCATTCTCAGAAACTTCTTTGTGATCTCCGCATTCAACCCACAGAGTTGAAGCTTCCCTTTGCTATAGCAGTTTTGAAACTCTCTTTGAGTAGAATCTTCAAGGGGATATTCGGTGTGCCGAGAGGCCAACACTGGAAAAGGAAATATCTTCACTTAAAAACTTGACGGAAGCGTTCTCAGAAACTACCCTGAGCTTTATGCATTCAACTCACAGAGAGGACTCTTCCTTTGGAGAGCGCAGTTTCGAAACACTCTTTTTGCAGAATTTGCTAGGGGATGTTTGGAGCTTTTGGAGGCCTATGCTGGAAGAGGAACTATCTTCACATACCAAGTAGACAGAAGCATTCTCACAAGCTTCTTTGTGATGAGTGCCTTCAACTCACAGACTTGAACCTTCCTTTTGAAAGAGCAGTCTTGAAACACTCCTTTTGTAGAATCTGCAAGTGGATATTTGGAGCGTTTTGAGGCCTTTGCCGGGAAATGAAATATCTTCACCTAAAAACTAGACAGAAGCATTCTCAGAAACATCTTTGCGATGTGTGCATTCAACTCACAGGGTTGAACCTTCCTTTTGATAGAGCAGTTTTGAAACGCACTTTGTGTAGAATCTGCAAGTGGATATTTGGAGGGCTTTCAGGCCTATGCTGGAAAAGGGAATATCTTCACATAAACACTAGACAGAAGCATTCTCAGAAACTTCTTTGTGATGTGTGCATTCAACTCACAGAGTTGAACCGGCCTTCTGATAGAGCCGTTTGGAAACAGCCTTTTTGTAACATCTGCAAGTGGATATTTGGAGCGATTTGAGGCGTATGATGGAAAGGGAAATATCTTCACATAGAAACTAGACAGAAGCCTTCTCAGAAACTTCTGTGTGATGAGTGCATTCAACTCACAGACTTGAACCTTCCTTTTGATAGAGAAGTTTTGAAACACTCTTTTAGAGGCATCTGAATGAGGATCTTGGGAGCGCTTCGAGGCCAATGCTGGGAAACGAAATATCATCACATAGAAACTAGACAGATGGATTCTCAGAAACTTCTTTGTGATGAGTGCGTTCCACTCACAGACTTGAACGTCCCTCTTGAGAGAACCGTTTTGAAACACTCCTTTTGTAGAATCTGCAAGTGTTTATTTGGAGCGCTTTGAGGTCTATGTTGGAAAAGGAAATATCTTCACATATAAACTAGACAGAAGCATTCTCAGAAACTTCTTTGCGATGAGTGGATTCAACGCACAGACTTGAAGCTTCCTTTGGAAAGAGCAGTTTTGAAACACTCTTTTTGTAGAATCTGCAAGTGGATATGTGGAGCGCTTTGAGGCCTCTGCTGGAAAAGGAAATATCTTCACAGAATAACTAGACAGAAGCATTCTCAGAAACGTCTTGGTCATGTGTGCATTGAACTCACAGAGCAGAACCTTCCTTTTGATAGAGAAGCTTGGAAACACTCTTTTAGTAGAATCTTCAGGTGGATGTATGGAGTGCTTTGAGGCCTATGCTGGAAAAGGAAATGTCTTCACGTAGAAACGAGACAAAGGCATTCTCGGAAAGTTCCCCGTGCTTTGTGCATTCAACTCACAGAGTTCAGCCTTCTTTTTGCTAGAGCAGTTTGGAAACACTCTTTTTGTAGACTCTGCAAGTGGACAATTGGAGCGCCTTGAGGCCTACGCTGCAAAAGGAAATAACATTGCATAAAAACTAGATGGAAGCATTCTCACAAACTTCTTTGTGGTGAGTGCATTCAACTCACAGAGTTGAACCTTCGTTTTGATAGACCAGTTTTGAAACACTGTTTTTGTAGTATTCGCAAGTGGATATTTGGAGCGCCTTGAGGCTGGAGTTGGAAAAGGAAATATCTTCACATACAAACTAGACGGAAGCATACTCCGAAGCTTCTTTGTCACGTGGGGATTGAACTCACAGTGTTGAACATTCCTTTTCGTAGAGCGGTTCTGCATGACTCTTTTTGTGGAAACTGCAAGTGGATGTTTGGTGCGATTGCGGCATCTAGTGGAAAGGAACATACATTACGATGAAAACTAGATTGAACTCTTCTCAGAAACTTCTTTGCGATGAGTGCCTTCTACTCACAGAGTCGAACCTTCCTTTCGAGAGAAGAGTTTTGAGACACTCTTTTTGTGGAATCTGCAAGGGGATCACTAGGGCGCTTTGATGCCTATGCTGGAAAAGGAAATATCTTCACACGAAAACTAGACAGAAGCATTCTCAGAAACCTTTTCTGATGTGCGCATTCAACTCACCGAGTTGAACCTTCCTTTTGATAGAGCAGTTTTGAAACACTCTTTTTGTAGAATCTGCAAGTGGAGATTTGGAGTGCTTTGAGTCCTACCCTGGAAAAGGAAATAACTTCACTTAGAACCTAGACGGAAGCATTCTCAGAGACTTCCCTGTGCTTTCTGCATTCAACTCACAGAGTTGAACCTTCCTTTTGATAGAACAGCTTTGAAACGCTCTTTTTGTAGAATCTGCAAGTCGATACTTGGAACGCTTTGAGGCCTATGCTGGAAAAGGAAATAGCTTCACATAAAAACTAGAGAGAAGCATTCTCAGAAACTTCTTTGTGATCTGCGCATTCAACCCACAGAGTTGAAGCTTCCCTTTGCTATAGCAGTTTTGAAACTCTCTTTGAGTAGAATCTTCAAGGGGATATTCGGTGTGCCGAGAGGCCAACACTGGAAAAGGAAATATCTTCACTTAAAAACTGGACGGAAGCGTTCTCAGAAACTACCCTGAGCTTTATGCATTCAACTCACAGAGAGGACTCTTCCTTTGGAGAGCGCAGTTTTGAAACACTCTTTTTGCAGAATTTGCTAGGGGATGTTTGGAGCTTTTGGAGGCCTATGCTGGAAGAGGAAATATCTTCACATACCAAGTAGACAGAAGCATTCTCACAAACTTCTTTGTGATGAGTGACTTCAACTCACAGACTTGAACCTTCCTTTTGAAAGAGCAGTCTTCAAACACCCCTTTTGTAGAATCTGCAAGTGGATATTTGGAGCGTTTTGAGGCCTTTGCTGGGAAATGAAATATCTTCACCTAAAAACTAGACAGAAGCATTCTCAGAAACATCTTTGCGATGTGTGCATTCAACTCACAGGGTTGAACCTTCCTTTTGATAGAGCAGTTTTGAAACGCACTTTGTGTAGAATCTGCAAGTGGATATTTGGAGGGCTTTCAGGCCTAAGCTGGAAAAGGGAATATCTTCACATAAACACTAGACAGAAGCATTCTCAGAAACTTCTTTGTGATGTGTGCATTCAACTCACAGAGTTGAACCGGCCTTCTGATAGAGCCGTTTGGAAACAGCCTTTTTGTAACATCTGCAAGTGGATATTTGGAGCGATTTGAGGCCTATGATGGAAAGGGAAATATCTTCCCATAGAAACTAGACAGAAGCCTTCTCAGAAACTTCTGTGTGATGAGTGCATTCAACTCACAGACTTGAACCTTCCTTTTGATAGAGAAGTTTTGAAACACTCTTTTAGAGGCATCTGAATGGGGATCTTGGGAGCGCTTCGAGGCCAATGCTGGGAAACGAAATATCATCACATAGACACTAGACAGATGGATTCTCAGAAACTTCTTTGTGATGAGTGCGTTCCACTCAGAGACTTGAACGTCCCTCTTGAGAGAACAGTTTGGAAACACTCCTTTTGTAGAATCTGCAAGTGTTTATTTGGAGCGCTTTGAGGCCTATGTTGGAAAAGGAAATATCTTCACATATAAACTAGACAGAAGCATTCTCAGAAACTTCTTTGCGATGAGTGCATTCAACGCACAGACTTGAAGCTTCCTTTGGAAAGAGCAGTTTTGAAACACTCTTTTTGTAGAATCTGCAAGTGGATATGTGGAGCGCTTTGAGGCCTCTGCTGGAAAAGGAAATATCTTCACAGAAAAACTAGACAGAAGCATTCTCAGAAACGTCTTGGTCATGTGTGCATTGAACTCACAGAGTAGAACCTTCCTTTTGATAGAGAAGCTTGGAAACACTCTTTTAGTAGAATCTTCAGGTGGATGTATGGAGTGCTTTGAGGCCTATGCTGGAAAAGGAAATGTCTTCACGTAGAAACGAGACAAAGGCATTCTCGGAAAGTTCCCCGTGCTTTGTGCATTCAACTCACAGAGTTCAGCCTTGTTTTTGCTAGAGCAGTTTGGAAACACTCTTTTTGTAGAGTCTGCAAGTGGATAATTGGAGCGCTTTGAGGCCTACGCTGCAAAAGGAAATAACATTGCATAAAAACTAGATGGAAGCATTCTCACAAACTTCTTTGTGGTGAGTGCATTCAACTCACAGAGTTGAACCTTCGTTTTGATAGACCAGTTTTGAAACACTGTTTTTGTAGTATTCGCAAGTGGATATTTGGAGCGCGTTGAGGCTGGAGTTGGAAAAGGAAATATCTTCACATACAAACTAGACGGAAGCATCCTCCCAAGCTTCTTTGTCACGTGGGGATTGAACTCACAGTGTTGAACATTCCTTTTCGTAGAGCGGTTCTGCATGACTCTTTTTGTGGAAACTGCAAGTGGATATTTGGTGCCATTGCGGCATCTAGTGGAAAGGAACATACATTACGATGAAAACTAGATTGAACTCTTCTAAGAAACTTCTTTGCGATGAGTGCCTTCTACTCACAGAGTCGAACCTTCCTTTCGAGAGAAGAGTTTTGAGACACTCTTTTTGTGGAATCTGCAAGGGGATCACTAGGGCGCTTTGATGCCTATGCTGGAAAAGGAAATATCTTCACACGAAAACTAGACAGAAGCATTCTCAGAAACCTTTTCTGATGTGCGCATTCAACTCACCGAGTTGAACCTTCCTTTTGATAGAGCAGTTTTGAAACACTCTTTTTGTAGAATCTGCAAGTGGAGATTTGGAGTGCTTTGAGTCCTACCCTGGAAAAGGAAATAACTTCTCTTAGAACCTAGACGGAAGCATTCTCAGAGACTTCCCTGTGCTTTCTGCATTCAACTCACAGAGTTGAACCTTCCTTTTGATAGAACAGCTTTGAAACGCTCTTTTTGTAGAATCTGCAAGTCGATACTTGGAACGCTTTGAGGCCTATGCTGGAAAAGGAAATAGCTTCACATAAAAACTAGAGAGAAGCATTCTCAGAAACTTCTTTGTGATCTGCGCATTCAACCCAGAGAGTTGAAGCTTCCCTTTGCTATAGCAGTTTTGAAACTCTCTTTGAGTAGAATCTTCAAGGGGATATTCGGTGTGCCGGAAGGCCAACACTGGAAAAGGAAATATCTTCACTTAAAAACTTGACGGAAGCGTTCTCAGAAACTACCCTGAGCTTTATGCATTCAACTCACAGAGAGGACTCTTCCTTTGGAGAGCGCAGTTTTGAAACACTCTTTTTGCAGAATTTGCTAGGGGATGTTTGGAGCTTTTGGAGGCCTATGCTGGAAGAGGAACTATCTTCACATACCAAGTAGACAGAAGCATTCTCACAAGCTTCTTTGTGATGAGTGCCTTCAACTCACAGACTTGAACCTTCCTTTTGAAAGAGCAGTCTTGAAACACTCCTTTTGTAGAATCTGCAAGTGGATATTTGGAGCGTTTTGAGGCCTTTGCTGGGAAATGAAATATCTTCACCTAAAAACTAGACAGAAGCATTCTCAGAAACATCTTTGCGATGTGTGCATTCAACTCACAGGGTTGAACCTTCCTTTTGATAGAGCAGTTTTGAAACGCACTTTGTGTAGAATCTGCAAGTGGATATTTGGAGGGCTTTGAGGCCTATGCTGGAAAAGGGAATATCTTCACATAAACACTAGACAGAAGCATTCTCAGAAACTTCTTTGTGATGTGTGCATTCAACTCACAGAGTTGAACCGGCCTTCTGATAGAGCCGTTTGGAAACAGCCTTTTTGTAACATCTGCAAGTGGATATTTGGAGCGATTTGAGGCCTATGATGGAAAGGGAAATATCTTCCCATAGAAACTAGACAGAAGCCTTCTCAGAAACTTCTGTGTGATGAGTGCATTCAACTCACAGACTTGAACCTTCCTTTTGATAGAGAAGTTTTGAAACACTCTTTTAGAGGCATCTGAATGAGGATCTTGGGAGCGCTTCGAGGCCAATGCTGGGAAACGAAATATCATCACATAGAAACTAGACAGATGGATTCTCAGAAACTTCTTTGTGATGAGTGCGTTCCACTCACAGACTTGAACGTCCCTCTTGAGAGAACAGTTTTGAAACACTCCTTTTGTAGAATCTGCAAGTGTTTATTTGGAGCGCTTTGAGGCCTATGTTGGAAAAGGAAATATCTTCACATAGAAACTAGACAGAAGCATTCTCAGAAACTTCTTTGCGATGAGTGCATTCAACGCACAGACTTGAAGCTTCCTTTGGAAAGAGCAGTTTTGAAACACTCTTTTTGTAGAATCTGCAAGTGGATATGTGGAGCGCTTTGAGGCCTCTGCTGGAAAAGGAAATATCTTCACAGAAAAACTAGACAGAAGCATTCTCAGAAACGTCTTGGTCATGTGTGCATTGAACTCACAGAGTAGAACCTTCCTTTTGATAGAGAAGCTTGGAAACACTCTTTTAGTAGAATCTTCAGGTGGATGTATGGAGTGCTTTGAGGCCTATGCTGGAAAAGGAAATGTCTTCACGTAGAAACGAGACAAAGGCATTCTCGGAAAGTTCCCTGTGCTTTGTGCATTCAACTCACAGAGTTCAGCCTTCTTTTTGCTAGAGCAGTTTGGAAACACTCTTTTTGTAGAGTCTGCAAGTGGATAATTGGAGCGCTTTGAGGCCTACGCTGCAAAAGGAAATAACATTGCATAAAAACTAGATGGAAGCATTCTCACAAACTTCTTTGTGGTGAGTGCATTCAACTCACAGAGTTGAACCTTCGTTTTGATAGACCAGTTTTGAAACACTGTTTTTGTAGTATTCGCAAGTGGATATTTGGAGCGCCTTGAGGCTGGAGTTGGAAAAGGAAATATCTTCACATACAAACTAGACGGAAGCATTCTCCGAAGCTTCTTTGTCACGTGGGGATTGAACTCACAGTGTTGAACATTCCTTTTCGTAGAGCGGTTCTGCATGACTCTTTTTGTGGAAACTGCAAGTGGATATTTGGTGCGATTGCGGCATCTAGTGGAAAGGAACATACATTACGATGAAAACTCGATTGAACTCTTCTCAGAAACTTCTTTGCGATGAGTGCCTTCTACTCACAGAGTCGAACCTTCCTTTCGAGAGAAGAGTTTTGAGACACTCTTTTTGTGGAATCTGCAAGGGGATCACTAGGGCGCTTTGATGCCTATGCTGGAAAAGGAAATATCTTCACACGAAAACTAGACAGAAGCATTCTCAGAAACCTTTTCTGATGTGCGCATTCAACTCACCGAGTTGAACCTTCCTTTTGATAGAGCAGTTTTGAAACACTCTTTTTATAGAATCTGCAAGTGGAGATTTGGAGTGCTTTGAGTCCTACCCTGGAAAAGGAAATAACTTCACTTAGAACCTAGACGGAAGCATTCTCAGAGACTTCCCTGTGCTTTCTGCATTCAACTCACAGAGTTGAACCTTCCTTTTGATAGAACAGCTTTGAAACGCTCTTTTTGTAGAATCTGCAAGTCGATACTTGGAACGATTTGAGGCCTATGCTGGAAAAGGAAATAGCTTCACTTAAAAACTGGACGGAAGCGTTCTCAGAAACTACCCTGAGCTTTATGCATTCAACTCACAGAGAGGACTCTTCCTTTGGAGAGCGCAGTTTTGAAACACTCTTTTTGCAGAATTTGCTAGGGGATGTTTGGAGCTTTTGGAGGCCTATGCTGGAAGAGGAAATATCTTCACATACCAAGTAGACAGAAGCATTCTCACAAACTTCTTTGTGATGAGTGCCTTCAACTCACAGACTTGAACCTTCCTTTTGAAAGAGCAGTCTTCAAACACCCCTTTTGTAGAATCTGCAAGTGGATATTTGGAGCGTTTTGAGGCCTTTGCTGGGAAATGAAATATCTTCACCTAAAAACTAGACAGAAGCATTCTCAGAAACATCTTTGCGATGTGTGCATTCAACTCACAGGGTTGAACCTTCCTTTTGATAGAGCAGTTTTGAAACGCACTTTGTGTAGAATCTGCAAGTGGATATTTGGAGGGCTTTCAGGCCTATGCTGGAAAAGGGAATATCTTCACATAAACACTAGACAGAAGCATTCTCAGAAACTTCTTTGTGATGTGTGCATTCAACTCACAGAGTTGAACCGGCCTTCTGATAGAGCCGTTTGGAAACAGCCTTTTTGTAACATCTGCAAGTGGATATTTGGAGCGATTTGAGGCCTATGATGGAAAGGGAAATATCTTCCCATAGAAACTAGACAGAAGCCTTCTCAGAAACTTCTGTGTGATGAGTGCATTCAACTCACAGACTTGAACCTTCCTTTTGATAGAGAAGTTTTGAAACACTCTTTTAGAGGCATCTGAATGGGGATCTTGGGAGCGCTTCGAGGCCAATGCTGGGAAACGAAATATCATCACATAGACACTAGACAGATGGATTCTCAGAAACTTCTTTGTGATGAGTGCGTTCCACTCAGAGACTTGAACGTCCCTCTTGAGAGAACAGTTTGGAAACACTCCTTTTGTAGAATCTGCAAGTGTTTATTTGGAGCGCTTTGAGGCCTATGTTGGAAAAGGAAATATCTTCACATAGAAACTAGACAGAAGCATTCTCAGAAACTTCTTTGCGATGAGTGCATTCAACGCACAGACTTGAAGCTTCCTTTGGAAAGAGCAGTTTTGAAACACTCTTTTTGTAGAATCTGCAAGTGGATATGTGGAGCGCTTTGAGGCCTCTGCTGGAAAAGGAAATATCTTCACAGAAAAACTAGACAGAAGCATTCTCAGAAACGTCTTGGTCATGTGTGCATTGAACTCACAGAGTAGAACCTTCCTTTTGATAGAGAAGCTTGGAAACACTCTTTTAGTAGAATCTTCAGGTGGATATATGGAGTGCTTCGAGGCCTATGCTGGAAAAGGAAATGTCTTCACTTAGAAACGAGACAAAGGCATTCTCGGAAAGTTCCCTGTGCTTTGTGCATTCAACTCACAGAGCTCAGCCTTCTTTTTGCTAGAGCAGTTTGGAAACACTCTTTTTGTAGAGTCTGCAAGTGGATAATTGGAGCGCTTTGAGGCCTACGCTGCAAAAGGAAATAACATTGCATAAAAACTAGATGGAAGCATTCTCACAAACTTCTTTGTGGTGAGTGCATTCAACTCACAGAGTTGAACCTTCGTTTTGATAGACCAGTTTTGAAACACTGTTTTTGTAGTATTCGCAAGTGGATATTTGGAGCGCGTTGAGGCTGGAGTTGGAAAAGGAAATATCTTCACATACAAACTAGACGGAAGCATTCTCCGAAGCTTCTTTGTCACGTGGGGATTGAACTCACAGTGTTGAACATTCCTTTTCGTAGAGCGGTTCTGCATGACTCTTTTTGTGGAAACTGCAAGTGGATATTTGGTGCGATTGCGGCATCTAGTGGAGAGGAACATACATTACGATGAAAACTAGATTGAACTCTTCTCAGAAACTACTTTGCGATGAGTGCCTTCTACTCACAGAGTCGAACCTTCCTTTCGAGAGAAGAGTTTTGAGACACTCTTTTTGTGGAATCTGCAAGGGGATCACTAGGGCGCTTTGATGCCTATGCTGGAAAAGGAAACATCTTCACACGAAAACTAGACAGAAGCATTCTCAGAAACCTTTTCTGATGTGCGCATTCAACTCACCGAGTTGAACCTTCCTTTTGATAGAGCAGTTTTGAAACACTCTTTTTGTAGAATCTGCAAGTGGAGATTTGGAGTGCTTTGAGTCCTACCCTGGAAAAGGAAATAACTTCACTTAGAACCTAGACGGAAGCATTCTCAGAGACTTCCCTGTGCTTTCTGCAATCAACTCACAGAGTTGAACCTTCCTTCTGATAGAACAGCTTTGAAACGCTCTTTTTGTAGAATCTGCAAGTCGATACTTGGAACGCTTTGAGGCCTATGCTGGAAAAGGAAATAGCTTCACATAAAAACTAGAGAGAAGCATTCTCAGAAACTTCTTTGTGATCTGCGCATTCAACCCACAGAGTTGAAGCTTCCCTTTGCTATAGCAGTTTTGAAACTCTCTTTGAGTAGAATCTTCAAGGGGATATTCGGTGTGCCGAGAGGCCAACACTGGAAAAGGAAATATCTTCACTTAAAAACTGGACGGAAGCGTTCTCAGAAACTACCCTGAGCATTATGCATTCAACTCACAGAGAGGAATCTTCCTTTGGAGAGCGCAGTTTTGAAACACTCTTTTCGCAGAATTTGCTAGGGGATGTTTGGAGCTTTTGGAGGCCTATGCTGGAAGAGGAAATATCTTCACATACCAAGTAGACAGAAGCATTCTCACAAGCTTCTTTGTGATGAGTGACTTCAACTCACAGACTTGAACCTTCCTTTTGAAAGAGCAGTCTTGAAACACTCCTTTTGTAGAATCTGCAAGTGGATATTTATAGCGTTTTGAGGCCTTTGCTGGGAAATGAAATATCTTCACCTAAAAACTAGACAGAAGCATTCTCAGAAACATCTTTGCGATGTGTGCATTCAACTCACAGGGTTGAACCTTCCTTTTGATAGAGCAGTTTTGAAACGCACTTTGTGTAGAATCTGCAAGTGGATATTTGGAGGGCTTTCAGGCCTACGCTGGAAAAGGGAATATCTTCACATAAACACTAGACAGAAGCATTCTCAGAAACTTCTTTGTGATGTGTGCATTCAACTCACAGAGTTGAACCGGCCTTCTGATAGAGCCGTTTGGAAACAGCCTTTTTGTAACATCTGCAAGTGGATATTTGGAGCGATTTGAGGCGTATGATGGAAAGGGAAATATCTTCACATAGAAACTAGACAGAAGCCTTCTCAGAAACTTCTGTGTGATGAGTGCATTCAACTCACAGACTTGAACCTTCCTTTTGATAGAGAAGTTTTGAAACACTCTTTTAGAGGCATCTGAATGAGGATCTTGGGAGCGCTTCGAGGCCAATGCTGGGAAACGAAATATCATCACATAGAAACTAGACAGATGGATTCTCAGAAACTTCTTTGTGATGAGTGCGTTCCACTCACAGACTTGAACGTCCCTCTTGAGAGAACCGTTTTGAAACACTCCTTTTGTAGAATCTGCAAGTGTTTATTTGGAGCGCTTTGAGGCCTATGTTGGAAAAGGAAATATCTTCACATATAAACTAGACAGAAGCATTCTCAGAAACTTCTTTGCGATGAGTGCATTCAACGCACAGACTTGAAGCTTCCTTTGGAAAGAGCAGTTTTGAAACACTCTTTTTGTAGAATCTGCAAGTGGATATGTGGAGCGCTTTGAGGCCTCTGCTGGAAAAGGAAATATCTTCACAGAATAACTAGACAGAAGCATTCTCAGAAACGTCTTGGTCATGTGTGCATTGAACTCACAGAGCAGAACCTTCCTTTTGATAGAGAAGCTTGGAAACACTCTTTTAGTAGAATCTTCAGGTGGATGTATGGAGTGCTTTGAGGCCTATGCTGGAAAAGGAAATGTCTTCACGTAGAAACGAGACAAAGGCATTCTCGGAAAGTTCCCCGTGCTTTGTGCATTCAACTCACAGAGTTCAGCCTTCTTTTTGCTAGAGCAGTTTGGAAACACTCTTTTTGTAGACTCTGCAAGTGGATAATTGGAGCGCCTTGAGGCCTACGCTGCAAAAGGAAATAACATTGCATAAAAACTAGATGGAAGCATTCTCACAAACTTCTTTGTGGTGAGTGCATTCAACTCACAGAGTTGAACCTTCGTTTTGATAGACCAGTTTTGAAACACTGTTTTTGTAGTATTCGCAAGTGGATATTTGGAGCGCCTTGAGGCTGGAGTTGGAAAAGGAAATATCTTCACATACAAACTAGACGGAAGCATACTCCGAAGCTTCTTTGTCACGTGGGGATTGAACTCACAGTGTTGAACATTCCTTTTCGTAGAGCGGTTCTGCATGACTCTTTTTGTGGAAACTGCAAGTGGATGTTTGGTGCGATTGCGGCATCTAGTGGAAAGGAACATACATTACGATGAAAACTAGATTGAACTCTTCTCAGAAACTTCTTTGCGATGAGTGCCTTCTACTCACAGAGTCGAACCTTCCTTTCGAGAGAAGAGTTTTGAGACACTCTTTTTGTGGAATCTGCAAGGGGATCACTAGGGCGCTTTGATGCCTATGCTGGAAAAGGAAATATCTTCACACGAAAACTAGACAGAAGCATTCTCAGAAACCTTTTCTGATGTGCGCATTCAACTCACCGAGTTGAACCTTCCTTTTGATAGAGCAGTTTTGAAACACTCTTTTTGTAGAATCTGCAAGTGGAGATTTGGAGTGCTTTGAGTCCTACCCTGGAAAAGGAAATAACTTCACTTAGAACCTAGACGGAAGCATTCTCAGAGACTTCCCTGTGCTTTCTGCATTCAACTCACAGAGTTGAACCTTCCTTTTGATAGAACAGCTTTGAAACGCTCTTTTTGTAGAATCTGCAAGTCGATACTTGGAACGCTTTGAGGCCTATGCTGGAAAAGGAAATAGCTTCACATAAAAACTAGAGAGAAGCATTCTCAGAAACTTCTTTGTGATCTGCGCATTCAACCCACAGAGTTGAAGCTTCCCTTTGCTATAGCAGTTTTGAAACTCTCTTTGAGTAGAATCTTCAAGGGGATATTCGGTGTGCCGAGAGGCCAACACTGGAAAAGGAAATATCTTCACTTAAAAACTGGACGGAAGCGTTCTCAGAAACTACCCTGAGCTTTATGCATTCAACTCACAGAGAGGACTCTTCCTTTGGAGAGCGCAGTTTTGAAACACTCTTTTTGCAGAATTTGCTAGGGGATGTTTGGAGCTTTTGGAGGCCTATGCTGGAAGAGGAAATATCTTCACATACCAAGTAGACAGAAGCATTCTCACAAACTTCTTTGTGATGAGTGACTTCAACTCACAGACTTGAACCTTCCTTTTGAAAGAGCAGTCTTCAAACACCCCTTTTGTAGAATCTGCAAGTGGATATTTGGAGCGTTTTGAGGCCTTTGCTGGGAAATGAAATATCTTCACCTAAAAACTAGACAGAAGCATTCTCAGAAACATCTTTGCGATGTGTGCATTCAACTCACAGGGTTGAACCTTCCTTTTGATAGAGCAGTTTTGAAACGCACTTTGTGTAGAATCTGCAAGTGGATATTTGGAGGGCTTTCAGGCCTAAGCTGGAAAAGGGAATATCTTCACATAAACACTAGACAGAAGCATTCTCAGAAACTTCTTTGTGATGTGTGCATTCAACTCACAGAGTTGAACCGGCCTTCTGATAGAGCCGTTTGGAAACAGCCTTTTTGTAACATCTGCAAGTGGATATTTGGAGCGATTTGAGGCCTATGATGGAAAGGGAAATATCTTCCCATAGAAACTAGACAGAAGCCTTCTCAGAAACTTCTGTGTGATGAGTGCATTCAACTCACAGACTTGAACCTTCCTTTTGATAGAGAAGTTTTGAAACACTCTTTTAGAGGCATCTGAATGGGGATCTTGGGAGCGCTTCGAGGCCAATGCTGGGAAACGAAATATCATCACATAGACACTAGACAGATGGATTCTCAGAAACTTCTTTGTGATGAGTGCGTTCCACTCAGAGACTTGAACGTCCCTCTTGAGAGAACAGTTTGGAAACACTCCTTTTGTAGAATCTGCAAGTGTTTATTTGGAGCGCTTTGAGGCCTATGTTGGAAAAGGAAATATCTTCACATATAAACTAGACAGAAGCATTCTCAGAAACTTCTTTGCGATGAGTGCATTCAACGCACAGACTTGAAGCTTCCTTTGGAAAGAGCAGTTTTGAAACACTCTTTTTGTAGAATCTGCAAGTGGATATGTGGAGCGCTTTGAGGCCTCTGCTGGAAAAGGAAATATCTTCACAGAAAAACTAGACAGAAGCATTCTCAGAAACGTCTTGGTCATGTGTGCATTGAACTCACAGAGTAGAACCTTCCTTTTGATAGAGAAGCTTGGAAACACTCTTTTAGTAGAATCTTCAGGTGGATATATGGAGTGCTTCGAGGCCTATGCTGGAAAAGGAAATGTCTTCACGTAGAAACGAGACAAAGGCATTCTCGGAAAGTTCCCTGTGCTTTGTGCATTCAACTCACAGAGCTCAGCCTTCTTTTTGCTAGAGCAGTTTGGAAACACTCTTTTTGTAGAGTCTGCAAGTGGATAATTGGAGCGCTTTGAGGCCTACGCTGCAAAAGGAAATAACATTGCATTAAAACTAGATGGAAGCATTCTCACAAACTTCTTTGTGGTGAGTGCATTCAACTCACAGAGTTGAACCTTCGTTTTGATAGACCAGTTTTGAAACACTGTTTTTGTAGTATTCGCAAGTGGATATTTGGAGCGCGTTGAGGCTGGAGTTGGAAAAGGAAATATCTTCACATACAAACTAGACGGAAGCATTCTCCGAAGCTTCTTTGTCACGTGGGGATTGAACTCACAGTGTTGAACATTCCTTTTCGTAGAGCGGTTCTGCATGACTCTTTTTGTGGAAACTGCAAGTGGATATTTGGTGCGATTGCGGCATCTAGTGGAAAGGAACATACATTACGATGAAAACTAGATTGAACTCTTCTCAGAAACTACTTTGCGATGAGTGCCTTCTACTCACAGAGTCGAACCTTCCTTTCGAGAGAAGAGTTTTGAGACACTCTTTTTGTGGAATCTGCAAGGGGATCACTAGGGCGCTTTGATGCCTATGCTGGAAAAGGAAACATCTTCACACGAAAACTAGACAGAAGCATTCTCAGAAACCTTTTCTGATGTGCGCATTCAACTCACCGAGTTGAACCTTCCTTTTGATAGAGCAGTTTTGAAACACTCTTTTTGTAGAATCTGCAAGTGGAGATTTGGAGTGCTTTGAGTCCTACCCTGGAAAAGGAAATAACTTCACTTAGAACCTAGACGGAAGCATTCTCAGAGACTTCCCTGTGCTTTCTGCATTCAACTCACAGAGTTGAACCTTCCTTCTGATAGAACAGCTTTGAAACGCTCTTTTTGTAGAATCTGCAAGTCGATACTTGGAACGCTTTGAGGCCTATGCTGGAAAAGGAAATAGCTTCACATAAAAACTAGAGAGAAGCATTCTCAGAAACTTCTTTGTGATCTGCGCATTCAACCCACAGAGTTGAAGCTTCCCTTTGCTATAGCAGTTTTGAAACTCTCTTTGAGTAGAATCTTCAAGGGGATATTCGGTGTGCCGAGAGGCCAACACTGGAAAAGGAAATATCTTCACTTAAAAACTGGACGGAAGCGTTCTCAGAAACTACCCTGAGCATTATGCATTCAACTCACAGAGAGGAATCTTCCTTTGGAGAGCGCAGTTTTGAAACACTCTTTTCGCAGAATTTGCTAGGGGATTATTGGAGCTTTTGGAGGCCTATGCTGGAAGAGGAAATATCTTCACACGAAAACTAGACAGAAGCATTCTCAGAAACCTTTTCTGATGTGCGCATTCAACTCACAGAGTTGAACCTTCCTTTTGATAGAGCAGTTTTGAAACACTCTTTTTGTAGAATCTGCAAGTGGAGATTTGGAGTGCTTTGAGTCCTACCCTGGAAAAGGAAATAACTTCACTTAGAACCTAGACGGAAGCATTCTCAGAGACTTCCCTGTGCTTTCTGCATTCAACTCACAGAGTTGAACCTTCCTTTTGATAGAACAGCTTTGAAACGCTCTTTTTGTAGAATCTGCAAGTCGATACTTGGAACGCTTTGAGGCCTATGCTGGAAAAGGAAATAGCTTCACTTAAAAACTGGACGGAAGCGTTCTCAGAAACTACCCTGAGCTTTATGCATTCAACTCACAGAGAGGACTCTTCCTTTGGAGAGCGCAGTTTTGAAACACTCTTTTTGCAGAATTTGCTAGGGGATGTTTGGAGCTTTTGGAGGCCTATGCTGGAAGAGGAAATATCTTCACATACCAAGTAGACAGAAGCATTCTCACAAACTTCTTTGTGATGAGTGACTTCAACTCACAGACTTGAACCTTCCTTTTGAAAGAGCAGTCTTGAAACACCCCTTTTGTAGAATCTGCAAGTGGATATTTGGAGCGTTTTGAGGCCTTTGCTGGGAAATGAAATATCTTCACCTAAAAACTAGACAGAAGCATTCTCAGAAACATCTTTGCGATGTGTGCATTCAACTCACAGGGTTGAACCTTCCTTTTGATAGAGCAGTTTTGAAACGCACTTTGTGTAGAATCTGCAAGTGGATATTTGGAGGGCTTTCAGGCCTATGCTGGAAAAGGGAATATCTTCACATAAACACTAGACAGAAGCATTCTCAGAAACTTCTTTGTGATGTGTGCATTCAACTCACAGAGTTGAACCGGCCTTCTGATAGAGCCGTTTGGAAACAGCCTTTTTGTAACATCTGCAAGTGGATATTTGGAGCGATTTGAGGCCTATGATGGAAAGGGAAATATCTTCCCATAGAAACTAGACAGAAGCCTTCTCAGAAACTTCTGTGTGATGAGTGCATTCAACTCACAGACTTGAACCTTCCTTTTGATAGAGAAGTTTTGAAACACTCTTTTAGAGGCATCTGAATGAGGATCTTGGGAGCGCTTCGAGGCCAATGCTGGGAAACGAAATATCATCACATAGAAACTAGACAGATGGATTCTCAGAAACTTCTTTGTGATGAGTGCGTTCCACTCACAGACTTGAACGTCCCTCTTGAGAGAACAGTTTGGAAACACTCCTTTTGTAGAATCTGCAAGTGTTTATTTGGAGCGCTTTGAGGCCTATGTTGGAAAAGGAAATATCTTCACATAGAAACTAGACAGAAGCATTCTCAGAAACTTCTTTGCGATGAGTGCATTCAACGCACAGACTTGAAGCTTCCTTTGGAAAGAGCAGTTTTGAAACACTCTTTTTGTAGAATCTGCAAGTGGATATGTGGAGCGCTTTGAGGCCTCTGCTGGAAAAGGAAATATCTTCACAGAAAAACTAGACAGAAGCATTCTCAGAAACGTCTTGGTCATGTGTGCATTGAACTCACAGAGTAGAACCTTCCTTTTGATAGAGAAGCTTGGAAACACTCTTTTAGTAGAATCTTCAGGTGGATGTATGGAGTGCTTTGAGGCCTATGCTGGAAAAGGAAATGTCTTCACGTAGAAACGAGACAAAGGCATTCTCGGAAAGTTCCCCGTGCTTTGTGCATTCAACTCACAGAGTTCAGCCTTCTTTTTGCTAGAGCAGTTTGGAAACACTCTTTTTGTAGAGTCTGCAAGTGGATAATTGGAGCGCTTTGAGGCCTACGCTGCAAAAGGAAATAACATTGCATAAAAACTAGATGGAAGCATTCTCACAAACTTCTTTGTGGTGAGTGCATTCAACTCACAGAGTTGAACCTTCGTTTTGATAGACCAGTTTTGAAACACTGTTTTTGTAGTATTCGCAAGTGGATATTTGGAGCGCGTTGAGGCTGGAGTTGGAAAAGGAAATATCTTCACATACAAACTAGACGGAAGCATCCTCCCAAGCTTCTTTGTCACGTGGGGATTGAACTCACAGTGTTGAACATTCCTTTTCGTAGAGCGGTTCTGCATGACTCTTTTTGTGGAAACTGCAAGTGGATATTTGGTGCGATTGCGGCATCTAGTGGAAAGGAACATACATTACGATGAAAACTAGATTGAACTCTTCTCAGAAACTTCTTTGCGATGAGTGCCTTCTACTCACAGAGTCGAACCTTCCTTTCGAGAGAAGAGTTTTGAGACACTCTTTTTGTGGAATCTGCAAGGGGATCACTAGGGCGCTTTGATGCCTATGCTGGAAAAGGAAATATCTTCACACGAAAACTAGACAGAAGCATTCTCAGAAACCTTTTCTGATGTGCGCATTCAACTCACCGAGTTGAACCTTCCTTTTGATAGAGCAGTTTTGAAACACTCTTTTTGTAGAATCTGCAAGTGGAGATTTGGAGTGCTTTGAGTCCTACCCTGGAAAAGGAAATAACTTCACTTAGAACCTAGACGGAAGCATTCTCAGAGACTTCCCTGTGCTTTCTGCATTCAACTCACAGAGTTGAACCTTCCTTTTGATAGAACAGCTTTGAAACGCTCTTTTTGTAGAATCTGCAAGTCGATACTTGGAACGCTTTGAGGCCTATGCTGGAAAAGGAAATAGCTTCACTTAAAAACTGGACGGAAGCGTTCTCAGAAACTACCCTGA
The DNA here is from genome assembly GCF_028885625.2 of Pongo pygmaeus. Classification (NCBI taxonomy): domain Eukaryota; kingdom Metazoa; phylum Chordata; class Mammalia; order Primates; family Hominidae; genus Pongo; species Pongo pygmaeus. The sequence continues at coordinate 71,867,496 of NC_072376.2, forward strand.
GCTTTATGCATTCAACTCACAGAGAGGACTCTTCCTTTGGAGAGCGCAGTTTTGAAACACTCTTTTTGCAGAATTTGCTAGGGGATGTTTGGAGCTTTTGGAGGCCTATGCTGGAAGAGGAAATATCTTCACATACCAAGTAGACAGAAGCATTCTCACAAACTTCTTTGTGATGAGTGACTTCAACTCACAGACTTGAACCTTCCTTTTGAAAGAGCAGTCTTGAAACACCCCTTTTGTAGAATCTGCAAGTGGATATTTGGAGCGTTTTGAGGCCTTTGCTGGGAAATGAAATATCTTCACCTAAAAACTAGACAGAAGCATTCTCAGAAACATCTTTGCGATGTGTGCATTCAACTCACAGGGTTGAACCTTCCTTTTGATAGAGCAGTTTTGAAACGCACTTTGTGTAGAATCTGCAAGTGGATATTTGGAGGGCTTTCAGGCCTATGCTGGAAAAGGGAATATCTTCACATAAACACTAGACAGAAGCATTCTCAGAAACTTCTTTGTGATGTGTGCATTCAACTCACAGAGTTGAACCGGCCTTCTGATAGAGCCGTTTGGAAACAGCCTTTTTGTAACATCTGCAAGTGGATATTTGGAGCGATTTGAGGCCTATGATGGAAAGGGAAATATCTTCCCATAGAAACTAGACAGAAGCCTTCTCAGAAACTTCTGTGTGATGAGTGCATTCAACTCACAGACTTGAACCTTCCTTTTGATAGAGAAGTTTTGAAACACTCTTTTAGAGGCATCTGAATGAGGATCTTGGGAGCGCTTCGAGGCCAATGCTGGGAAACGAAATATCATCACATAGAAACTAGACAGATGGATTCTCAGAAACTTCTTTGTGATGAGTGCGTTCCACTCACAGACTTGAACGTCCCTCTTGAGAGAACAGTTTGGAAACACTCCTTTTGTAGAATCTGCAAGTGTTTATTTGGAGCGCTTTGAGGCCTATGTTGGAAAAGGAAATATCTTCACATATAAACTAGACAGAAGCATTCTCAGAAACTTCTTTGCGATGAGTGCATTCAACGCACAGACTTGAAGCTTCCTTTGGAAAGAGCAGTTTTGAAACACTCTTTTTGTAGAATCTGCAAGTGGATATGTGGAGCGCTTTGAGGCCTCTGCTGGAAAAGGAAATATCTTCACAGAAAAACTAGACAGAAGCATTCTCAGAAACGTCTTGGTCATGTGTGCATTGAACTCACAGAGTAGAACCTTCCTTTTGATAGAGAAGCTTGGAAACACTCTTTTAGTAGAATCTTCAGGTGGATGTATGGAGTGCTTTGAGGCCTATGCTGGAAAAGGAAATGTCTTCACGTAGAAACGAGACAAAGGCATTCTCGGAAAGTTCCCCGTGCTTTGTGCATTCAACTCACAGAGTTCAGCCTTCTTTTTGCTAGAGCAGTTTGGAAACACTCTTTTTGTAGAGTCTGCAAGTGGATAATTGGAGCGCTTTGAGGCCTACGCTGCAAAAGGAAATAACATTGCATAAAAACTAGATGGAAGCATTCTCACAAACTTCTTTGTGGTGAGTGCATTCAACTCACAGAGTTGAACCTTCGTTTTGATAGACCAGTTTTGAAACACTGTTTTTGTAGTATTCGCAAGTGGATATTTGGAGCGCGTTGAGGCTGGAGTTGGAAAAGGAAATATCTTCACATACAAACTAGACGGAAGCATCCTCCCAAGCTTCTTTGTCACGTGGGGATTGAACTCACAGTGTTGAACATTCCTTTTCGTAGAGCGGTTCTGCATGACTCTTTTTGTGGAAACTGCAAGTGGATATTTGGTGCGATTGCGGCATCTAGTGGAAAGGAACATACATTACGATGAAAACTAGATTGAACTCTTCTCAGAAACTTCTTTGCGATGAGTGCCTTCTACTCACAGAGTCGAACCTTCCTTTCGAGAGAAGAGTTTTGAGACACTCTTTTTGTGGAATCTGCAAGGGGATCACTAGGGCGCTTTGATGCCTATGCTGGAAAAGGAAATATCTTCACACGAAAACTAGACAGAAGCATTCTCAGAAACCTTTTCTGATGTGCGCATTCAACTCACCGAGTTGAACCTTCCTTTTGATAGAGCAGTTTTGAAACACTCTTTTTGTAGAATCTGCAAGTGGAGATTTGGAGTGCTTTGAGTCCTACCCTGGAAAAGGAAATAACTTCACTTAGAACCTAGACGGAAGCATTCTCAGAGACTTCCCTGTGCTTTCTGCATTCAACTCACAGAGTTGAACCTTCCTTTTGATAGAACAGCTTTGAAACGCTCTTTTTGTAGAATCTGCAAGTCGATACTTGGAACGCTTTGAGGCCTATGCTGGAAAAGGAAATAGCTTCACTTAAAAACTGGACGGAAGCGTTCTCAGAAACTACCCTGAGCTTTATGCATTCAACTCACAGAGAGGACTCTTCCTTTGGAGAGCGCAGTTTTGAAACACTCTTTTTGCAGAATTTGCTAGGGGATGTTTGGAGCTTTTGGAGGCCTATGCTGGAAGAGGAAATATCTTCACATACCAAGTAGACAGAAGCATTCTCACAAACTTCTTTGTGATGAGTGACTTCAACTCACAGACTTGAACCTTCCTTTTGAAAGAGCAGTCTTGAAACACCCCTTTTGTAGAATCTGCAAGTGGATATTTGGAGCGTTTTGAGGCCTTTGCTGGGAAATGAAATATCTTCACCTAAAAACTAGACAGAAGCATTCTCAGAAACATCTTTGCGATGTGTGCATTCAACTCACAGGGTTGAACCTTCCTTTTGATAGAGCAGTTTTGAAACGCACTTTGTGTAGAATCTGCAAGTGGATATTTGGAGGGCTTTCAGGCCTATGCTGGAAAAGGGAATATCTTCACATAAACACTAGACAGAAGCATTCTCAGAAACTTCTTTGTGATGTGTGCATTCAACTCACAGAGTTGAACCGGCCTTCTGATAGAGCCGTTTGGAAACAGCCTTTTTGTAACATCTGCAAGTGGATATTTGGAGCGATTTGAGGCCTATGATGGAAAGGGAAATATCTTCCCATAGAAACTAGACAGAAGCCTTCTCAGAAACTTCTGTGTGATGAGTGCATTCAACTCACAGACTTGAACCTTCCTTTTGATAGAGAAGTTTTGAAACACTCTTTTAGAGGCATCTGAATGAGGATCTTGGGAGCGCTTCGAGGCCAATGCTGGGAAACGAAATATCATCACATAGAAACTAGACAGATGGATTCTCAGAAACTTCTTTGTGATGAGTGCGTTCCACTCACAGACTTGAACGTCCCTCTTGAGAGAACAGTTTGGAAACACTCCTTTTGTAGAATCTGCAAGTGTTTATTTGGAGCGCTTTGAGGCCTATGTTGGAAAAGGAAATATCTTCACATAGAAACTAGACAGAAGCATTCTCAGAAACTTCTTTGCGATGAGTGCATTCAACGCACAGACTTGAAGCTTCCTTTGGAAAGAGCAGTTTTGAAACACTCTTTTTGTAGAATCTGCAAGTGGATATGTGGAGCGCTTTGAGGCCTCTGCTGGAAAAGGAAATATCTTCACAGAAAAACTAGACAGAAGCATTCTCAGAAACGTCTTGGTCATGTGTGCATTGAACTCACAGAGTAGAACCTTCCTTTTGATAGAGAAGCTTGGAAACACTCTTTTAGTAGAATCTTCAGGTGGATGTATGGAGTGCTTTGAGGCCTATGCTGGAAAAGGAAATGTCTTCACGTAGAAACGAGACAAAGGCATTCTCGGAAAGTTCCCCGTGCTTTGTGCATTCAACTCACAGAGTTCAGCCTTGTTTTTGCTAGAGCAGTTTGGAAACACTCTTTTTGTAGAGTCTGCAAGTGGATAATTGGAGCGCTTTGAGGCCTACGCTGCAAAAGGAAATAACATTGCATAAAAACTAGATGGAAGCATTCTCACAAACTTCTTTGTGGTGAGTGCATTCAACTCACAGAGTTGAACCTTCGTTTTGATAGACCAGTTTTGAAACACTGTTTTTGTAGTATTCGCAAGTGGATATTTGGAGCGCGTTGAGGCTGGAGTTGGAAAAGGAAATATCTTCACATACAAACTAGACGGAAGCATCCTCCCAAGCTTCTTTGTCACGTGGGGATTGAACTCACAGTGTTGAACATTCCTTTTCGTAGAGCGGTTCTGCATGACTCTTTTTGTGGAAACTGCAAGTGGATATTTGGTGCGATTGCGGCATCTAGTGGAAAGGAACATACATTACGATGAAAACTAGATTGAACTCTTCTCAGAAACTTCTTTGCGATGAGTGCCTTCTACTCACAGAGTCGAACCTTCCTTTCGAGAGAAGAGTTTTGAGACACTCTTTTTGTGGAATCTGCAAGGGGATCACTAGGGCGCTTTGATGCCTATGCTGGAAAAGGAAATATCTTCACACGAAAACTAGACAGAAGCATTCTCAGAAACCTTTTCTGATGTGCGCATTCAACTCACCGAGTTGAACCTTCCTTTTGATAGAGCAGTTTTGAAACACTCTTTTTGTAGAATCTGCAAGTGGAGATTTGGAGTGCTTTGAGTCCTACCCTGGAAAAGGAAATAACTTCACTTAGAACCTAGACGGAAGCATTCTCAGAGACTTCCCTGTGCTCTCTGCATTCAACTCACAGAGTTGAACCTTCCTTTTGATAGAACAGCTTTGAAACGCTCTTTTTGTAGAATCTGCAAGTCGATACTTGGAACGCTTTGAGGCCTATGCTGGAAAAGGAAATAGCTTCACTTAAAAACTGGACGGAAGCGTTCTCAGAAACTACCCTGAGCTTTATGCATTCAACTCACAGAGAGGACTCTTCCTTTGGAGAGCGCAGTTTTGAAACACTCTTTTTGCAGAATTTGCTAGGGGATGTTTGGAGCTTTTGGAGGCCTATGCTGGAAGAGGAAATATCTTCACATACCAAGTAGACAGAAGCATTCTCACAAACTTCTTTGTGATGAGTGACTTCAACTCACAGACTTGAACCTTCCTTTTGAAAGAGCAGTCTTCAAACACCCCTTTTGTAGAATCTGCAAGTGGATATTTGGAGCGTTTTGAGGCCTTTGCTGGGAAATGAAATATCTTCACCTAAAAACTAGACAGAAGCATTCTCAGAAACATCTTTGCGATGTGTGCATTCAACTCACAGGGTTGAACCTTCCTTTTGATAGAGCAGTTTTGAAACGCACTTTGTGTAGAATCTGCAAGTGGATATTTGGAGGGCTTTCAGGCCTATGCTGGAAAAGGGAATATCTTCACATAAACACTAGACAGAAGCATTCTCAGAAACTTCTTTGTGATGTGTGCATTCAACTCACAGAGTTGAACCGGCCTTCTGATAGAGCCGTTTGGAAACAGCCTTTTTGTAACATCTGCAAGTGGATATTTGGAGCGATTTGAGGCCTATGATGGAAAGGGAAATATCTTCCCATAGAAACTAGACAGAAGCCTTCTCAGAAACTTCTGTGTGATGAGTGCATTCAACTCACAGACTTGAACCTTCCTTTTGATAGAGAAGTTTTGAAACACTCTTTTAGAGGCATCTGAATGAGGATCTTGGGAGCGCTTCGAGGCCAATGCTGGGAAACGAAATATCATCACATAGAAACTAGACAGATGGATTCTCAGAAACTTCTTTGTGATGAGTGCGTTCCACTCACAGACTTGAACGTCCCTCTTGAGAGAACAGTTTGGAAACACTCCTTTTGTAGAATCTGCAAGTGTTTATTTGGAGCGCTTTGAGGCCTATGTTGGAAAAGGAAATATCTTCACATATAAACTAGACAGAAGCATTCTCAGAAACTTCTTTGCGATGAGTGCATTCAACGCACAGACTTGAAGCTTCCTTTGGAAAGAGCAGTTTTGAAACACTCTTTTTGTAGAATCTGCAAGTGGATATGTGGAGCGCTTTGAGGCCTCTGCTGGAAAAGGAAATATCTTCACAGAAAAACTAGACAGAAGCATTCTCAGAAACGTCTTGGTCATGTGTGCATTGAACTCACAGAGTAGAACCTTCCTTTTGATAGAGAAGCTTGGAAACACTCTTTTAGTAGAATCTTCAGGTGGATGTATGGAGTGCTTTGAGGCCTATGCTGGAAAAGGAAATGTCTTCACGTAGAAACGAGACAAAGGCATTCTCGGAAAGTTCCCCGTGCTTTGTGCATTCAACTCACAGAGTTCAGCCTTCTTTTTGCTAGAGCAGTTTGGAAACACTCTTTTTGTAGAGTCTGCAAGTGGATAATTGGAGCGCTTTGAGGCCTACGCTGCAAAAGGAAATAACATTGCATAAAAACTAGATGGAAGCATTCTCACAAACTTCTTTGTGGTGAGTGCATTCAACTCACAGAGTTGAACCTTCGTTTTGATAGACCAGTTTTGAAACACTGTTTTTGTAGTATTCGCAAGTGGATATTTGGAGCGCGTTGAGGCTGGAGTTGGAAAAGGAAATATCTTCACATACAAACTAGACGGAAGCATCCTCCCAAGCTTCTTTGTCACGTGGGGATTGAACTCACAGTGTTGAACATTCCTTTTCGTAGAGCGGTTCTGCATGACTCTTTTTGTGGAAACTGCAAGTGGATATTTGGTGCGATTGCGGCATCTAGTGGAAAGGAACATACATTACGATGAAAACTAGATTGAACTCTTCTCAGAAACTTCTTTGCGATGAGTGCCTTCTACTCACAGAGTCGAACCTTCCTTTCGAGAGAAGAGTTTTGAGACACTCTTTTTGTGGAATCTGCAAGGGGATCACTAGGGCGCTTTGATGCCTATGCTGGAAAAGGAAATATCTTCACACGAAAACTAGACAGAAGCATTCTCAGAAACCTTTTCTGATGTGCGCATTCAACTCACCGAGTTGAACCTTCCTTTTGATAGAGCAGTTTTGAAACACTCTTTTTGTAGAATCTGCAAGTGGAGATTTGGAGTGCTTTGAGTCCTACCCTGGAAAAGGAAATAACTTCACTTAGAACCTAGACGGAAGCATTCTCAGAGACTTCCCTGTGCTTTCTGCATTCAACTCACAGAGTTGAACCTTCCTTTTGATAGAACAGCTTTGAAACGCTCTTTTTGTAGAATCTGCAAGTCGATACTTGGAACGCTTTGAGGCCTATGCTGGAAAAGGAAATAGCTTCACTTAAAAACTGGACGGAAGCGTTCTCAGAAACTACCCTGAGCTTTATGCATTCAACTCACAGAGAGGACTCTTCCTTTGGAGAGCGCAGTTTTGAAACACTCTTTTTGCAGAATTTGCTAGGGGATGTTTGGAGCTTTTGGAGGCCTATGCTGGAAGAGGAAATATCTTCACATACCAAGTAGACAGAAGCATTCTCACAAACTTCTTTGTGATGAGTGACTTCAACTCACAGACTTGAACCTTCCTTTTGAAAGAGCAGTCTTCAAACACCCCTTTTGTAGAATCTGCAAGTGGATATTTGGAGCGTTTTGAGGCCTTTGCTGGGAAATGAAATATCTTCACCTAAAAACTAGACAGAAGCATTCTCAGAAACATCTTTGCGATGTGTGCATTCAACTCACAGGGTTGAACCTTCCTTTTGATAGAGCAGTTTTGAAACGCACTTTGTGTAGAATCTGCAAGTGGATATTTGGAGGGCTTTCAGGCCTACGCTGGAAAAGGGAATATCTTCACATAAACACTAGACAGAAGCATTCTCAGAAACTTCTTTGTGATGTGTGCATTCAACTCACAGAGTTGAACCGGCCTTCTGATAGAGCCGTTTGGAAACAGCCTTTTTGTAACATCTGCAAGTGGATATTTGGAGCGATTTGAGGCCTATGATGGAAAGGGAAATATCTTCCCATAGAAACTAGACAGAAGCCTTCTCAGAAACTTCTGTGTGATGAGTGCATTCAACTCACAGACTTGAACCTTCCTTTTGATAGAGAAGTTTTGAAACACTCTTTTAGAGGCATCTGAATGGGGATCTTGGGAGCGCTTCGAGGCCAATGCTGGGAAACGAAATATCATCACATAGACACTAGACAGATGGATTCTCAGAAACTTCTTTGTGATGAGTGCGTTCCACTCACAGACTTGAACGTCCCTCTTGAGAGAACAGTTTGGAAACACTCCTTTTGTAGAATCTGCAAGTGTTTATTTGGAGCGCTTTGAGGCCTATGTTGGAAAAGGAAATATCTTCACATAGAAACTAGACAGAAGCATTCTCAGAAACTTCTTTGCGATGAGTGCATTCAACGCACAGACTTGAAGCTTCCTTTGGAAAGAGCAGTTTTGAAACACTCTTTTTGTAGAATCTGCAAGTGGATATGTGGAGCGCTTTGAGGCCTCTGCTGGAAAAGGAAATATCTTCACAGAAAAACTAGACAGAAGCATTCTCAGAAACGTCTTGGTCATGTGTGCATTGAACTCACAGAGTAGAACCTTCCTTTTGATAGAGAAGCTTGGAAACACTCTTTTAGTAGAATCTTCAGGTGGATGTATGGAGTGCTTTGAGGCCTATGCTGGAAAAGGAAATGTCTTCACGTAGAAACGAGACAAAGGCATTCTCGGAAAGTTCCCCGTGCTTTGTGCATTCAACTCACAGAGTTCAGCCTTCTTTTTGCTAGAGCAGTTTGGAAACACTCTTTTTGTAGAGTCTGCAAGTGGATAATTGGAGCGCTTTGAGGCCTACGCTGCAAAAGGAAATAACATTGCATAAAAACTAGATGGAAGCATTCTCACAAACTTCTTTGTGGTGAGTGCATTCAACTCACAGAGTTGAACCTTCGTTTTGATAGACCAGTTTTGAAACACTGTTTTTGTAGTATTCGCAAGTGGATATTTGGAGCGCGTTGAGGCTGGAGTTGGAAAAGGAAATATCTTCACATACAAACTAGACGGAAGCATCCTCCCAAGCTTCTTTGTCACGTGGGGATTGAACTCACAGTGTTGAACATTCCTTTTCGTAGAGCGGTTCTGCATGACTCTTTTTGTGGAAACTGCAAGTGGATATTTGGTGCGATTGCGGCATCTAGTGGAAAGGAACATACATTACGATGAAAACTCGATTGAACTCTTCTCAGAAACTTCTTTGCGATGAGTGCCTTCTACTCACAGAGTCGAACCTTCCTTTCGAGAGAAGAGTTTTGAGACACTCTTTTTGTGGAATCTGCAAGGGGATCACTAGGGCGCTTTGATGCCTATGCTGGAAAAGGAAATATCTTCACACGAAAACTAGACAGAAGCATTCTCAGAAACCTTTTCTGATGTGCGCATTCAACTCACCGAGTTGAACCTTCCTTTTGATAGAGCAGTTTTGAAACACTCTTTTTGTAGAATCTGCAAGTGGAGATTTGGAGTGCTTTGAGTCCTACCCTGGAAAAGGAAATAACTTCACTTAGAACCTAGACGGAAGCATTCTCAGAGACTTCCCTGTGCTTTCTGCATTCAACTCACAGAGTTGAACCTTCCTTTTGATAGAACAGCTTTGAAACGCTCTTTTTGTAGAATCTGCAAGTCGATACTTGGAACGCTTTGAGGCCTATGCTGGAAAAGGAAATAGCTTCACTTAAAAACTGGACGGAAGCGTTCTCAGAAACTACCCTGAGCTTTATGCATTCAACTCACAGAGAGGACTCTTCCTTTGGAGAGCGCAGTTTTGAAACACTCTTTTTGCAGAATTTGCTAGGGGATGTTTGGAGCTTTTGGAGGCCTATGCTGGAAGAGGAAATATCTTCACATACCAAGTAGACAGAAGCATTCTCACAAACTTCTTTGTGATGAGTGACTTCAACTCACAGACTTGAACCTTCCTTTTGAAAGAGCAGTCTTCAAACACCCCTTTTGTAGAATCTGCAAGTGGATATTTGGAGCGTTTTGAGGCCTTTGCTGGGAAATGAAATATCTTCACCTAAAAACTAGACAGAAGCATTCTCAGAAACATCTTTGCGATGTGTGCATTCAACTCACAGGGTTGAACCTTCCTTTTGATAGAGCAGTTTTGAAACGCACTTTGTGTAGAATCTGCAAGTGGATATTTGGAGGGCTTTCAGGCCTAAGCTGGAAAAGGGAATATCTTCACATAAACACTAGACAGAAGCATTCTCAGAAACTTCTTTGTGATGTGTGCATTCAACTCACAGAGTTGAACCGGCCTTCTGATAGAGCCGTTTGGAAACAGCCTTTTTGTAACATCTGCAAGTGGATATTTGGAGCGATTTGAGGCCTATGATGGAAAGGGAAATATCTTCCCATAGAAACTAGACAGAAGCCTTCTCAGAAACTTCTGTGTGATGAGTGCATTCAACTCACAGACTTGAACCTTCCTTTTGATAGAGAAGTTTTGAAACACTCTTTTAGAGGCATCTGAATGGGGATCTTGGGAGCGCTTCGAGGCCAATGCTGGGAAACGAAATATCATCACATAGACACTAGACAGATGGATTCTCAGAAACTTCTTTGTGATGAGTGCGTTCCACTCAGAGACTTGAACGTCCCTCTTGAGAGAACAGTTTGGAAACACTCCTTTTGTAGAATCTGCAAGTGTTTATTTGGAGCGCTTTGAGGCCTATGTTGGAAAAGGAAATATCTTCACATAGAAACTAGACAGAAGCATTCTCAGAAACTTCTTTGCGATGAGTGCATTCAACGCACAGACTTGAAGCTTCCTTTGGAAAGAGCAGTTTTGAAACACTCTTTTTGTAGAATCTGCAAGTGGATATGTGGAGCGCTTTGAGGCCTCTGCTGGAAAAGGAAATATCTTCACAGAAAAACTAGACAGAAGCATTCTCAGAAACGTCTTGGTCATGTGTGCATTGAACTCACAGAGTAGAACCTTCCTTTTGATAGAGAAGCTTGGAAACACTCTTTTAGTAGAATCTTCAGGTGGATGTATGGAGTGCTTTGAGGCCTATGCTGGAAAAGGAAATGTCTTCACGTAGAAACGAGACAAAGGCATTCTCGGAAAGTTCCCCGTGCTTTGTGCATTCAACTCACAGAGTTCAGCCTTGTTTTTGCTAGAGCAGTTTGGAAACACTCTTTTTGTAGAGTCTGCAAGTGGATAATTGGAGCGCTTTGAGGCCTACGCTGCAAAAGGAAATAACATTGCATAAAAACTAGATGGAAGCATTCTCACAAACTTCTTTGTGGTGAGTGCATTCAACTCACAGAGTTGAACCTTCGTTTTGATAGACCAGTTTTGAAACACTGTTTTTGTAGTATTCGCAAGTGGATATTTGGAGCGCGTTGAGGCTGGAGTTGGAAAAGGAAATATCTTCACATACAAACTAGACGGAAGCATCCTCCCAAGCTTCTTTGTCACGTGGGGATTGAACTCACAGTGTTGAACATTCCTTTTCGTAGAGCGGTTCTGCATGACTCTTTTTGTGGAAACTGCAAGTGGATATTTGGTGCGATTGCGGCATCTAGTGGAAAGGAACATACATTACGATGAAAACTAGATTGAACTCTTCTCAGAAACTTCTTTGCGATGAGTGCCTTCTACTCACAGAGTCGAACCTTCCTTTCGAGAGAAGAGTTTTGAGACACTCTTTTTGTGGAATCTGCAAGGGGATCACTAGGGCGCTTTGATGCCTATGCTGGAAAAGGAAATATCTTCACACGAAAACTAGACAGAAGCATTCTCAGAAACCTTTTCTGATGTGCGCATTCAACTCACCGAGTTGAACCTTCCTTTTGATAGAGCAGTTTTGAAACACTCTTTTTGTAGAATCTGCAAGTGGAGATTTGGAGTGCTTTGAGTCCTACCCTGGAAAAGGAAATAACTTCACTTAGAACCTAGACGGAAGCATTCTCAGAGACTTCCCTGTGCTTTCTGCATTCAACTCACAGAGTTGAACCTTCCTTTTGATAGAACAGCTTTGAAACGCTCTTTTTGTAGAATCTGCAAGTCGATACTTGGAACGCTTTGAGGCCTATGCTGGAAAAGGAAATAGCTTCACTTAAAAACTGGACGGAAGCGTTCTCAGAAACTACCCTGAGCTTTATGCATTCAACTCACAGAGAGGACTCTTCCTTTGGAGAGCGCAGTTTTGAAACACTCTTTTTGCAGAATTTGCTAGGGGATGTTTGGAGCTTTTGGAGGCCTATGCTGGAAGAGGAAATATCTTCACATACCAAGTAGACAGAAGCATTCTCACAAACTTCTTTGTGATGAGTGACTTCAACTCACAGACTTGAACCTTCCTTTTGAAAGAGCAGTCTTCAAACACCCCTTTTGTAGAATCTGCAAGTGGATATTTGGAGCGTTTTGAGGCCTTTGCTGGGAAATGAAATATCTTCACCTAAAAACTAGACAGAAGCATTCTCAGAAACATCTTTGCGATGTGTGCATTCAACTCACAGGGTTGAACCTTCCTTTTGATAGAGCAGTTTTGAAACGCACTTTGTGTAGAATCTGCAAGTGGATATTTGGAGGGCTTTCAGGCCTAAGCTGGAAAAGGGAATATCTTCACATAAACACTAGACAGAAGCATTCTCAGAAACTTCTTTGTGATGTGTGCATTCAACTCACAGAGTTGAACCGGCCTTCTGATAGAGCCGTTTGGAAACAGCCTTTTTGTAACATCTGCAAGTGGATATTTGGAGCGATTTGAGGCCTATGATGGAAAGGGAAATATCTTCCCATAGAAACTAGACAGAAGCCTTCTCAGAAACTTCTGTGTGATGAGTGCATTCAACTCACAGACTTGAACCTTCCTTTTGATAGAGAAGTTTTGAAACACTCTTTTAGAAGCATCTGAATGAGGATCTTGGGAGCGCTTCGAGGCCAATGCTGGGAAACGAAATATCATCACATAGAAACTAGACAGATGGATTCTCAGAAACTTCTTTGTGATGAGTGCGTTCCACTCACAGACTTGAACGTCCCTCTTGAGAGAACAGTTTTGAAACACTCCTTTTGTAGAATCTGCAAGTGTTTATTTGGAGCGCTTTGAGGCCTATGTTGGAAAAGGAAATATCTTCACATAGAAACTAGACAGAAGCATTCTCAGAAACTTCTTTGCGATGAGTGCATTCAACGCACAGACTTGAAGCTTCCTTTGGAAAGAGCAGTTTTGAAACACTCTTTTTGTAGAATCTGCAAGTGGATATGTGGAGCGCTTTGAGGCCTCTGCTGGAAAAGGAAATATCTTCACAGAAAAACTAGACAGAAGCATTCTCAGAAACGTCTTGGTCATGTGTGCATTGAACTCACAGAGTAGAACCTTCCTTTTGATAGAGAAGCTTGGAAACACTCTTTTAGTAGAATCTTCAGGTGGATGTATGGAGTGCTTTGAGGCCTATGCTGGAAAAGGAAATGTCTTCACGTAGAAACGAGACAAAGGCATTCTCGGAAAGTTCCCCGTGCTTTGTGCATTCAACTCACAGAGTTCAGCCTTGTTTTTGCTAGAGCAGTTTGGAAACACTCTTTTTGTAGAGTCTGCAAGTGGATAATTGGAGCGCTTTGAGGCCTACGCTGCAAAAGGAAATAACATTGCATAAAAACTAGATGGAAGCATTCTCACAAACTTCTTTGTGGTGAGTGCATTCAACTCACAGAGTTGAACCTTCGTTTTGATAGACCAGTTTTGAAACACTGTTTTTGTAGTATTCGCAAGTGGATATTTGGAGCGCGTTGAGGCTGGAGTTGGAAAAGGAAATATCTTCACATACAAACTAGACGGAAGCATTCTCCGAAGCTTCTTTGTCACGTGGGGATTGAACTCACAGTGTTGAACATTCCTTTTCGTAGAGCGGTTCTGCATGACTCTTTTTGTGGAAACTGCAAGTGGATATTTGGTGCGATTGCGGCATCTAGTGGAAAGGAACATACATTACGATGAAAACTCGATTGAACTCTTCTCAGAAACTTCTTTGCGATGAGTGCCTTCTACTCACAGAGTCGAACCTTCCTTTCGAGAGAAGAGTTTTGAGACACTCTTTTTGTGGAATCTGCAAGGGGATCACTAGGGCGCTTTGATGCCTATGCTGGAAAAGGAAATATCTTCACACGAAAACTAGACAGAAGCATTCTCAGAAACCTTTTCTGATGTGCGCATTCAACTCACCGAGTTGAACCTTCCTTTTGATAGAGCAGTTTTGAAACACTCTTTTTGTAGAATCTGCAAGTGGAGATTTGGAGGGCTTTGAGTCCTACCCTGGAAAAGGAAATAACTTCACTTAGAACCTAGACGGAAGCATTCTCAGAGACTTCCCTGTGCTTTCTGCATTCAACTCACAGAGTTGAACCTTCCTTTTGATAGAACAGCTTTGAAACGCTCTTTTTGTAGAATCTGCAAGTCGATACTTGGAACGCTTTGAGGCCTATGCTGGAAAAGGAAATAGCTTCACTTAAAAACTGGACGGAAGCGTTCTCAGAAACTACCCTGAGCTTTATGCATTCAACTCACAGAGAGGACTCTTCCTTTGGAGAGCGCAGTTTTGAAACACTCTTTTTGCAGAATTTGCTAGGGGATGTTTGGAGCTTTTGGAGGCCTATGCTGGAAGAGGAAATATCTTCACATACCAAGTAGACAGAAGCATTCTCACAAACTTCTTTGTGATGAGTGACTTCAACTCACAGACTTGAACCTTCCTTTTGAAAGAGCAGTCTTCAAACACCCCTTTTGTAGAATCTGCAAGTGGATATTTGGAGCGTTTTGAGGCCTTTGCTGGGAAATGAAATATCTTCACCTAAAAACTAGACAGAAGCATTCTCAGAAACATCTTTGCGATGTGTGCATTCAACTCACAGGGTTGAACCTTCCTTTTGATAGAGCAGTTTTGAAACGCACTTTGTGTAGAATCTGCAAGTGGATATTTGGAGGGCTTTCAGGCCTAAGCTGGAAAAGGGAATATCTTCACATAAACACTAGACAGAAGCATTCTCAGAAACTTCTTTGTGATGTGTGCATTCAACTCACAGAGTTGAACCGGCCTTCTGATAGAGCCGTTTGGAAACAGCCTTTTTGTAACATCTGCAAGTGGATATTTGGAGCGATTTGAGGCCTATGATGGAAAGGGAAATATCTTCCCATAGAAACTAGACAGAAGCCTTCTCAGAAACTTCTGTGTGATGAGTGCATTCAACTCACAGACTTGAACCTTCCTTTTGATAGAGAAGTTTTGAAACACTCTTTTAGAGGCATCTGAATGAGGATCTTGGGAGCGCTTCGAGGCCAATGCTGGGAAACGAAATATCATCACATAGAAACTAGACAGATGGATTCTCAGAAACTTCTTTGTGATGAGTGCGTTCCACTCACAGACTTGAACGTCCCTCTTGAGAGAACAGTTTGGAAACACTCCTTTTGTAGAATCTGCAAGTGTTTATTTGGAGCGCTTTGAGGCCTATGTTGGAAAAGGAAATATCATCACATAGAAACTAGACAGAAGCATTCTCAGAAACTTCTTTGCGATGAGTGCATTCAACGCACAGACTTGAAGCTTCCTTTGGAAAGAGCAGTTTTGAAACACTCTTTTTGTAGAATCTGCAAGTGGATATGTGGAGCGCTTTGAGGCCTCTGCTGGAAAAGGAAATATCTTCACAGAAAAACTAGACAGAAGCATTCTCAGAAACGTCTTGGTCATGTGTGCATTGAACTCACAGAGTAGAACCTTCCTTTTGATAGAGAAGCTTGGAAACACTCTTTTAGTAGAATCTTCAGGTGGATGTATGGAGTGCTTTGAGGCCTATGCTGGAAAAGGAAATGTCTTCACGTAGAAACGAGACAAAGGCATTCTCGGAAAGTTCCCCGTGCTTTGTGCATTCAACTCACAGAGTTCAGCCTTCTTTTTGCTAGAGCAGTTTGGAAACACTCTTTTTGTAGAGTCTGCAAGTGGATAATTGGAGCGCTTTGAGGCCTACGCTGCAAAAGGAAATAACATTGCATAAAAACTAGATGGAAGCATTCTCACAAACTTCTTTGTGGTGAGTGCATTCAACTCACAGAGTTGAACCTTCGTTTTGATAGACCAGTTTTGAAACACTGTTTTTGTAGTATTCGCAAGTGGATATTTGGAGCGCGTTGAGGCTGGAGTTGGAAAAGGAAATATCTTCACATACAAACTAGACGGAAGCATTCTCCGAAGCTTCTTTGTCACGTGGGGATTGAACTCACAGTGTTGAACATTCCTTTTCGTAGAGCGGTTCTGCATGACTCTTTTTGTGGAAACTGCAAGTGGATATTTGGTGCGATTGCGGCATCTAGTGGAAAGGAACATACATTACGATGAAAACTCGATTGAACTCTTCTCAGAAACTTCTTTGCGATGAGTGCCTTCTACTCACAGAGTCGAACCTTCCTTTCGAGAGAAGAGTTTTGAGACACTCTTTTTGTGGAATCTGCAAGGGGATCACTAGGGCGCTTTGATGCCTATGCTGGAAAAGGAAATATCTTCACACGAAAACTAGACAGAAGCATTCTCAGAAACCTTTTCTGATGTGCGCATTCAACTCACCGAGTTGAACCTTCCTTTTGATAGAGCAGTTTTGAAACACTCTTTTTGTAGAATCTGCAAGTGGAGATTTGGAGTGCTTTGAGTCCTACCCTGGAAAAGGAAATAACTTCACTTAGAACCTAGACGGAAGCATTCTCAGAGACTTCCCTGTGCTTTCTGCATTCAACTCACAGAGTTGAACCTTCCTTTTGATAGAACAGCTTTGAAACGCTCTTTTTGTAGAATCTGCATGTCGATACTTGGAACGCTTTGAGGCCTATGCTGGAAAAGGAAATAGCTTCACATAAAAACTAGAGAGAAGCATTCTCAGAAACTTCTTTGTGATCTGCGCATTCAACCCACAGAGTTGAAGCTTCCCTTTGTTATAGCAGTTTTGAAACTCTCTTTGAGTAGAATCTTCAAGGGGATATTCGGTGTGCCGAGAGGCCAACACTGGAAAAGGAAATATCTTCACTTAAAAACTGGACGGAAGCGTTCTCAGAAACTACCCTGAGCTTTATGCATTCAACTCACAGAGAGGACTCTTCCTTTGGAGAGCGCAGTTTTGAAACACTCTTTTTGCAGAATTTGCTAGGGGATGTTTGGAGCTTTTGGAGGCCTATGCTGGAAGAGGAAATATCTTCACATACCAAGCAGACAGAAGCATTCTCACAAGCTTCTTTGTGATGAGTGCCTTCAACTCACAGACTTGAACCTTCCTTTTGAAAGAGCAGTCTTGAAACACTCCTTTTGTAGAATCTGCAAGTGGATATTTGGAGCGTTTTGAGGCCTTTGCTGGGAAATGAAATATCTTCACCTAAAAACTAGACAGAAGCATTCTCAGAAACATCTTTGCGATGTGTGCATTCAACTCACAGGGTTGAACCTTCCTTTTGATAGAGCAGTTTTGAAACGCACTTTGTGTAGAATCTGCAAGTGGATATTTGGAGGGCTTTCAGGCCTATGCTGGAAAAGGGAATATCTTCACATAAACACTAGACAGAAGCATTCTCAGAAACTTCTTTGTGTTGTGTGCATTCAACTCACAGAGTTGATCCTGCCTTCTGATAGAGCCGTTTGGAAACAGCCTTTTTGTAACATCTGCAAGTGGATATTTGGAGCGATTTGAGGCCTATGATGGAAAGGGAAATATCTTCCCATAGAAACTAGACAGAAGCCTTCTCAGAAACTTCTGTGTGATGAGTGCATTCAACTCACAGACTTGAACCTTCCTTTTGATAGAGAAGTTTTGAAACACTCTTTTAGAGGCATCTGAATGAGGATCTTGGGAGCGCTTCGAGGCCAATGCTGGGAAACGAAATATCATCACATAGAAACTAGACAGATGGATTCTCAGAAACTTCTTTGTGATGAGTGCGTTCCACTCACAGACTTGAACGTCCCTCTTGAGAGAACAGTTTTGAAACACTCCTTTTGTAGAATCTGCAAGTGTTTATTTGGAGCGCTTTGAGGCCTATGTTGGAAAAGGAAATATCTTCACATAGAAACTAGACAGAAGCATTCTCAGAAACTTCTTTGCGATGAGTGCATTCAACGCACAGACTTGAAGCTTCCTTTGGAAAGAGCAGTTTTGAAACACTCTTTTTGTAGAATCTGCAAGTGGATATGTGGAGCGCTTTGAGGCCTCTGCTGGAAAAGGAAATATCTTCACAGAAAAACTAGACAGAAGCATTCTCAGAAACGTCTTGGTCATGTGTGCATTGAACTCACAGAGTAGAACCTTCCTTTTGATAGAGAAGCTTGGAAACACTCTTTTAGTAGAATCTTCAGGTGGATGTATGGAGTGCTTTGAGGCCTATGCTGGAAAAGGAAATGTCTTCACGTAGAAACGAGACAAAGGCATTCTCGGAAAGTTCCCCGTGCTTTGTGCATTCAACTCACAGAGTTCAGCCTTGTTTTTGCTAGAGCAGTTTGGAAACACTCTTTTTGTAGAGTCTGCAAGTGGATAATTGGAGCGCTTTGAGGCCTACGCTGCAAAAGGAAATAACATTGCATAAAAACTAGATGGAAGCATTCTCACAAACTTCTTTGTGGTGAGTGCATTCAACTCACAGAGTTGAACCTTCGTTTTGATAGACCAGTTTTGAAACACTGTTTTTGTAGTATTCGCAAGTGGATATTTGGAGCGCCTTGAGGCTGGAGTTGGAAAAGGAAATATCTTCACATACAAACTAGACGGAAGCATCCTCCCAAGCTTCTTTGTCACGTGGGGATTGAACTCACAGTGTTGAACATTACTTTTCGTAGAGCGGTTCTGCATGACTCTTTTTGTGGAAACTGCAAGTGGATATTTGGTGCGATTGCGGCATCTAGTGGAAAGGAACATACATTACGATGAAAACTAGATTGAACTCTTCTCAGAAACTTCTTTGCGATGAGTGCCTTCTACTCACAGAGTCGAACCTTCCTTTTGAGAGAAGAGTTTTGAGACACTCTTTTTGTGGAATCTGCAAGGGGATCACTAGGGCGCTTTGATGCCTATGCTGGAAAAGGAAATATCTTCACACGAAAACTAGACAGAAGCATTCTCAGAAACCTTTTCTGATGTGCGCATTCAACTCACCGAGTTGAACCTTCCTTTTGATAGAACAGTTTTGAAACACTCTTTTTGTAGAATCTGCAAGTGGAGATTTGGAGTGCTTTGAGTCCTACCCTGGAAAAGGAAATAACTTCACTTAGAACCTAGACGGAAGCATTCTCAGAGACTTCCCTGTGCTTTCTGCATTCAACTCACAGAGTTGAACCTTCCTTTTGATAGAACAGCTTTGAAACGCTCTTTTTGTAGAATCTGCAAGTCGATACTTGGAACGCTTTGAGGCCTATGCTGGAAAAGGAAATAGCTTCACATAAAAACTAGAGAGAAGCATTCTCAGAAACTTCTTTGTGATCTCCGCATTCAACCCACAGAGTTGAAGCTTCCCTTTGCTATAGCAGTTTTGAAACTCTCTTTGAGTAGAATCTTCAAGGGGATATTCGGTGTGCCGAGAGGCCAACACTGGAAAAGGAAATATCTTCACTTAAAAACTTGACGGAAGCGTTCTCAGAAACTACCCTGAGCTTTATGCATTCAACTCACAGAGAGGACTCTTCCTTTGGAGAGCGCAGTTTTGAAACACTCTTTTTGCAGAATTTGCTAGGGGATGTTTGGAGCTTTTGGAGGCCTATGCTGGAAGAGGAACTATCTTCACATACCAAGTAGACAGAAGCATTCTCACAAGCTTCTTTGTGATGAGTGCCTTCAACTCACAGACTTGAACCTTCCTTTTGAAAGAGCAGTCTTGAAACACTCCTTTTGTAGAATCTGCAAGTGGATATTTGGAGCGTTTTGAGGCCTTTGCCGGGAAATGAAATATCTTCACCTAAAAACTAGACAGAAGCATTCTCAGAAACATCTTTGCGATGTGTGCATTCAACTCACAGGGTTGAACCTTCCTTTTGATAGAGCAGTTTTGAAACGCACTTTGTGTAGAATCTGCAAGTGGATATTTGGAGGGCTTTCAGGCCTATGCTGGAAAAGGGAATATCTTCACATAAACACTAGACAGAAGCATTCTCAGAAACTTCTTTGTGATGTGTGCATTCAACTCACAGAGTTGAACCGGCCTTCTGATAGAGCCGTTTGGAAACAGCCTTTTTGTAACATCTGCAAGTGGATATTTGGAGCGATTTGAGGCGTATGATGGAAAGGGAAATATCTTCACATAGAAACTAGACAGAAGCCTTCTCAGAAACTTCTGTGTGATGAGTGCATTCAACTCACAGACTTGAACCTTCCTTTTGATAGAGAAGTTTTGAAACACTCTTTTAGAGGCATCTGAATGAGGATCTTGGGAGCGCTTCGAGGCCAATGCTGGGAAACGAAATATCATCACATAGAAACTAGACAGATGGATTCTCAGAAACTTCTTTGTGATGAGTGCGTTCCACTCACAGACTTGAACGTCCCTCTTGAGAGAACCGTTTTGAAACACTCCTTTTGTAGAATCTGCAAGTGTTTATTTGGAGCGCTTTGAGGTCTATGTTGGAAAAGGAAATATCTTCACATATAAACTAGACAGAAGCATTCTCAGAAACTTCTTTGCGATGAGTGGATTCAACGCACAGACTTGAAGCTTCCTTTGGAAAGAGCAGTTTTGAAACACTCTTTTTGTAGAATCTGCAAGTGGATATGTGGAGCGCTTTGAGGCCTCTGCTGGAAAAGGAAATATCTTCACAGAATAACTAGACAGAAGCATTCTCAGAAACGTCTTGGTCATGTGTGCATTGAACTCACAGAGCAGAACCTTCCTTTTGATAGAGAAGCTTGGAAACACTCTTTTAGTAGAATCTTCAGGTGGATGTATGGAGTGCTTTGAGGCCTATGCTGGAAAAGGAAATGTCTTCACGTAGAAACGAGACAAAGGCATTCTCGGAAAGTTCCCCGTGCTTTGTGCATTCAACTCACAGAGTTCAGCCTTCTTTTTGCTAGAGCAGTTTGGAAACACTCTTTTTGTAGACTCTGCAAGTGGACAATTGGAGCGCCTTGAGGCCTACGCTGCAAAAGGAAATAACATTGCATAAAAACTAGATGGAAGCATTCTCACAAACTTCTTTGTGGTGAGTGCATTCAACTCACAGAGTTGAACCTTCGTTTTGATAGACCAGTTTTGAAACACTGTTTTTGTAGTATTCGCAAGTGGATATTTGGAGCGCCTTGAGGCTGGAGTTGGAAAAGGAAATATCTTCACATACAAACTAGACGGAAGCATCCTCCCAAGCTTCTTTGTCACGTGGGGATTGAACTCACAGTGTTGAACATTACTTTTCGTAGAGCGGTTCTGCATGACTCTTTTTGTGGAAACTGCAAGTGGATATTTGGTGCGATTGCGGCATCTAGTGGAAAGGAACATACATTACGATGAAAACTAGATTGAACTCTTCTCAGAAACTTCTTTGCGATGAGTGCCTTCTACTCACAGAGTCGAACCTTCCTTTTGAGAGAAGAGTTTTGAGACACTCTTTTTGTGGAATCTGCAAGGGGATCACTAGGGCGCTTTGATGCCTATGCTGGAAAAGGAAATATCTTCACACGAAAACTAGACAGAAGCATTCTCAGAAACCTTTTCTGATGTGCGCATTCAACTCACCGAGTTGAACCTTCCTTTTGATAGAACAGTTTTGAAACACTCTTTTTGTAGAATCTGCAAGTGGAGATTTGGAGTGCTTTGAGTCCTACCCTGGAAAAGGAAATAACTTCACTTAGAACCTAGACGGAAGCATTCTCAGAGACTTCCCTGTGCTTTCTGCATTCAACTCACAGAGTTGAACCTTCCTTTTGATAGAACAGCTTTGAAACGCTCTTTTTGTAGAATCTGCAAGTCGATACTTGGAACGCTTTGAGGCCTATGCTGGAAAAGGAAATAGCTTCACATAAAAACTAGAGAGAAGCATTCTCAGAAACTTCTTTGTGATCTCCGCATTCAACCCACAGAGTTGAAGCTTCCCTTTGCTATAGCAGTTTTGAAACTCTCTTTGAGTAGAATCTTCAAGGGGATATTCGGTGTGCCGAGAGGCCAACACTGGAAAAGGAAATATCTTCACTTAAAAACTTGACGGAAGCGTTCTCAGAAACTACCCTGAGCTTTATGCATTCAACTCACAGAGAGGACTCTTCCTTTGGAGAGCGCAGTTTCGAAACACTCTTTTTGCAGAATTTGCTAGGGGATGTTTGGAGCTTTTGGAGGCCTATGCTGGAAGAGGAACTATCTTCACATACCAAGTAGACAGAAGCATTCTCACAAGCTTCTTTGTGATGAGTGCCTTCAACTCACAGACTTGAACCTTCCTTTTGAAAGAGCAGTCTTGAAACACTCCTTTTGTAGAATCTGCAAGTGGATATTTGGAGCGTTTTGAGGCCTTTGCCGGGAAATGAAATATCTTCACCTAAAAACTAGACAGAAGCATTCTCAGAAACATCTTTGCGATGTGTGCATTCAACTCACAGGGTTGAACCTTCCTTTTGATAGAGCAGTTTTGAAACGCACTTTGTGTAGAATCTGCAAGTGGATATTTGGAGGGCTTTCAGGCCTATGCTGGAAAAGGGAATATCTTCACATAAACACTAGACAGAAGCATTCTCAGAAACTTCTTTGTGATGTGTGCATTCAACTCACAGAGTTGAACCGGCCTTCTGATAGAGCCGTTTGGAAACAGCCTTTTTGTAACATCTGCAAGTGGATATTTGGAGCGATTTGAGGCGTATGATGGAAAGGGAAATATCTTCACATAGAAACTAGACAGAAGCCTTCTCAGAAACTTCTGTGTGATGAGTGCATTCAACTCACAGACTTGAACCTTCCTTTTGATAGAGAAGTTTTGAAACACTCTTTTAGAGGCATCTGAATGAGGATCTTGGGAGCGCTTCGAGGCCAATGCTGGGAAACGAAATATCATCACATAGAAACTAGACAGATGGATTCTCAGAAACTTCTTTGTGATGAGTGCGTTCCACTCACAGACTTGAACGTCCCTCTTGAGAGAACCGTTTTGAAACACTCCTTTTGTAGAATCTGCAAGTGTTTATTTGGAGCGCTTTGAGGTCTATGTTGGAAAAGGAAATATCTTCACATATAAACTAGACAGAAGCATTCTCAGAAACTTCTTTGCGATGAGTGGATTCAACGCACAGACTTGAAGCTTCCTTTGGAAAGAGCAGTTTTGAAACACTCTTTTTGTAGAATCTGCAAGTGGATATGTGGAGCGCTTTGAGGCCTCTGCTGGAAAAGGAAATATCTTCACAGAATAACTAGACAGAAGCATTCTCAGAAACGTCTTGGTCATGTGTGCATTGAACTCACAGAGCAGAACCTTCCTTTTGATAGAGAAGCTTGGAAACACTCTTTTAGTAGAATCTTCAGGTGGATGTATGGAGTGCTTTGAGGCCTATGCTGGAAAAGGAAATGTCTTCACGTAGAAACGAGACAAAGGCATTCTCGGAAAGTTCCCCGTGCTTTGTGCATTCAACTCACAGAGTTCAGCCTTCTTTTTGCTAGAGCAGTTTGGAAACACTCTTTTTGTAGACTCTGCAAGTGGACAATTGGAGCGCCTTGAGGCCTACGCTGCAAAAGGAAATAACATTGCATAAAAACTAGATGGAAGCATTCTCACAAACTTCTTTGTGGTGAGTGCATTCAACTCACAGAGTTGAACCTTCGTTTTGATAGACCAGTTTTGAAACACTGTTTTTGTAGTATTCGCAAGTGGATATTTGGAGCGCCTTGAGGCTGGAGTTGGAAAAGGAAATATCTTCACATACAAACTAGACGGAAGCATACTCCGAAGCTTCTTTGTCACGTGGGGATTGAACTCACAGTGTTGAACATTCCTTTTCGTAGAGCGGTTCTGCATGACTCTTTTTGTGGAAACTGCAAGTGGATGTTTGGTGCGATTGCGGCATCTAGTGGAAAGGAACATACATTACGATGAAAACTAGATTGAACTCTTCTCAGAAACTTCTTTGCGATGAGTGCCTTCTACTCACAGAGTCGAACCTTCCTTTCGAGAGAAGAGTTTTGAGACACTCTTTTTGTGGAATCTGCAAGGGGATCACTAGGGCGCTTTGATGCCTATGCTGGAAAAGGAAATATCTTCACACGAAAACTAGACAGAAGCATTCTCAGAAACCTTTTCTGATGTGCGCATTCAACTCACCGAGTTGAACCTTCCTTTTGATAGAGCAGTTTTGAAACACTCTTTTTGTAGAATCTGCAAGTGGAGATTTGGAGTGCTTTGAGTCCTACCCTGGAAAAGGAAATAACTTCACTTAGAACCTAGACGGAAGCATTCTCAGAGACTTCCCTGTGCTTTCTGCATTCAACTCACAGAGTTGAACCTTCCTTTTGATAGAACAGCTTTGAAACGCTCTTTTTGTAGAATCTGCAAGTCGATACTTGGAACGCTTTGAGGCCTATGCTGGAAAAGGAAATAGCTTCACATAAAAACTAGAGAGAAGCATTCTCAGAAACTTCTTTGTGATCTGCGCATTCAACCCACAGAGTTGAAGCTTCCCTTTGCTATAGCAGTTTTGAAACTCTCTTTGAGTAGAATCTTCAAGGGGATATTCGGTGTGCCGAGAGGCCAACACTGGAAAAGGAAATATCTTCACTTAAAAACTGGACGGAAGCGTTCTCAGAAACTACCCTGAGCTTTATGCATTCAACTCACAGAGAGGACTCTTCCTTTGGAGAGCGCAGTTTTGAAACACTCTTTTTGCAGAATTTGCTAGGGGATGTTTGGAGCTTTTGGAGGCCTATGCTGGAAGAGGAAATATCTTCACATACCAAGTAGACAGAAGCATTCTCACAAACTTCTTTGTGATGAGTGACTTCAACTCACAGACTTGAACCTTCCTTTTGAAAGAGCAGTCTTCAAACACCCCTTTTGTAGAATCTGCAAGTGGATATTTGGAGCGTTTTGAGGCCTTTGCTGGGAAATGAAATATCTTCACCTAAAAACTAGACAGAAGCATTCTCAGAAACATCTTTGCGATGTGTGCATTCAACTCACAGGGTTGAACCTTCCTTTTGATAGAGCAGTTTTGAAACGCACTTTGTGTAGAATCTGCAAGTGGATATTTGGAGGGCTTTCAGGCCTAAGCTGGAAAAGGGAATATCTTCACATAAACACTAGACAGAAGCATTCTCAGAAACTTCTTTGTGATGTGTGCATTCAACTCACAGAGTTGAACCGGCCTTCTGATAGAGCCGTTTGGAAACAGCCTTTTTGTAACATCTGCAAGTGGATATTTGGAGCGATTTGAGGCCTATGATGGAAAGGGAAATATCTTCCCATAGAAACTAGACAGAAGCCTTCTCAGAAACTTCTGTGTGATGAGTGCATTCAACTCACAGACTTGAACCTTCCTTTTGATAGAGAAGTTTTGAAACACTCTTTTAGAGGCATCTGAATGGGGATCTTGGGAGCGCTTCGAGGCCAATGCTGGGAAACGAAATATCATCACATAGACACTAGACAGATGGATTCTCAGAAACTTCTTTGTGATGAGTGCGTTCCACTCAGAGACTTGAACGTCCCTCTTGAGAGAACAGTTTGGAAACACTCCTTTTGTAGAATCTGCAAGTGTTTATTTGGAGCGCTTTGAGGCCTATGTTGGAAAAGGAAATATCTTCACATATAAACTAGACAGAAGCATTCTCAGAAACTTCTTTGCGATGAGTGCATTCAACGCACAGACTTGAAGCTTCCTTTGGAAAGAGCAGTTTTGAAACACTCTTTTTGTAGAATCTGCAAGTGGATATGTGGAGCGCTTTGAGGCCTCTGCTGGAAAAGGAAATATCTTCACAGAAAAACTAGACAGAAGCATTCTCAGAAACGTCTTGGTCATGTGTGCATTGAACTCACAGAGTAGAACCTTCCTTTTGATAGAGAAGCTTGGAAACACTCTTTTAGTAGAATCTTCAGGTGGATGTATGGAGTGCTTTGAGGCCTATGCTGGAAAAGGAAATGTCTTCACGTAGAAACGAGACAAAGGCATTCTCGGAAAGTTCCCCGTGCTTTGTGCATTCAACTCACAGAGTTCAGCCTTGTTTTTGCTAGAGCAGTTTGGAAACACTCTTTTTGTAGAGTCTGCAAGTGGATAATTGGAGCGCTTTGAGGCCTACGCTGCAAAAGGAAATAACATTGCATAAAAACTAGATGGAAGCATTCTCACAAACTTCTTTGTGGTGAGTGCATTCAACTCACAGAGTTGAACCTTCGTTTTGATAGACCAGTTTTGAAACACTGTTTTTGTAGTATTCGCAAGTGGATATTTGGAGCGCGTTGAGGCTGGAGTTGGAAAAGGAAATATCTTCACATACAAACTAGACGGAAGCATCCTCCCAAGCTTCTTTGTCACGTGGGGATTGAACTCACAGTGTTGAACATTCCTTTTCGTAGAGCGGTTCTGCATGACTCTTTTTGTGGAAACTGCAAGTGGATATTTGGTGCCATTGCGGCATCTAGTGGAAAGGAACATACATTACGATGAAAACTAGATTGAACTCTTCTAAGAAACTTCTTTGCGATGAGTGCCTTCTACTCACAGAGTCGAACCTTCCTTTCGAGAGAAGAGTTTTGAGACACTCTTTTTGTGGAATCTGCAAGGGGATCACTAGGGCGCTTTGATGCCTATGCTGGAAAAGGAAATATCTTCACACGAAAACTAGACAGAAGCATTCTCAGAAACCTTTTCTGATGTGCGCATTCAACTCACCGAGTTGAACCTTCCTTTTGATAGAGCAGTTTTGAAACACTCTTTTTGTAGAATCTGCAAGTGGAGATTTGGAGTGCTTTGAGTCCTACCCTGGAAAAGGAAATAACTTCTCTTAGAACCTAGACGGAAGCATTCTCAGAGACTTCCCTGTGCTTTCTGCATTCAACTCACAGAGTTGAACCTTCCTTTTGATAGAACAGCTTTGAAACGCTCTTTTTGTAGAATCTGCAAGTCGATACTTGGAACGCTTTGAGGCCTATGCTGGAAAAGGAAATAGCTTCACATAAAAACTAGAGAGAAGCATTCTCAGAAACTTCTTTGTGATCTGCGCATTCAACCCAGAGAGTTGAAGCTTCCCTTTGCTATAGCAGTTTTGAAACTCTCTTTGAGTAGAATCTTCAAGGGGATATTCGGTGTGCCGGAAGGCCAACACTGGAAAAGGAAATATCTTCACTTAAAAACTTGACGGAAGCGTTCTCAGAAACTACCCTGAGCTTTATGCATTCAACTCACAGAGAGGACTCTTCCTTTGGAGAGCGCAGTTTTGAAACACTCTTTTTGCAGAATTTGCTAGGGGATGTTTGGAGCTTTTGGAGGCCTATGCTGGAAGAGGAACTATCTTCACATACCAAGTAGACAGAAGCATTCTCACAAGCTTCTTTGTGATGAGTGCCTTCAACTCACAGACTTGAACCTTCCTTTTGAAAGAGCAGTCTTGAAACACTCCTTTTGTAGAATCTGCAAGTGGATATTTGGAGCGTTTTGAGGCCTTTGCTGGGAAATGAAATATCTTCACCTAAAAACTAGACAGAAGCATTCTCAGAAACATCTTTGCGATGTGTGCATTCAACTCACAGGGTTGAACCTTCCTTTTGATAGAGCAGTTTTGAAACGCACTTTGTGTAGAATCTGCAAGTGGATATTTGGAGGGCTTTGAGGCCTATGCTGGAAAAGGGAATATCTTCACATAAACACTAGACAGAAGCATTCTCAGAAACTTCTTTGTGATGTGTGCATTCAACTCACAGAGTTGAACCGGCCTTCTGATAGAGCCGTTTGGAAACAGCCTTTTTGTAACATCTGCAAGTGGATATTTGGAGCGATTTGAGGCCTATGATGGAAAGGGAAATATCTTCCCATAGAAACTAGACAGAAGCCTTCTCAGAAACTTCTGTGTGATGAGTGCATTCAACTCACAGACTTGAACCTTCCTTTTGATAGAGAAGTTTTGAAACACTCTTTTAGAGGCATCTGAATGAGGATCTTGGGAGCGCTTCGAGGCCAATGCTGGGAAACGAAATATCATCACATAGAAACTAGACAGATGGATTCTCAGAAACTTCTTTGTGATGAGTGCGTTCCACTCACAGACTTGAACGTCCCTCTTGAGAGAACAGTTTTGAAACACTCCTTTTGTAGAATCTGCAAGTGTTTATTTGGAGCGCTTTGAGGCCTATGTTGGAAAAGGAAATATCTTCACATAGAAACTAGACAGAAGCATTCTCAGAAACTTCTTTGCGATGAGTGCATTCAACGCACAGACTTGAAGCTTCCTTTGGAAAGAGCAGTTTTGAAACACTCTTTTTGTAGAATCTGCAAGTGGATATGTGGAGCGCTTTGAGGCCTCTGCTGGAAAAGGAAATATCTTCACAGAAAAACTAGACAGAAGCATTCTCAGAAACGTCTTGGTCATGTGTGCATTGAACTCACAGAGTAGAACCTTCCTTTTGATAGAGAAGCTTGGAAACACTCTTTTAGTAGAATCTTCAGGTGGATGTATGGAGTGCTTTGAGGCCTATGCTGGAAAAGGAAATGTCTTCACGTAGAAACGAGACAAAGGCATTCTCGGAAAGTTCCCCGTGCTTTGTGCATTCAACTCACAGAGTTCAGCCTTGTTTTTGCTAGAGCAGTTTGGAAACACTCTTTTTGTAGAGTCTGCAAGTGGATAATTGGAGCGCTTTGAGGCCTACGCTGCAAAAGGAAATAACATTGCATAAAAACTAGATGGAAGCATTCTCACAAACTTCTTTGTGGTGAGTGCATTCAACTCACAGAGTTGAACCTTCGTTTTGATAGACCAGTTTTGAAACACTGTTTTTGTAGTATTCGCAAGTGGATATTTGGAGCGCGTTGAGGCTGGAGTTGGAAAAGGAAATATCTTCACATACAAACTAGACGGAAGCATCCTCCCAAGCTTCTTTGTCACGTGGGGATTGAACTCACAGTGTTGAACATTCCTTTTCGTAGAGCGGTTCTGCATGACTCTTTTTGTGGAAACTGCAAGTGGATATTTGGTGCGATTGCGGCATCTAGTGGAAAGGAACATACATTACGATGAAAACTCGATTGAACTCTTCTCAGAAACTTCTTTGCGATGAGTGCCTTCTACTCACAGAGTCGAACCTTCCTTTCGAGAGAAGAGTTTTGAGACACTCTTTTTGTGGAATCTGCAAGGGGATCACTAGGGCGCTTTGATGCCTATGCTGGAAAAGGAAATATCTTCACACGAAAACTAGACAGAAGCATTCTCAGAAACCTTTTCTGATGTGCGCATTCAACTCACCGAGTTGAACCTTCCTTTTGATAGAACAGTTTTGAAACACTCTTTTTGTAGAATCTGCAAGTGGAGATTTGGAGTGCTTTGAGTCCTACCCTGGAAAAGGAAATAACTTCACTTAGAACCTAGACGGAAGCATTCTCAGAGACTTCCCTGTGCTCTCTGCATTCAACTCACAGAGTTGAACCTTCCTTTTGATAGAACAGCTTTGAAACGCTCTTTTTGTAGAATCTGCAAGTCGATACTTGGAACGCTTTGAGGCCTATGCTGGAAAAGGAAATAGCTTCACTTAAAAACTGGACGGAAGCGTTCTCAGAAACTACCCTGAGCTTTATGCATTCAACTCACAGAGAGGACTCTTCCTTTGGAGAGCGCAGTTTTGAAACACTCTTTTTGCAGAATTTGCTAGGGGATGTTTGGAGCTTTTGGAGGCCTATGCTGGAAGAGGAAATATCTTCACATACCAAGTAGACAGAAGCATTCTCACAAACTTCTTTGTGATGAGTGACTTCAACTCACAGACTTGAACCTTCCTTTTGAAAGAGCAGTCTTCAAACACCCCTTTTGTAGAATCTGCAAGTGGATATTTGGAGCGTTTTGAGGCCTTTGCTGGGAAATGAAATATCTTCACCTAAAAACTAGACAGAAGCATTCTCAGAAACATCTTTGCGATGTGTGCATTCAACTCACAGGGTTGAACCTTCCTTTTGATAGAGCAGTTTTGAAACGCACTTTGTGTAGAATCTGCAAGTGGATATTTGGAGGGCTTTCAGGCCTAAGCTGGAAAAGGGAATATCTTCACATAAACACTAGACAGAAGCATTCTCAGAAACTTCTTTGTGATGTGTGCATTCAACTCACAGAGTTGAACCGGCCTTCTGATAGAGCCGTTTGGAAACAGCCTTTTTGTAACATCTGCAAGTGGATATTTGGAGCGATTTGAGGCCTATGATGGAAAGGGAAATATCTTCCCATAGAAACTAGACAGAAGCCTTCTCAGAAACTTCTGTGTGATGAGTGCATTCAACTCACAGACTTGAACCTTCCTTTTGATAGAGAAGTTTTGAAACACTCTTTTAGAGGCATCTGAATGAGGATCTTGGGAGCGCTTCGAGGCCAATGCTGGGAAACGAAATATCATCACATAGAAACTAGACAGATGGATTCTCAGAAACTTCTTTGTGATGAGTGCGTTCCACTCACAGACTTGAACGTCCCTCTTGAGAGAACAGTTTTGAAACACTCCTTTTGTAGAATCTGCAAGTGTTTATTTGGAGCGCTTTGAGGCCTATGTTGGAAAAGGAAATATCTTCACATAGAAACTAGACAGAAGCATTCTCAGAAACTTCTTTGCGATGAGTGCATTCAACGCACAGACTTGAAGCTTCCTTTGGAAAGAGCAGTTTTGAAACACTCTTTTTGTAGAATCTGCAAGTGGATATGTGGAGCGCTTTGAGGCCTCTGCTGGAAAAGGAAATATCTTCACAGAAAAACTAGACAGAAGCATTCTCAGAAACGTCTTGGTCATGTGTGCATTGAACTCACAGAGTAGAACCTTCCTTTTGATAGAGAAGCTTGGAAACACTCTTTTAGTAGAATCTTCAGGTGGATGTATGGAGTGCTTTGAGGCCTATGCTGGAAAAGGAAATGTCTTCACGTAGAAACGAGACAAAGGCATTCTCGGAAAGTTCCCCGTGCTTTGTGCATTCAACTCACAGAGTTCAGCCTTCTTTTTGCTAGAGCAGTTTGGAAACACTCTTTTTGTAGAGTCTGCAAGTGGATAATTGGAGCGCTTTGAGGCCTACGCTGCAAAAGGAAATAACATTGCATAAAAACTAGATGGAAGCATTCTCACAAACTTCTTTGTGGTGAGTGCATTCAACTCACAGAGTTGAACCTTCGTTTTGATAGACCAGTTTTGAAACACTGTTTTTGTAGTATTCGCAAGTGGATATTTGGAGCGCGTTGAGGCTGGAGTTGGAAAAGGAAATATCTTCACATACAAACTAGACGGAAGCATTCTCCGAAGCTTCTTTGTCACGTGGGGATTGAACTCACAGTGTTGAACATTCCTTTTCCTAGAGCGGTTCTGCATGACTCTTTTTGTGGAAACTGCAAGTGGATATTTGGTGCGATTGCGGCATCTAGTGGAAAGGAACATACATTACGATGAAAACTCGATTGAACTCTTCTCAGAAACTTCTTTGCGATGAGTGCCTTCTACTCACAGAGTCGAACCTTCCTTTCGAGAGAAGAGTTTTGAGACACTCTTTTTGTGGAATCTGCAAGGGGATCACTAGGGCGCTTTGATGCCTATGCTGGAAAAGGAAATATCTTCACACGAAAACTAGACAGAAGCATTCTCAGAAACCTTTTCTGATGTGCGCATTCAACTCACCGAGTTAAACCTTCCTTTTGATAGAGCAGTTTTGAAACACTCTTTTTGTAGAATCTGCAAGTGGAGATTTGGAGTGCTTTGAGTCCTACCCTGGAAAAGGAAATAACTTCACTTAGAACCTAGACGGAAGCATTCTCAGATACTTCCCTGTGCTTTCTGCATTCAACTCACAGAGTTGAACCTTCCTTTTGATAGAACAGCTTTGAAACGCTCTTTTTGTAGAATCTGCAAGTCGATACTTGGAACGCTTTGAGGCCTATGCTGGAAAAGGAAATAGCTTCACATAAAAACTAGAGAGAAGCATTCTCAGAAACTTCTTTGTGATCTGCGCATTCAACCCACAGAGTTGAAGCTTCCCTTTGCTATAGCAGTTTTGAAACTCTCTTTGAGTAGAATCTTCAAGGGGATATTCGGTGTGCCGAGAGGCCAACACTGGAAAAGGAAATATCTTCACTTAAAAACTGGACGGAAGCGTTCTCAGAAACTACCCTGAGCTTTATGCATTCAACTCACAGAGAGGACTCTTCCTTTGGAGAGCGCAGTTTTGAAACACTCTTTTTACAGAATTTGCTAGGGGATGTTTGGAGCTTTTGGAGGCCTATGCTGGAAGAGGAAATATCTTCACATACCAAGCAGACAGAAGCATTCTCACAAACTTCTTTGTGATGAGTGCCTTCAACTCACAGACTTGAACCTTCCTTTTGAAAGAGCAGTCTTGAAACACTCCTTTTGCAGAATCTGCAAGTGGATATTTGGAGCGTTTTGAGGCCTTTGCCGGGAAATGAAATATCTTCACCTAAAAACTAGACAGAAGCATTCTCAGAAACATCTTTGCGATGTGTGCATTCAACTCACAGGGTTGAACCTTCCTTTTGATAGAGCAGTTTTGAAACGCACTTTGTGTAGAATCTGCAAGTGGATATTTGGAGGGCTTTCAGGCCTATGCTGGAAAAGGGAATATCTTCACATAAACACTAGACAGAAGCATTCTCAGAAACTTCTTTGTGATGTGTGCATTCAACTCACAGAGTTGAACCGGCCTTCTGATAGAGCCGTTTGGAAACAGCCTTTTTGTAACATCTGCAAGTGGATATTTGGAGCGATTTGAGGCCTATGATGGAAAGGGAAATATCTTCACATAGAAACTAGACAGAAGCCTTCTCAGAAACTTCTGTGTGATGAGTGCATTCAACTCACAGACTTGAACCTTCCTTTTGATAGAGAAGTTTTGAAACACTCTTTTAGAGGCATCTGAATGAGGATCTTGGGAGCGCTTCGAGGCCAATGCTGGGAAACGAAATATCATCACATAGAAACTAGACAGATGGATTCTCAGAAACTTCTTTGTGATGAGTGCGTTCCACTCACAGACTTGAACGTCCCTCTTGAGAGAACAGTTTGGAAACACTCCTTTTGTAGAATCTGCAAGTGTTTATTTGGAGCGCTTTGAGGCCTATGTTGGAAAAGGAAATATCTTCACATAGAAACTAGACAGAAGCATTCTCAGAAACTTCTTTGCGATGAGTGCATTCAACGCACAGACTTGAAGCTTCCTTTGGAAAGAGCAGTTTTGAAACACTCTTTTTGTAGAATCTGCAAGTGGATATGTGGAGCGCTTTGAGGCCTCTGCTGGAAAAGGAAATATCTTCACAGAAAAACTA
Source organism: Pongo pygmaeus (assembly GCF_028885625.2). Classification (NCBI taxonomy): domain Eukaryota; kingdom Metazoa; phylum Chordata; class Mammalia; order Primates; family Hominidae; genus Pongo; species Pongo pygmaeus. The sequence goes on from NC_072376.2 coordinate 71,900,786, forward strand.
GACAGAAGCATTCTCAGAAACGTCTTGGTCATGTGTGCATTGAACTCACAGAGCAGAACCTTCCTTTTGATAGAGAAGCTTGGAAACACTCTTTTAGTAGAATCTTCAGGTGGATGTATGGAGTGCTTTGAGGCCTATGCTGGAAAAGGAAATGTCTTCACGTAGAAACGAGACAAAGGCATTCTCGGAAAGTTCCCCGTGCTTTGTGCATTGAACTCACAGAGTTCAGCCTTCTTTTTGCTAGAGCAGTTTGGAAACACTCTTTTTGTAGAGTCTGCAAGTGGATAATTGGAGCGCCTTGAGGCCTACGCTGCAAAAGGAAATAACATTGCATAAAACTAGATGGAAGCATTCTCACAAACTTCTTTGTGGTGAGTGCATTCAACTCACAGAGTTGAACCTTCGTTTTGATAGACCAGTTTTGAAACACTGTTTTTGTAGTATTCGCAAGTGGATATTTGGAGCGCGTTGAGGCTGGAGTTGGAAAAGGAAATATCTTCACATACAAACTAGACGGAAGTATCCTCCGAAGCTTCTTTGTCACGTGGGGATTGAACTCACAGTGTTGAACATTCCTTTTCGTAGAGCGGTTCTGCATGACTCTTTTTGTGGAAACTGCAAGTGGATGTTTGGTGCGATTGCGGCATCTAGTGGAAAGGAACATACATTACGATGAAAACTAGATTGAACTCTTCTCAGAAACTTCTTTGCGATGAGTGCCTTCTACTCACAGAGTCGAACCTTCCTTTCGAGAGAAGAGTTTTGAGACACTCTTTTTGTGGAATCTGCAAGGGGATCACTAGGGCGCTTTGATGCCTATGCTGGAAAAGGAAATATCTTCACACGAAAACTAGACAGAAGCATTCTCAGAAACCTTTTCTGATGTGCGCATTCAACTCACCGAGTTGAACCTTCCTTTTGATAGAGCAGTTTTGAAACACTCTTTTTGTAGAATCTGCAAGTGGAGATTTGGAGTGCTTTGAGTCCTACCCTGGAAAAGGAAATAACTTCACTTAGAACCTAGACGGAAGCATTCTCAGATACTTCCCTGTGCTTTCTGCATTCAACTCACAGAGTTGAACCTTCCTTTTGATAGAACAGCTTTGAAACGCTCTTTTTGTAGAATCTGCAAGTCGATACTTGGAACGCTTTGAGGCCTATGCTGGAAAAGGAAATAGCTTCACATAAAAACTAGAGAGAAGCATTCTCAGAAACTTCTTTGTGATCTGCGCATTCAACCCACAGAGTTGAAGCTTCCCTTTGCTATAGCAGTTTTGAAACTCTCTTTGAGTAGAATCTTCAAGGGGATATTCGGTGTGCCGAGAGGCCAACACTGGAAAAGGAAATATCTTCACTTAAAAACTGGACGGAAGCGTTCTCAGAAACTACCCTGAGCTTTATGCATTCAACTCACAGAGAGGACTCTTCCTTTGGAGAGCGCAGTTTTGAAACACTCTTTTTGCAGAATTTGCTAGGGGATGTTTGGAGCTTTTGGAGGCCTATGCTGGAAGAGGAACTATCTTCACATACCAAGTAGACAGAAGCATTCTCACAAGCTTCTTTGTGATGAGTGCCTTCAACTCACAGACTTGAACCTTCCTTTTGAAAGAGCAGTCTTGAAACACTCCTTTTGTAGAATCTGCAAGTGGATATTTGGAGCGTTTTGAGGCCTTTGCTGGGAAATGAAATATCTTCACCTAAAAACTAGACAGAAGCATTCTCAGAAACATCTTTGCGATGTGTGCATTCAACTCACAGGGTTGAACCTTCCTTTTGATAGAGCAGTTTTGAAACGCACTTTGTGTAGAATCTGCAAGTGGATATTTGGAGGGCTTTCAGGCCTATGCTGGAAAAGGGAATATCTTCACATAAACACTAGACAGAAGCATTCTCAGAAACTTCTTTGTGTTGTGTGCATTCAACTCACAGAGTTGATCCTGCCTTCTGATAGAGCCGTTTGGAAACAGCCTTTTTGTAACATCTGCAAGTGGATATTTGGAGCGATTTGAGGCCTATGATGGAAAGGGAAATATCTTCCCATAGAAACTAGACAGAAGCCTTCTCAGAAACTTCTGTGTGATGAGTGCATTCAACTCACAGACTTGAACCTTCCTTTTGATAGAGAAGTTTTGAAACACTCTTTTAGAGGCATCTGAATGAGGATCTTGGGAGCGCTTCGAGGCCAATGCTGGGAAACGAAATATCATCACATAGAAACTAGACAGATGGATTCTCAGAAACTTCTTTGTGATGAGTGCGTTCCACTCACAGACTTGAACGTCCCTCTTGAGAGAACAGTTTGGAAACACTCCTTTTGTAGAATCTGCAAGTGTTTATTTGGAGCGCTTTGAGGCCTATGTTGGAAAAGGAAATATCTTCACATATAAACTAGACAGAAGCATTCTCAGAAACTTCTTTGCGATGAGTGCATTCAACGCACAGACTTGAAGCTTCCTTTGGAAAGAGCAGTTTTGAAACACTCTTTTTGTAGAATCTGCAAGTGGATATGTGGAGCGCTTTGAGGCCTCTGCTGGAAAAGGAAATATCTTCACAGAAAAACTAGACAGAAGCATTCTCAGAAACGTCTTGGTCATGTGTGCATTGAACTCACAGAGTAGAACCTTCCTTTTGATAGAGAAGCTTGGAAACACTCTTTTAGTAGAATCTTCAGGTGGATGTATGGAGTGCTTTGAGGCCTATGCTGGAAAAGGAAATGTCTTCACGTAGAAACGAGACAAAGGCATTCTCGGAAAGTTCCCTGTGCTTTGTGCATTCAACTCACAGAGTTCAGCCTTGTTTTTGCTAGAGCAGTTTGGAAACACTCTTTTTGTAGAGTCTGCAAGTGGATAATTGGAGCGCTTTGAGGCCTACGCTGCAAAAGGAAATAACATTGCATAAAAACTAGATGGAAGCATTCTCACAAACTTCTTTGTGGTGAGTGCATTCAACTCACAGAGTTGAACCTTCGTTTTGAGAGACCAGTTTTGAAACACTGTTTTTGTAGTATTCGCAAGTGGATATTTGGAGCGCGTTGAGGCTGGAGTTGGAAAAGGAAATATCTTCACATACAAACTAGACGGAAGCATCCTCCCAAGGTTCTTTGTCACGTGGGGATTGAACTCACAGTGTTGAACATTCCTTTTCGTAGAGCGGTTCTGCATGACTCTTTTTGTGGAAACTGCAAGTGGATATTTGGTGCGATTGCGGCATCTAGTGGAATTGAACATACATTACGATGAAAACTAGATTGAACTCTTCTCAGAAACTTCTTTGCGATGAGTGCCTTCTACTCACAGAGTCGAACCTTCCTTTCGAGAGAAGAGTTTTGAGACACTCTTTTTGTGGAATCTGCAAGGGGATCACTAGGGCGCTTTGATGCCTATGCTGGAAAAGGAAATATCTTCACACGAAAACTAGACAGAAGCATTCTCAGAAACCTTTTCTGATGTGCGCATTCAACTCACCGAGTTGAACCTTCCTTTTGATAGAGCAGTTTTGAAACACTCTTTTTGTAGAATCTGCAAGTGGAGATTTGGAGTGCTTTGAGTCCTACCCTGGAAAAGGAAATAACTTCTCTTAGAACCTAGACGGAAGCATTCTCAGAGACTTCCCTGTGCTTTCTGCATTCAACTCACAGAGTTGAACCTTCCTTTTGATAGAACAGCTTTGAAACGCTCTTTTTGTAGAATCTGCAAGTCGATACTTGGAACGCTTTGAGGCCTATGCTGGAAAAGGAAATAGCTTCACATAAAAACTAGAGAGAAGCGTTCTCAGAAACTTCTTTGTGATCTGCGCATTCAACCCAGAGAGTTGAAGCTTCCCTTTGCTATAGCAGTTTTGAAACTCTCTTTGAGTAGAATCTTCAAGGGGATATTCGGTGTGCCTGAAGGCCAACACTGGAAAAGGAAATATCTTCACTTAAAAACTTGACGGAAGCGTTCTCAGAAACTACCCTGAGCTTTATGCATTCAACTCACAGAGAGGACTCTTCCTTTGGAGAGCGCAGTTTTGAAACACTCTTTTTGCAGAATTTGCTAGGGGATGTTTGGAGCCTTTGGAGGCCTATGCTGGAAGAGGAACTATCTTCACATACCAAGTAGACAGAAGCATTCTCACAAGCTTCTTTGTGATGAGTGCCTTCAACTCACAGACTTGAACCTTCCTTTTGAAAGAGCAGTCTTGAAACACTCCTTTTGTAGAATCTGCAAGTGGATATTTGGAGCGTTTTGAGGCCTTTGCTGGGAAATGAAATATCTTCACCTAAAAACTAGACAGAAGCATTCTCAGAAACATCTTTGCGATGTGTGCATTCAACTCACAGGGTTGAACCTTCCTTTTGATAGAGCAGTTTTGAAACGCACTTTGTGTAGAATCTGCAAGTGGATATTTGGAGGGCTTTCAGGCCTATGCTGGAAAAGGGAATATCTTCACATAAACACTAGACAGAAGCATTCTCAGAAACTTCTTTGTGATGTGTGCATTCAACTCACAGAGTTGAACCGGCCTTCTGATAGAGCCGTTTGGAAACAGCCTTTTTGTAACATCTGCAAGTGGATATTTGGAGCGATTTGAGGCCTATGATGGAAAGGGAAATATCTTCCCATAGAAACTAGACAGAAGCCTTCTCAGAAACTTCTGTGTGATGAGTGCATTCAACTCACAGACTTGAACCTTCCTTTTGATAGAGAAGTTTTGAAACACTCTTTTAGAGGCATCTGAATGAGGATCTTGGGAGCGCTTCGAGGCCAATGCTGGGAAACGAAATATCATCACATAGAAACTAGACAGATGGATTCTCAGAAACTTCTTTGTGATGAGTGCGTTCCACTCACAGACTTGAACGTCCCTCTTGAGAGAACAGTTTTGAAACACTCCTTTTGTAGAATCTGCAAGTGTTTATTTGGAGCGCTTTGAGGCCTATGTTGGAAAAGGAAATATCTTCACATATAAACTAGACAGAAGCATTCTCAGAAACTTCTTTGCGATGAGTGCATTCAACGCACAGACTTGAAGCTTCCTTTGGAAAGAGCAGTTTTGAAACACTCTTTTTGTAGAATCTGCAAGTGGATATGTGGAGCGCTTTGAGGCCTCTGCTGGAAAAGAAAATATCTTCACAGAAAAACTAGACAGAAGCATTCTCAGAAACGTCTTGGTCATGTGTGCATTGAACTCACAGAGTAGAACCTTCCTTTTGATAGAGAAGCTTGGAAACACTCTTTTAGTAGAATCTTCAGGTGGATGTATGGAGTGCTTTGAGGCCTATGCTGGAAAAGGAAATGTCTTCACGTAGAAACGAGACAAAGGCATTCTCAGAAAGTTCCCCGAGCTTTGTGCATTCAAGTCACAGAGTTCAGCCTTCTTTTTGCTAGAGCAGTTTGGAAACACTCTTTTTGTAGAGTCTGCAAGTGGATAATTGGAGCGCTTTGAGGCCTACGCTGCAAAAGGAAATAACATTGCATAAAAACTAGATGGAAGCATTCTCACAAACTTCTTTGTGGTGAGTGCATTCAACTCACAGAGTTGAACCTTCGTTTTGATAGACCAGTTTTGAAACACTGTTTTTGTAGTATTCGCAAGTGGATATTTGGAGCGCCTTGAGGCTGGAGTTGGAAAAGGAAATATCTTCACATACAAACTAGACGGAAGCATTCTCCGAAGCTTCTTTGTCACGTGGGGATTGAACTCACAGTGTTGAACATTCCTTTTCCTAGAGCGGTTCTGCATGACTCTTTTTGTGGAAACTGCAAGTGGATATTTGGTGCGATTGCGGCATCTTGTGGAAAGGAACATACATTACGATGAAAACTCGATTGAACTCTTCTCAGAAACTTCTTTGCGATGAGTGCCTTCTACTCACAGAGTCGAACCTTCCTTTCGAGAGAAGAGTTTTGAGACACTCTTTTTGTGGAATCTGCAAGGGGATCACTAGGGCGCTTTGATGCCTATGCTGGAAAAGGAAATATCTTCACACGAAAACTAGACAGAAGCATTCTCAGAAACCTTTTCTGATGTGCGCATTCAACTCACCGAGTTGAACCTTCCTTTTGATAGAGCAGTTTTGAAACACTCTTTTTGTAGAATCTGCAAGTGGAGATTTGGAGTGCTTTGAGTCCTACCCTGGAAAAGGAAATAACTTCACTTAGAACCTAGACGGAAGCATTCTCAGAGACTTCCCTGTGCTTTCTGCATTCAACTCACAGAGTTGAACCTTCCTTTTGATAGAACAGCTTTGAAACGCTCTTTTTGTAGAATCTGCAAGTCGATACTTGGAACGCTTTGAGGCCTATGCTGGAAAAGGAAATAGCTTCACTTAAAAACTGGACGGAAGCGTTCTCAGAAACTACCCTGAGCTTTATGCATTCAACTCACAGAGAGGACTCTTCCTTTGGAGAGCGCAGTTTTGAAACACTCTTTTTGCAGAATTTGCTAGGGGATGTTTGGAGCTTTTGGAGGCCTATGCTGGAAGAGGAAATATCTTCACATACCAAGTAGACAGAAGCATTTTCACAAACTTCTTTGTGATGAGTGACTTCAACTCACAGACTTGAACCTTCCTTTTGAAAGAGCAGTCTTCAAACACCCCTTTTGTAGAATCTGCAAGTGGATATTTGGAGCGTTTTGAGGCCTTTGCTGGGAAATGAAATATCTTCACCTAAAAACTAGACAGAAGCATTCTCAGAAACATCTTTGCGATGTGTGCATTCAACTCACAGGGTTGAACCTTCCTTTTGATAGAGCAGTTTTGAAACGCACTTTGTGTAGAATCTGCAAGTGGATATTTGGAGGGCTTTCAGGCCTATGCTGGAAAAGGGAATATCTTCACATAAACACTAGACAGAAGCATTCTCAGAAACTTCTTTGTGATGTGTGCATTCAACTCACAGAGTTGAACCGGCCTTCTGATAGAGCCGTTTGGAAACAGCCTTTTTGTAACATCTGCAAGTGGATATTTGGAGCGATTTGAGGCCTATGATGGAAAGGGAAATATCTTCCCATAGAAACTAGACAGAAGCCTTCTCAGAAACTTCTGTGTGATGAGTGCATTCAACTCACAGACTTGAACCTTCCTTTTGATAGAGAAGTTTTGAAACACTCTTTTAGAGGCATCTGAATGAGGATCTTGGGAGCGCTTCGAGGCCAATGCTGGGAAACGAAATATCATCACATAGAAACTAGACAGATGGATTCTCAGAAACTTCTTTGTGATGAGTGCGTTCCACTCACAGACTTGAACGTCCCTCTTGAGAGAACAGTTTTGAAACACTCCTTTTGTAGAATCTGCAAGTGTTTATTTGGAGCGCTTTGAGGCCTATGTTGGAAAAGGAAATATCTTCACATAGAAACTAGACAGAAGCATTCTCAGAAACTTCTTTGCGATGAGTGCATTCAACGCACAGACTTGAAGCTTCCTTTGGAAAGAGCAGTTTTGAAACACTCTTTTTGTAGAATCTGCAAGTGGATATGTGGAGCGCTTTGAGGCCTCTGCTGGAAAAGGAAATATCTTCACAGAAAAACTAGACAGAAGCATTCTCAGAAACGTCTTGGTCATGTGTGCATTGAACTCACAGAGTAGAACCTTCCTTTTGATAGAGAAGCTTGGAAACACTCTTTTAGTAGAATCTTCAGGTGGATGTATGGAGTGCTTTGAGGCCTATGCTGGAAAAGGAAATGTCTTCACGTAGAAACGAGACAAAGGCATTCTCGGAAAGTTCCCCGTGCTTTGTGCATTCAACTCACAGAGTTCAGCCTTGTTTTTGCTAGAGCAGTTTGGAAACACTCTTTTTGTAGAGTCTGCAAGTGGATAATTGGAGCGCTTTGAGGCCTACGCTGCAAAAGGAAATAACATTGCATAAAAACTAGATGGAAGCATTCTCACAAACTTCTTTGTGGTGAGTGCATTCAACTCACAGAGTTGAACCTTCGTTTTGATAGACCAGTTTTGAAACACTGTTTTTGTAGTATTCGCAAGTGGATATTTGGAGCGCGTTGAGGCTGGAGTTGGAAAAGGAAATATCTTCACATACAAACTAGACGGAAGCATCCTCCCAAGCTTCTTTGTCACGTGGGGATTGAACTCACAGTGTTGAACATTCCTTTTCGTAGAGCGGTTCTGCATGACTCTTTTTGTGGAAACTGCAAGTGGATATTTGGTGCGATTGCGGCATCTAGTGGAAAGGAACATACATTACGATGAAAACTAGATTGAACTCTTCTCAGAAACTTCTTTGCGATGAGTGCCTTCTACTCACAGAGTCGAACCTTCCTTTCGAGAGAAGAGTTTTGAGACACTCTTTTTGTGGAATCTGCAAGGGGATCACTAGGGCGCTTTGATGCCTATGCTGGAAAAGGAAATATCTTCACACGAAAACTAGACAGAAGCATTCTCAGAAACCTTTTCTGATGTGCGCATTCAACTCACCGAGTTGAACCTTCCTTTTGATAGAACAGTTTTGAAACACTCTTTTTGTAGAATCTGCAAGTGGAGATTTGGAGTGCTTTGAGTCCTACCCTGGAAAAGGAAATAACTTCACTTAGAACCTAGACGGAAGCATTCTCAGAGACTTCCCTGTGCTTTCTGCATTCAACTCACAGAGTTGAACCTTCCTTTTGATAGAACAGCTTTGAAACGCTCTTTTTGTAGAATCTGCAAGTCGATACTTGGAACGCTTTGAGGCCTATGCTGGAAAAGGAAATAGCTTCACATAAAAACTAGAGAGAAGCATTCTCAGAAACTTCTTTGTGATCTCCGCATTCAACCCACAGAGTTGAAGCTTCCCTTTGCTATAGCAGTTTTGAAACTCTCTTTGAGTAGAATCTTCAAGGGGATATTCGGTGTGCCGAGAGGCCAACACTGGAAAAGGAAATATCTTCACTTAAAAACTTGACGGAAGCGTTCTCAGAAACTATCCTGAGCTTTATGCATTCAACTCACAGAGAGGACTCTTCCTTTGGAGAGCGCAGTTTTGAAACACTCTTTTTGCAGAATTTGCTAGGGGATGTTTGGAGCTTCTGGAGGCCTATGCTGGAAGAGAAAATATCTTCACATACCAAGTAGACAGATGCATTCTCACAAACTTCTTTGTGATGAGTGCCTTCAATTCACAGACTTGAATCTTCCTTGTGAAAGAGCAGTCTTGAAACACTCCTTTTGTAGAATCTGCAAGTGGATATTTGGAGCGTTTTGAGGCCTTTGCTGGGAAATGAAATATCTTCACCTAAAAACTAGACAGAAGCATTCTCAGAAACATCTTTGCGATGTGTGCATTCAACTCACAGGGTTGAACCTTCCTTTTGATAGAGCAGTTTTGAAACGCACTTTGTGTAGAATCTGCAAGTGGATATTTGGAGGCTTTCAGGCCTATGCTGGAAAAGGGAATATCTTCACATAAACACTAGACAGAAGCATTCTCAGAAACTTCTTTGTGATGTGTGCATTTAACTCACAGAGTTGAACCGGCCTTCTGATAGAGCCGTTTGGAAACAGCCTTTTTGTAACATCTGCAAGTGGATATTTGGAGCGATTTGAGGCCTATGATGGAAAGGGAAATATCTTCACATAGAAACTAGACAGAAGCCTTCTCAGAAACTTCTGTGTGATGAGTGCATTCAACTCACAGACTTGAACCTTCCTTTTGATAGAGAAGTTTTGAAACACTCTTTTAGAGGCATCTGAATGAGGATCTTGGGAGCGCTTCGAGGCCAATGCTGGGAAACGAAATATCATCACATAGAAACTAGACAGATGGATTCTCAGAAACTTCTTTGTGATGAGTGCGTTCCACTCACAGACTTGAACGTCCCTCTTGAGAGAACAGTTTGGAAACACTCCTTTTGTAGAATCTGCAAGTGTTTATTTGGAGCGCTTTGAGGCCTATGTTGGAAAAGGAAATATCTTCACATATAAACTAGACAGAAGCATTCTCAGAAACTTCTTTGCGATGAGTGCATTCAACGCACAGACTTGAAGCTTCCTTTGGAAAGAGCAGTTTTGAAACACTCTTTTTGTAGAATCTGCAAGTGGATATGTGGAGCGCTTTGAGGCCTCTGCTGGAAAAGGAAATATCTTCACAGAAAAACTAGACAGAAGCATTCTCAGAAACGTCTTGGTCATGTGTGCATTGAACTCACAGAGTAGAACCTTCCTTTTGATAGAGAAGCTTGGAAACACTCTTTTAGTAGAATCTTCAGGTGGATGTATGGAGTGCTTTGAGGCCTATGCTGGAAAAGGAAATGTCTTCACGTAGAAACGAGACAAAGGCATTCTCGGAAAGTTCCCTGTGCTTTGTGCATTCAACTCACAGAGTTCAGCCTTGTTTTTGCTAGAGCAGTTTGGAAACACTCTTTTTGTAGAGTCTGCAAGTGGATAATTGGAGCGCTTTGAGGCCTACGCTGCAAAAGGAAATAACATTGCATAAAAACTAGATGGAAGCATTCTCACAAACTTCTTTGTGGTGAGTGCATTCAACTCACAGAGTTGAACCTTCGTTTTGATAGACCAGTTTTGAAACACTGTTTTTGTAGTATTCGCAAGTGGATATTTGGAGCGCCTTGAGGCTGGAGTTGGAAAAGGAAATATCTTCACATACAAACTAGACGGAAGCATTCTCCGAAGCTTCTTTGTCACGTGGGGATTGAACTCACAGTGTTGAACATTCCTTTTCGTAGAGCGGTTCTGCATGACTCTTTTTGTGGAAACTGCAAGTGGATATTTGGTGCGATTGCGGCATCTAGTGGAAAGGAACATACATTACGATGAAAACTAGATTGAACTCTTCTCAGAAACTTCTTTGCGATGAGTGCCTTGTACTCACAGAGTCGAACCTTCCTTTCGAGAGAAGAGTTTTGAGACACTCTTTTTGTGGAATCTGCAAGGGGATCACTAGGGCGCTTTGATGCCTATGCTGGAAAAGGAAATATCTTCACACGAAAACTAGACAGAAGCATTCTCAGAAAACTTTTCTGATGTGCGCATTCAACTCACCGAGTTGAACCTTCCTTTTGATAGAGCAGTTTTGAAACACTCTTTTTATAGAATCTGCAAGTGGAGATTTGGAGTGCTTTGAGTCCTACCCTGGAAAAGGAAATAACTTCACTTAGAACCTAGACGGAAGCATTCTCAGAGACTTCCCTGTGCTTTCTGCATTCAACTCACAGAGTTGAACCTTCCTTTTGATAGAACAGCTTTGAAACGCTCTTTTTGTAGAATCTGCAAGTCGATACTTGGAACGCTTTGAGGCCTATGCTGGAAAAGGAAATAGCTTCACTTAAAAACTGGACGGAAGCGTTCTCAGAAACTACCCTGAGCATTATGCATTCAACTCACAGAGAGGAATCTTCCTTTGGAGAGCGCAGTTTTGAAACACTCTTTTCGCAGAATTTGCTAGGGGATGTTTGGAGCTTTTGGAGGCCTATGCTGGAAGAGGAAATATCTTCACATACCAAGTAGACAGAAGCATTCTCACAAGCTTCTTTGTGATGAGTGACTTCAACTCACAGACTTGAACCTTCCTTTTGAAAGAGCAGTCTTGAAACACTCCTTTTGTGGAATCTGCAAGTGGATATTTGGAGCGTTTTGAGGCCTTTGCTGGGAAATGAAATATCTTCACCTAAAAACTAGACAGAAGCATTCTCAGAAACATCTTTGCGATGTGTGCATTCAACTCACAGGGTTGAACCTTCCTTTTGATAGAGCAGTTTTGAAACGCACTTTGTGTAGAATCTGCAAGTGGATATTTGGAGGGCTTTCAGGCCTATGCTGGAAAAGGGAATATCTTCACATAAACACTAGACAGAAGCATTCTCAGAAACTTCTTTGTGATGTGTGCATTCAACTCACAGAGTTGAACCGGCCTTCTGATAGAGCCGTTTGGAAACAGCCTTTTTGTAACATCTGCAAGTGGATATTTGGAGCGATTTGAGGCCTATGATGGAAAGGGAAATATCTTCCCATAGAAACTAGACAGAAGCCTTCTCAGAAACTTCTGTGTGATGAGTGCATTCAACTCACAGACTTGAACCTTCCTTTTGATAGAGAAGTTTTGAAACACTCTTTTAGAGGCATCTGAATGAGGATCTTGGGAGCGCTTCGAGGCCAATGCTGGGAAACGAAATATCATCACATAGAAACTAGACAGATGGATTCTCAGAAACTTCTTTGTGATGAGTGCGTTCCACTCACAGACTTGAACGTCCCTCTTGAGAGAACAGTTTGGAAACACTCCTTTTGTAGAATCTGCAAGTGTTTATTTGGAGCGCTTTGAGGCCTATGTTGGAAAAGGAAATATCTTCACATAGAAACTAGACAGAAGCATTCTCAGAAACTTCTTTGCGATGAGTGCATTCAACGCACAGACTTGAAGCTTCCTTTGGAAAGAGCAGTTTTGAAACACTCTTTTTGTAGAATCTGCAAGTGGATATGTGGAGCGCTTT